>NC_139404.1:160979315-161514315 GCF_905368555.1 Meleagris gallopavo
TATAGTTAATAATCAAAAGCTCAGGGCATTTTAGATAATGAGCTAATGACATAAACTATGCAAATGACATTGTATTAACTATTTGAACCATTTGAACAGAATCTGTATTTACTAAATGGGTGGGAAAAGCAGAATACATGAGAATCCTATACAGACAGTGAAGTACAGCTGTCCTTTCCATTATTCAAACTTTGCTTTGAATGATCACTGCTCATCTGACAATCAGTATATACTTAAACATGAGTGTAAAACTTTAGTGAATTGTGAAGTTAATAACAGATACTCTAGCTCTAACTTTGACTTATCTGGCTTTACTAGAAGACATTAAGGATTTTATTCAGTTTGTTATGAATAGAAATCTAGTGCCAGTTGGTGTCTTTGGCCACTCCATGAATGTGAGGCATTTCATGCATTCTTGATCATAGTCAATAGCCCCATATGAGTACCTCAGATACTGCAGGGCATTTCAGATGTCTTTGCATAGGCAAGCAAATTTAAAAAAAAAAAAATTAAAAATAAAAAAAAATTAAACCTGTTTCCCTATGCTTGCTTAATGTCCATAACTCTGTATTTAGATCTCTCACTAGGATTGATCAGGTTTTCAGGTGTTGATTACAGTTCTCTGTGATGATATGGAAATGTTATATACTATGGGTTTTATTAGAGGGAGTCCCTGTAAAAGCATTTAAATTAATTATCAACTAAAATCCAAGTATCAGCTATATCTTTTTTAGAATCTTATTTTATTAATCTCTGAACCAGTAAAGAACCATCAAATTATAAATAGAAATATTGATGTGTTTTTGGTTCAGTCTAGCTAGAAACAATCACTCAAAAACACTGCTTAAACAAGGAACATAAGTACTATTTTATTTTAATGATTTTTTAGACTATTTCAAAGTTTAACTCATTCTTACTTGCTTTGTTGGACACAGAATCATAAAATCATAGAATATCCTGAGTCAAAGAGGACCCATAAGGACCAAGTCCAAATCCTCTCAGACCCACCCAAAAACTAGATTGTATGTCTGAGAACGTTGTCCAGACACTTCTTGAACTTTGGCAGCTTGATGCCATGACCACTGCCCTGGGAGCCTGTTCCAGTGCCCAGCTACCTATCTTTTCCTGATGTCCAGTCTGACCCTCCTCTGACATAGCTCTGTGCTGTTCCCACAGTTCCTCAGCGTTGTCAGAGAGATCAGCGCTGCCCCCCTGCTTCCCTTGTGGGGAAGCATAGGCTGCAATGAAGTCTCCTCTCCGCCTTCTCTGGGTTGAACACACCAAAGGAGTTCAGCCACTCCTCATAAACCACTCCTTTACCATCAAACTAAAGAACAAAGTAAAGAATGTACTGTAAAATGACTGATTATAAAGACCAAATTTCAATCTTACCCCATTTACCTCAGTGAGGTGTATTCATTGCTTCTCTGTTACTACCCTCTTGTTATCTGTCCTTCAAGCATAATTTTTGCTTCAATGAGGTACAAATTTCAAAGTCTAGTGGGACAACTTAAGTGCTAGTATTATTAAGCACAGGCAATTTTTCCTTTTTTTCATTCAGACTCCCCCGCAAGGATATTAAACATGAAAAGCTATGTTAATGTAATGTAAAGTAGTATTGCTCGGCTGAGAAAGTTAGGAAAAACAAAGTGTCTATTTTCTGTACCAATATTAAGTCAGCTATACTGCAAATCCTGTCTGCTTTACAGCAACATAAACATACCTAAGTTTTCTGTATAATATCATATTTTCGTAGAAAAAGAAACAAAGAATGACCGAAATCCATAAAATACCACAGTCAGTTCTATAAAATTGTAGCTATTCTTTATCATGTTTGAAGAGTACAGAGTTTTCTCCAGTTTCCTGGGTTTATGACCACTACTGAAATCTTCAGTAATAGTAGAAAGATGAGTGCTGGTTAAAATGATTTTACTGACTACCACTAATAACCCTGCTTGAATATTGAACTATTTGTTTAAAAAAATATAAAAAATATATATTAAAAAAATATTTTTCTGAGGACAAAAAAATATTTTCTATCCCATTGTTATGAGTAGAGTCAATCTGATGAAAAATCTAAATGTTTTTCACTGAAATATACCACCGGTGCCCCATTGAAGATATACTTCAGAAGCATTCTCCCGTTTTACTTCCTTGTGAGGAAAAATATCTAGTCAAATTCTATTGCAGTACTAACAGTTCTGAAATTTGAATGTTTTTCACTAAAAAGGAAAACAATATAAAGAAACTTAAGCAGAAAATTTATTCCAAAAGGGGACAAAGGTTTTAGAGCATGAATTATAAGGAGTTTCGTTATGGGATTGAAAAAAATATAGACTGAAATAAATAGATAAATTTTGAGGAGTAAACTCTGATGAATTTTTTTTTTTTTTTTTTGCTAGAAAATTTTCTATGTTATGAAGCCAATTTTCATTCATAAAAAGAGACATAGTTTTAAACATCTCTTTTCCTATGTCTTTTCAGAACTTGAAAGAGGGTGTGGAAACCCCTGTGGAAGGATGGGAATTTCTTATTCCCAAGATAGGAAAATCTTCTTTCTAACTCTGTAGAAAAGTGTCATAATAGACTTTAAAATCACAGTGTGTGTGTAAAATCTTGCTCCTGACCCAGGACAGATTCTTCTATGGCTTTGGCATCTAGCCCAATTGCTTTAGATAGACACTTCTCCTTATAGGCCAAGCCTATATGGAGAAGGAGGAAGCATATCTAAGGCAATTTTATTAAAAGAACAGCAACAGCAACAACAAAAACACAGAACCCAGAAACATTAACAAAAACACATCACAAACAAAAACCAAGAAAACACAAGCAAACAAGAAAGGTTTGAAGCAATACAAGGTTTAAGGATGTTAACATAAAACTTGGTTTTGATGCGTCGTCAAATAAAGGGCAGATGAGGCAGCAAAAATACACAAGAATTTATTTTACACAAGTCAATTAAATATGTGGTTCTACAGTGCATATGTGAACATACAAATATACCTTTATCCTGCTCTATATTTTTAAGGCTGCAACTTAATAAATTCCAGGATTTGTATTACCACTAATTAGAAGTGAATATATATGTATAAATACTCCTTTACAAAAGTTCTTCCTGCCTGGAGGTGAATTTGCTGTTCTAATAATATTCCAACTCAGATTTAGGTCTCCCATAAATTTTAAGAGAAATTTCCTATTAAGAATTACAGAATTACTTTTTCATAACGTTTTTGAATAAAATTAGAAGAAAAAAAAATGTTGCCAATGTAAAATCAAATAAATACATTAAGAGTTGAATTAAGTAAGTAATATGAAATTAAATAAATTCTGAATCACGTAAATACAACTGATGGGGAAACTTGACATTATACTTTCTGCTTATCAGAAAATACCCTAAAACTTAATTTGAAGAAACTCTTAATTATGGACTGAGGCAGCCTATCAGTAAAGATTTCTATTGGTTTGATTTAGGAAGCAGACTTTGCATGTAAGCTTGTCTTTTGTAGAACTGAATAGTTTAAAGTATTACTGCATACTCAGTTACTGATATAAGCCAGGATGCCAACTTAGCCCAGAAACAAGGTGCCTGCAAACATGTTTATTGCTTCTTTACAGTCAGAGTGGTTGATAAATGATTAAGAATGTTCTAATCTATGAGTAATTATTGCTACATCATCCAACAGTTAATTAAGCCTGAATTATAAGATTCACTTCAAAAGTGGGTAAGACACTTTTCCACAAGCCAGTCATAAGTAGCATTCTACAAATACAATAGCCAAGCAGGATTTTGACCTCAGAAATATCAGTGTATGAGCAAATTCATGAAGCTACCTGTTGTTTTTTATTATATATGAAGATTCACAAATGTAACAAATCCAGATGGTTGTACAGTATAACAATATGTATAAATATAGTTATAAATGTGAATGGTAGGAAATAAATTATGTTCTGTCCCCGCATGCATGACCTTCTGAAAATGTTCATTAACCACTCAAATGATTTATAGAAGGAACTGTTATATAAAATATTTAATCATAATCAAATATGATCAAATAATTTCATAGGTATATGTAAGAGTATTTCTTTCATGCTGTGTAAATCCCAATAGTTCTTAACAGGTGAAATAAAAAATGGATTATAAAAACCAATACCTTCCAGTTAGGCAGCAATAATTTGAGGTTTTTCAAAATGAAAGCCCTGTAATTCACATTTACTTAATGACTTCTGTGAAAAACTTGTGTATGCATTTTACTGAAGGAATAAAAAAGAAAAGGAAGTCTTGTAATTTCAGCTTTTGATGAAATAAATATTTTAAAAGTGTATATACACTTTTTCAGTTGTAGTCTATGCAAAGAACAGAAGAGCTGAGGACCAAACCTCTTCAGAATTAGCAAATAGCTCAACATTAGCATGGGATCTGCACTTTTTGAAGAAATTAACAAATCAAATTGTAGTGTGTAATTTGATCTTCACCTGATATATTGATATATCTCACACTGGATCATGGCCAGACTTCAAATCAGATTTTCTAGAAAATTGTAAGACTTTAAATACAATATATGTTTCATTCATAGGGAATGATCCACACAGATCGGTAGCTCTCCTAAATGATATGAGACTGCCAATTGCTGAGATTATAAAGAGGAGAGCCTGGCTTAGACGGACATCATCTTCACTCTTTATTGATGAAGCATGTGTGCAGTTTCAGGCATCCCATTGCATGATGAGATTGTAATTTAAAGTAATCGACTTGAAAGGAATGCAGTAGAGTGATAAAACACTAAGCCAGATTATTGATAATGGAAGTAAATAAATGAATAGAAGTGTTGAAGTGTGATTTGTGAAATAAGGATTAAAGCTCCATTTGTGAGTGTCCTCTATCACATAATCAGGTTTATTCTGGCTACTTTGAAAATAAGTTTATATCTTTACTCCACCATTTTAGTTAATTATCCAGATGTCTTATCTATTTTACAATGATACAGGCTTTGAATTAATTTTACTTTGAAAACATTAAGATTTCATACAGGTGAACTGCTTTTTAGCAGAAGGTGTTATTGTTACTGCAAAATATAACTTTCAGAGGGTAAGAAAGAATATAAATAAGTACCTTGAAGGGCAGCACTGATGCATGCAGTGCTTCAGAAAACTGGTGATATTCCTAGCGCTGCCAAGATTCAACTTTTTAGTATCAATAAGGATTAAGAGATATGCTCATGGTATCACACAACTATACACTCACATTCAGTATCAAAAATAACTATGGAACTGCTAAGAAGTGGACCTCTGAATATATAAATATTTTCCTTTTAATGAATTTCTTCTAAGAAAAATTATCTTTCAGACCAACCATACATTATATATGTCATATCTGTAGTCTGATCTCAATGCTTCTCAAATTCTATATCATATATAATTGCCTAAAATTTTTCCACTCTTAAATGGATGTCTCTTAGTACTGAAGATCTTTATAGGGCCTGAAGATACTTGAGTTTCTATGAATTTAGTCAATGAAATCTTACAAGCTGCAGTTCTTTCATTGATTTGCACACAGACGGAATCAAATCTTTGTTGTGTGATCTTTTGTCTGCGTTGTTTGTTCACTGTTATCAAATCATTTTACAGATGTGAATGGTCTGATGTTCACTAACGCACTTCCTCATTTCCTTCTTATACAACAGCGCAAGAAACAGTGTTATGACTAAAACTAAGAGGTGATTCGAGACAGCCAGCATGGCTTCACCAAGGGCAGGTCATGCCTGACCAATCTGGTGGCCTTCTATGATGGAGTGACAGCTTTGCTGGATGGGGGAAGGGAGGTGGATGTCATCTGCCTGGACATTTGCAAGGCCTTTGACATGGCCCCTCACTTCATCCTTCTCTCTAAATTGGAGAGGTATGGATTTGAAGGAAGGACTGTTTGATGGATTAGAAATTGGCTGTCTGGACGCAGCCAAAGGGTTGTGATCAATGGTTTTGTGTCACGGTAAAGGCCGGTCACAAGCGGTGTCCTTTAGGGGTTGGTCTTGGGACTGGTCCTCTTCAATATCTTCATCAGTGACATAGATGATGGCATCAAGTGCACCCTCAGCAAATTTGTGGATGACATCAAGCTGAGCGGTGCAGTCGATACATTGGGAGGAAGGGAAACCATCCAGAGGCTGGAGAAGTGGGCCCATGAAAACCTAATGAAGTTCAATAAGGTCAAGTGCAGGGTGCTGCACTTGGGTCAGGGCAATCCCAGGTATTAATGCAAACTGGGGGAAGATCTCCTTGAGAGCAGCTCTGCGGAGAAGGACTCGCGGGTCTTGGTGGACAAGAAGCTGGACATGAGCCAGCAGTGTGCACTTGCAGCCCGGAAGGCCAACTGTGTTCTGGGCTGCAATAAAAAAGGAGTGGCCAGCAGAGAGAGGCAGGTGATTGTCCCCCTCTACTCAGCTCTTGTGAGACCCTATCTGGAGTACTGCCTGGGGCCCCCAGTACAGAAAAGATGTGGAGCTCTTGGAATGGGTCCAAGTGGGTCTTGGAAGGCCACTACGATGATCAGAGATCTGAAGGCTATGAAGAAAGGTTGAGGGAACTGAGCTTGTTTAGCCTGCAGAAGAGAAGGCTCCGAGGAGAGCTCATTGTGGCCGTCCAATACTTGAAGGGAGCTTATAAACAGGAAGGGGAACAGCTGTTTAAGAATGTGGATAGTGATAGGACAAGGGGGAGTGGTCTTAAACTGAGACAGGAGAGGTTTAGGTTGGTTATTAGGGAGAAGTTTTTCACCCAGAGGGTGGTGACACTCTGGAACAGGTTGCCCAAGGAGGTTGTGGTTGTCCCATCCCTGGAGATTTTCAAGGCCAGACTGGATGTGGCTCTGGGCAGCCTGGTCTAGTGGGTGGTGACCCCGCCCATGGCAAGGGAGTTGAAACTAGATGATCTTTGAAGTCCTTTTCAACCCAGGCCAATCTATGATTCTATGATTCTATGATTCTATGATTCTATGATTCTATGAACGGAAGAAAGGGAAAAAAAAAAAAAAAAACAAGCAAAAAACAAAACAAAAACAAACAATCAAACAAAAAAACAACAGAAGAACTGTGAAAGCATTACCTGAGGAAGAAGACTAGCTGTTCTCACTAGACTCATCTTTGCATTTTTAAAATCTGAGTCAATAACTAACATTGGAAGACATGGTGAGAACTGTTGAAGTATTAGAACAATAGAAGAGCAGGAGAATAGAGACAGAAGCATGTGTCCCATATTGACTAACTTGGTTGTTAAGAGTAGACAATAGCATCACTGAAGATCTATTTTCCAGAAAGCATTCTTTTCCAAGAAAAGTCTTATACATATTCTTAATGTGAAGAAGGCAGATGTATAAAAATAAATTTATGTGTATATCTACCAAATTATAAGGCAACAGGCTGAAAATGTAATTTATTAGAATAGTGACCTTTCCGCCTGGAGATGATAATACTTGTTATACATTCTGTGCTAGAGAGATGAGATGTTTAAGGAATATGCCAAATTTCCAACTTTTCCTCTTTTTGTTGTTGTTGTTGTTGATAGTTTTCTTCTAAGATATCCAAGAACAGTTTGGAAAATTAAAATATAATAAATCTGATTTTTATTTATTTTTTTTATTTGTTTGTTTGTTTATTGTGATTAAATCTTGATCTGCAAGCTTCTATAGCATTTTGACAAGCAAAAGCTTAGCTACTGCACTGTTGATGAAGTCCATAGAACATACAGGATTCTTATTTTTCTTGACTAAGTAGGAAAAAAGAGGGAGAAACATAGAAGAAAAATACAGTAAACAGCATAAAGAGAGATAAGATTTAAAATTATTTTCATTAAATATTTTATTTGTATAAAAATCAGCATGGAGAATTACTCAGATTAGATTTGCAGATGTTTGCAGGAAATGTTTCAAATATGATAGAAGCTAGTTATGTTTCAGCCTAACTGCACTAGAACACAGAGTTCCATGTAGTGCTGTTTACATTTTCTCCTTGATTAATTAATTATCAGTGTCAGTGTGTTTTGCATCATCTTACTTCTACTATGCGTATTTATTGTATTAATAAAGGAATCTGGAATTAATAAAGGTATATCAGGTGCATTTTCATTACAAAGGTCACATACTAAGTTTATCTACTTCTCCTAGTTTTGATGTTGAAGAACTTTTGAATTTTGAGTTATGTACATACAATATCTGCAAAGTGAAATTTGAACCCTATGTAGAGTTTCACTAGATGCATGTCTTATCTTCCAGAATAATTTAAACTATCACCCTTCTAGTTCTTAGCAATTCTATTCTGAGTTTTCTGAAAACAGCCTTACCATTTCCCTGAAATCTACAGGTGAAAGGTTAACTCAGAGGAATCTCATTTATTATCTATTAAATGCAGAAGAGAGTTTTTGTCACTACATTTGCCTTTTAAGAGGGTTTCCCACTATGTCTTACATTGCACTTAGGCACTTATGATCTTAAATCTTTATCACATCTCTGTGAACTCAGCTATTTCTCTTAGTGCAGAAAATTACTAATGATTTACTTAAACTGAAGACATCAGTCTTTTTCTTTTCATAATTAGTTAGGTCCAGAGAGATTTAAATGATTTCTTACCCTTCTATTGTATTTCTTTCACAGGTTTCTCTTTATCTGTATTTCCTGACTTCTCTCTACTTATTTGAGCAAGCTGACATACAGACTTTTTCAGAAATACAAAGTGCCTGAGAGAAGCCATTCTCTTATTTGAAGGAGGTCTGGTATTGTTTGACCTATGAGCTCACTATAGGAGTTCAAGACTGTCTCAGGTAATGCTATTGTTCACTGAAGCAGATCCAGCTCTTGCAAATTACTGGTTGTCATGTTTTCTCTTCCCCTTCGAGAACTGCTTCCCAGGCTGAATGTCAAGTAATGAAAAGAAGGGGGCAGTTTATATTTAATAAATCTATTTTATAGCAAAACATACTGTGATCATGTGGTTTGTAGTCTTACTATTTGAACAGAATAACAATATTGTGTGATCAAGCACGCAGATGTAAAACTCCTGTTGTATACAGAAGGCACAAGAGAAATCGTCCCATCCTTTGGGGTAGAAAGGGCTGGGATCTTGCTGGTGGGCAAATATAGTCAGCTTTTTATTTTTTAGAGCATTCTCTATTCAAAGAGAGACCATTTCTTCATGGCTAGTAATAAAACAGGAGGAAACTTGTTATAAATCAAGGCTGTGCGGCATATTTGGTAAGGCAGTGAGATAAAGGAAAGTGAGAGGTGAGATTAACATGTGAAAAGTAGTAAGGACATACTGCACAATATTTTTTTTCCTTTTATTTTCTTTGAAAATTCTTATTAGTTTTCTCTTTTTTTTTTTTTTTTTTTCCTGACTGTTGAGATCTCAAGCCTTTCAAGAGCAATTCTACTCCATTTTTGTAGTACATAGACCATAGATCATAGACCGTTAAGGCTTTGTTGAGATCCAGCAGTGCTATCAAACATAACTTAAATTTTATATATATTTATAGCAAAGAGACAACATATTATATATATATATATATATATATAATATGTTATATAATACTCAAATGATAGAAACATAATATATTTCCGTTGGAAGGGACCTTTAAAGGCCATCTTGTGCAACTCCCCTTCAATGAACAAGAACACCTACAGATAGATCAGGTTGCTCAGCGTCCTGTTCAGTCTGACCCTGAATGTCTCTAAGGACATTCACCACATCTCTGGGCAATCTGTTCCAGCACCTCACCAACATCATTGTAAAAAACTGTTTCCTTACATCCATTATAAATCTACCCTTTTTTAGTTTGAAACTATTTCCCCTTGTCCTGTCACAGCAGATCCTGCTAAAGAGTCTGTCCCCTCTGTTCTTATTTAGATTCCTCTTTAGATACTGAAAGGC
Organism: Meleagris gallopavo; assembly: GCF_905368555.1. Lineage (NCBI taxonomy): Eukaryota > Metazoa > Chordata > Aves > Galliformes > Phasianidae > Meleagris > Meleagris gallopavo. The sequence continues at coordinate 160,989,230 of NC_139404.1, forward strand.
CACTATTATGTCTCTCGTCAGCCTTCTCTTCTCTAGGCTAAACAGTTCCAGCTTTCTCAGCCTGTCCTCAGGGGAGACATTCCACCCCTTAGATAATTTCTGTGACTCTCTTCTAGATGGTCTCCAATTGGTCTAATGTGAATCCACATTTGGACTCAGTACTCCAGGTGAGGTCTCACCAGAACAGATTAGAGGGGCAGAATCACCTCTCTTGACCTGCCAACCATGCCTCTTTTGATGCAGCCTAGAATTACGGTTGGCTCTCTGGGCTGCAAAGGGAAATTGCTGGCTCGTGTCCAGTTTACCATCTACCAGTGCTCAGACTGGACCTCCTTTTCAGTAGGTCCATACCCTATCCTTACACCCCTCAGCTTGTACTTACAATGGGGGTTGCTGCAATGCAGATGCAAGACCAAGTACTTGGATTTGTTGAACCTCACGATGTCCACCTGTTCTCACTGCTCAAGCCTATCTAAGTGTCTCTGAAGGAATCCTATCCCTCGGGCATGCTGACTGCACCATACACCTTGGTGTCATCCACAAATTTGCTAAGGGTGTGTTCAATCTCACTGTCATTGATGAAGACATTAAAGAGCATTGGTGCCAGTACTGCTCCCTGTGGGACACCACTTGTTACTTATCTCCATTCAGACACTGAGACGTTGTCCACCACTCTCTGGGTATGATATCACAAGTAGTTTCTAGTCTATCAGAGTACACCTGTCAAATTCATATGTTTCCAACTTGGAGAAAAGGATTTTACGGGGGGCCATATCAAAAGCATTAACTAAAGTTCAGATAGATGACCTCAGTGGCTTTTCCCTTTTCCATAGATCACAGAATTGTAGGGTTTGGAAGGAACCTCTTAGAGACCATTGAGTCCACCCTTCCTGCAAAACAGGCCCCCTACAGCAGGCTACACAGCTGGGTGTTTAGGTGAGTCTTGAATATCTCCAGAGAAGGAGAATCCACAACCTCTCTGGGCAGCCTGTTCCAGTGCTCTGTCACCCTCACTGTGAAGAAGTTCCCTCTCATATTGGTGCAGAGCTTCCTATGCTCATGTTTATAGTCATTTCCCCTTGTCCTCTCCCCATAGACCGCTGAAAAGAGATTGGCCATGTCCCTTTGACTTACACACTTAAGATATTTATAAACATTAATAAGATCACATCTGAATCTTCTTTTTCAAGACTTAAACAGCTCCAGGTCACCAAGCCTTTCCTCATAGGGGAGATGCTCCAGGCCCTTTGTCATCTTTGTGACCGTCCACTGTACTGCCTCCAGGATATCCCTGTCTAATTTTCTACTGGGGAGCCAAAAACTTGATACAGCAGTCCAGGTGAGGCCTGACCAGGGCAGAATAGAGGAGGAGGATCATCTCCCTTGACCTGCTGGCTCCTTTTAATGCACCCCAGGATCCCATTGGCCTTTGATGGAGTTATATCATCATAAAAAGCAACAAAGTTGGTCAGGCAGGACCTACCCTTAGTGAAGCCATGTTTCTTATCCCATATAACTTTTCTCTTTTCCACATGCCTTAGCATAGCTTCCAGGAGGAACTGCTCCATGATCTTTCCAGGTATAGAAATGAGGCTGACAGGTCAGTAGTTCCCGGGGTCATCCTTTCTACTCTTCTTAAAAACAGACACTATATTGCTTTTTTTCCAGTCACCAAGGACTTCTTACTGTCACGACTTTTCAGATATCACCAAGAGTGGCTTAGCAACTGTGTCAGTCAATTCCCTCAGGACTCTGCAATCATCTCTTTGGGACCCATAAACTTATGGATGTTCATGTTCCTCAGGCAGTTGCAAACTGGGTCTTTGCTTAGAGGAGGGGCATCACTCCCTCAGTTCCTGCCTACTAAACCATCCACTCGAGGGCTGTGTGTAGAGCAGTCAGTAGTGAAGTCTGAGTAAAATAAGTTGTTGAATACCTCAGCCTTCTTCATGTCCATTGTTGTTATCCTGCCTGTATTGCTCACTAGGGACAGTATGTCCTCCTAGACCTTTCTTTTATAGTTGATTTATAGAAGCCTTTCTTATCTTTTTTGAGCCCCTTGCCAAGTCCATTTCTGGTTGGGCGTTGGCCTTATTGATCCAATCCCTACACAGCCTAGAAATATTCTCCCAGGTTACTTGTCTCTCTTCCACTGCCTTTGTATGTTCTCCTTGGTCTCCAGTTTGACCAGCAGATTCCCATTCAACCATGCCTATCTCTTGCCTTTTTTTCCTGACTCCCTATATTTGGAGATGGAGAGCTTTTCTGCCCTCAGTAAAGCTTCCTTAAAGATCTTCCAGCTATACTCTGCTTCCTTGTCCTTGAGGACAGAATCTAAGGGAGTTTTGTTGGCTAACTCCTTGAAGAGCTGGAATTTAGCTTTCCTAACATTATGATTCCTGATTTTACTTTTTGCCAGCCTAATATCCCTCAGGAGTGTGAACTCTACCACTGCGTGACTAAGTACATATATCCTTGTCATATAAATTTAAATATATGCATTTTAGAAATAGAAATATTTGAATGTAACTGTTATATTATTATTTCACTATTACTATGCTTGTATGTAAAATAGACAAGTCTGCACACATGCATTCACGCATACACAAAGTATATTCCATTTTTTTTTATGTCAAAGAGCACAATTTGGTTCTACATTTCATTTGTGACTTTAATATGCATTCTCATGCCAGAAAATGTTCCTTTAGCTGATGAAAGAACAAGTAAAATGGACTCTTCATTGTTTTGTTCCACTAATCACAGAATTTCTCCGTACAAGCCACCAGCAATTCTTAATCTCTGTTGCTTTAGATTTCAGCTCCTACCATGTAACACAAGTGATCTCTAGATTTTCACCCTCACATTGTTTTCTTTCAGTTTCTTCACCCAAGAGGAACTGCAGATTCATGCTGTTCTTATCAGGAAAACAATAGGAAATAAAATGGCAAGATCAATTCATTCAGGTAAATTCATTCTTGATAAATGCAAGATAATATACTATATTAGTCTATATTCAACAGGATGATTTCAATTAAATTAATATTGTTTTCCCTAGTGTGATAAAGGCATTTCAGGACAGCAATTAAGTTAATCTCCTACAGCAAAGAGATTCTCTGTCAGACTAAATCCCAAATGAAAATGGCCATAATACTCTATGTCATGTGATTCCATGTCATAAGTGTAACCTACCTGGTTCCCATGTGAATCAGAGGGTTCACTTTACTTCATTATATTACTTCATTAAAGTATTACTTCATTAAAGAAGTAGTAGCTGGAAGCCAAACCAATTGCAACTGTGTTGAATACATAAAGGAAACAAAATGTTTATCTGCAGCAGACATATCAGCAATATACCAGAGGACTTACGCATACAGATCCATATTTTAGTCATAATTCAGGTCATCATTCATCATTCATCTATGGCCTAGATTCACCTCCCTAACTGTTACCTTAGTGTAACTAATTGTACTTTGGCAATACATAAGGCTTCTAAACATTGTTTTTCGCTGTTATTGCTTCCCCACACTACCAACTATATCTGTTATGGCTCGGGTGTGTAAGTGAACTAATTAAGTTCTTAAAATTAAGTGGGATGAAACTGAGAGCTAAGATTCACATTCATCTCATTAGAAGAGGGGAATCAACTCACTATGCCCTGTATTGACAGATACAGGTAATGGTCTCATTCAGTGTTAAAGGTGAATTCCCTTATCTTCATAATAGAAATTTAAGAAACTTGGCCACACATTTGTGAAACCCCACTGGTAAATACTTACAGATGCAGATGAATTCTCTCCTACTTTGCAGTTAAACTCAGACATTTAATATAGATTTGATTTATTCCAAAGGAACCTGATTATCCTCTGGTTTTCAGTCCAGGAAGGTGCAAATATCCTGTAAATTTATATTATACCTGTCTGTATGTGTGGACATCTAGATCTCTTGCAGTATCTATTTAAAAAATACTGCTCCCCACCTCAGCATCGTGTTCCAAGCAGAAGGATGAGGAAAACTAGGGGGACACCAAGGATCCACTCCAGATTTTTGCAGATGTCACATTGCCAGGCCTTCAGCACTGAAACTAGAGATCATCTGTATGATGAATGATTCTAGTGGAAGAAATGATCTGGGAGTTGCAGTCTTGTCATATAGTGAGGTAGCTTTGAAGAATTCATGGATGTACACTGAATGTAAGTGAAGAAATCTACTGGTATGCTGAACTAGATATATAGAGAAAAATAACCCCATGATTTAAAAATTAAAAGTGATTAACAATTCATACAATCTGTGCTTTTTAGTGTGCATACTTCATAGTGTATTTGGCAGTACAGAAGATGAAGCAGTCATAAATCCACATAAGCAAGGATAACTTACTTTAAGTGATACATCTGTTTGACTTTCCAAATTCTTGGCTTTCTTCCAGGTTTTATTGTAAGTCCAGTTTCTGAAGACATTTTATTTTTCCTTAATTTGTTTTGTTCTGTTGTTTTTTCTTTTAATATTTTCAGTATTCAGTCTTGCTTCCTTCTATTATTCTTCATTAACACTTTTACAAGTCGTCTTTTTTTCCCTCCTCCCCACACACTTTATTTCCACCTTGATAAAGGTTCTATTTCAGAATTTCCTTTGTGTATAGCCTTTATTTGGACTCAAAAATAAAATAAAATAAAATAAAGAGAGAAAAAGGAAAAAAAAAAAAAAAAAGACCTTTCCTGCTAACTGTTCTTTGACGAGGTATAGTAATGGAAACAGAAAGAGAACTATGTAAAACTAAGCAGAAGGTTTCTTTAAAGCTTCTAAGATTACAGAGTTATATTCTGAGTTATGGTTTGAGTGATCCCGTAATGCCCCCAAATTTGGAATATGTAGGCACAAGTTAGAGATACCCTTTAATGAATGCAGATTCAATAGATGTTTGTCTCTAATCTTGTGCCTTTTGCTTTTAAACGCATACAGAGTCTTACGTTGTTGTGCAAAGCAAAATATAGGTAAAAAGCAACACACATTCTTCAGTCCAACCCCTTCAGAATATACTTGCTTACATTTCTTACTAGGAATCCGTATAAATTTCAAATTGAAATAGTATTTTCAGCATGTTGAGATGCTAATTGGAATGTGATGACGGTAGTTACTCATTTTATTTAATGAAAATCTTTACATGTATTTTACACTTCCTTTGAATTCTGTCTTTTGCAAAGGCAGCTATTCAGAGAGCCAAAAGAATGTGAACGAGAAAGCCATGAATAAGTGAATCTATAACCTACAGAACTAATACTCATATGTTCTCTATTATAAATATATCTAGAGAGGAAGAGCAGACATCACATAAATATGTACAGTAGAGTTAAATTTTTAGCAGGTCTCTATGCAAGTTCCTGCTTAGTTTTTATTTTTATCCCAAAATAATTCACAAATTTAATAATGCATTGCAGTGATGGAAAATGTCATAAATTACCGAAGACATTGGGACAGATGAGGTAATCTGAGAAATTCGAACTGGCAATTTCTTCTGGTCTCTCCATGAAAAAATTAGAATCAAGACATTGCCATTGGTCTGCTGAGAACACACATTGCGTGTGCTCACCATGTGCTTCTGCAACAAATCAGTGCTGAAATATGACTTACAAAGTAGGTTTTCAAGAAGTTTACCTTGCTTAGTTTTTTCATGTGTCTTTAATTTCATCAATCACTATTTGTTATGTGTATTAAGAATATAGTTAAATGTCCAAAGCATTTCCAGTTCCCAGTTGTTTTGCTGTTCTCACAGCTATTTTAAATTTTTCTTCAAGTACTGTTCTCCTATCTCATTGCTTTGGTCAGCTGCCTGCATAGTTTTGCATTATTTTCTTACTGTTTTCTCCTTTATGGCATTTAAATTAAATTAATTGCATCTATTTTAAAAGCTCTCCATGACCTTTTCCATTTTCTTACTCCCATCTCTCATCTTAAGTTCATCCCCTATCTCACAGAACTTTTGAGTAAGCATCTTTTTTCTAGTGCTGAGATATGTTCCTCACTGAGAGGAACTTCCTATAAGACCATTTTTTCTCATAATGTCTATGAAAGAGATGGACTTCTGTTGATGTTATCTATCATGTTGACTAATTTTGTTGTACTTCTTTCTTGTGCTCCACTATCTATCTGTCTGTACTTACTGTTATCCCATTTTAGTGGGGCATGGACTTTTATTTTCTGTTTATTCTTTTAACCATCTTTTGCAGTGGAGCTCTGTTTCAAACTTAGGCTTCCAACATGTAATAGTACTCTAGAGCAAATTGTAATGTGTCAGGGAAAGAAAGGTGAACTATTTTACAAAAGTTTGTATTCTAAGTTTAAAGCAAGAAAAAAAGAAAAAAAGAAAAAAAGATGGATATTGACAGGCAGATGGTGTTGAACAAAAATAATAAAAGTAGTTACTAACAATATAAGCAATATACAGAAAGAAAACATATAAACAATATGAAAAGCAGATATCAGTTCTAAGGCTGAAATACAGGATATTCCGAAATATGTGTGCTTAACATTCTGAAGTGGTTTGAGATGATCCAGATACCAAATCTCTAATGAGATTCTCTAATGCTGCACAATCTGTGTGACATGACAACCCTTCTTGTCACTTTATATGGATTTCTATATATAAACTTCAATATTGACTAATTTCAGTGGCAAGTGTGTTTATAGACACGAGATAATTTATTGATATATAGCTGTTGTGTTGTTGAAGAATATATGGGAAGAGATATAATATCAACAAAAAAAAATCTTCACAAAGGATACTTTTTTTTTAGCATTTCGTACAATATTCAGAAATGTTTAATCGATCTTATCTTACTTGCAAGAAAATCTGTCTTCATGCAATTTTTATTTTACAAAGAAGTAGAATTATTCACTTTTTGTTCCAGGCCTCTATTTCTAAACTTATGCTTCAGAAAATCTGATTTTAGTGATTAAATAGAAGACATTTGCTCCCCATATTTTTCCCCAGAACTGATTGGGAACCATTAGTAAGTTTTCAAAAGGTTTTCTGTGCTGTACTGTTACAAAATCTTGGCAATGTAATCTAAAAGGTAGTAATATCAAAATGTAAGCTGGCACCCAAGTTTTCATTTCCAGACAGGTTAGAGGAAAAACTGGTTTAAGATACGTTTCTTTCTATACCTTTTTTTCCTGGCTTGTCTTTAATCACAAGATGTACCACTCCCTTAGTTGTACTGGAATAAATGGCACTGAGGCTGAGCTGAAAGACACTTAGAAGACAGGATTCAAAAATATAAATATAGAATACATATACAAACATATGTAGTAATAGTTTAGGTTAATATGGGTTAGATCCTTATAATTCTTTAAAACATATCTGTATGAACAGTTGTATGGTAGTTAAGAAAGCAGGAGTTAGAAATTGGAAAAAGAGGGGAAGAAATAGTAGTTCATTAAAGTCATGTTAAAAACAAGGAAAAGAGAAGTGTAACTGCGTCCCTAAGGTTGTAGCCAAAGAGAAATGTAGTAGGCTTATATAACAGGGTTTTTTTAAAACATCTGCTCATGTCATATCATATTTACACTATAGGCTTCTCTTGGCAAAGATTGCTTTTGAAAAGTGTTTAGTTTTGAGGACTGAGAATTTTTTTTTTTTAAGTATGTTATTGTTGCTTTTTTTCTTTTCTTTTGTTTTGCTTTATTTTGTTTTATTTTGATCAGAACGTCTCAAGTTCTATTTTCAGAGCTCTTTTGATATAACTTAACTAGAATTTTCACCATTTTCTATCTGAGGCTACACATTTAAAGCATAAGGTAAGGAGATATTCCTGGCATATAGGAATAGATTACTGAGTTACTACCAACATGATTTCTCCTTTTAATTGTTAGCTTTTGATTTTTGACTTTTATTTAAGAAGAAAAAATATACATGTCATTAAAAATAGTCTCAATTTTCTGTGATGCAAATGAGTGTCTGAATCCAATATTGACTATATTGCTTTCAGAGATTTAAATCAGAGTTCCAATGAGCTAAACTGTACCATCTGTGGTGACAAAAAATAAAAACATCTAAGTACCCTGATATGCATTTGCAGATCTGTTGATTTTTAGAAACCTCTATTTTCAAGCTCAAAATACAAACTTAGTGCACAGAATAAATTATGTTATTTAAAAAGATTATTAAGTTGCATGGTCCTCCTCAATGTCCAGCTTTAAAAGGAAATATTTTGGTTATTTAATGTATTTGTGCATTGGAATTTTATATACAATTACTGTGCAGATAATTAATACATTTCACCAGTTTTAAAATGTTGATAAATTTCTGCTGTGTAGAGAGTAGCATTTACAAAAGGTGAATTTTTTATTTTTTTTTTCAGAACTCGAACCCAGAATATATTAAATGGATGCTTTTTTAAATAAACACTCATGAAATAGATAATACAAAACAGCATTTTAAGGTTAGAGAACTCAATACATTTTGCAGTACATAACCTTTTTTATTGCTGATTACTTCTAACTTGCATTGATTGTCTTCTTGTAAAAAGACCCTGCAGCCCTGGATTTAACTGTGGTTAAATCATTGTCTTCTTAGCATTCATTAATGCTGAATGTATTAATTTGAGGGCAGAATAGATATAACCTAAAATGACTGCTGATGTGGGTGACAGCAAAATTAGCTGCCAATTTTCTAGCTGAGATCTAACAAATTTTCTTTAGTAAAGAATAATCCTACATACTGATATTTTCTCCCCTAGGATGCCCTTATATTCCAATATATGTTCCATTACTGGAATTTCAGAAGACATATCCTCCTTTCACAAAGTCACTGAACTGTAGCAGTAAAAAATCACAAAATCCCAGATAGATAGATAAATAGCACAGTCTAACACTGAATAGGATTTGACCACTTGGGGGATAAAATGATTTCTATTTTGTTTTGTGACTGTGGGTTAGACTCCATGACTAATGAATAGACTGGTATGTGTGATCAACTGCAGCAGAGCATCAAGAGGATTTTAATGGAGCTATGCCTGACTACTAGTGTGACTCTTTTTACAGAAACAGTGGTAGGAGAACCTAGACTTTTGTTCTCTATAATCATCAGAACTAAATGAAAGAAATTTATCTCAAGAAATTCAATAAAAATATTGTGGATCAAATGTTACTTGTAAAGATGATTGTAAATTCATATATCATACAGAATGGTTGAGGTTGGAAGAAATCTCTGGATATCATCTAGTCCAATTCCTTGCTCAGACAAAGTTTCCTAGAGTAGATTGTACAAGACTGGATCTAGGGGTTTTTGAACATCGTCGGAGAAGGAAACTCCACCATCTCTCTGGGCAGCTTATACTAGTGCCCTGACAAAGTCACAATAAGTTTTTCTTCATATTCAGATGGAACGTCCTGTGTTTCACAGAATCACAGAATCACAGAATTGTAGGGGTTGGAAGGGACCTCTAGAGATCATCGAGACCAACCCCCCTGCCAAAGCAGGTTCCCTACACCAGGTCACACAGGTAGGCGTCCAGGCGAGACTTGAATATCTCCAGAGAAGGAGACTCCACAACCTCCCTGGGCAGCCTGTTCCAGTGCTCCGTCACCCTCACCGTAAAGAAGTTCTTACGCACATTCGTGCGAAACTTCCTATGCTGCAGCTTATGTCCGTTTCCCCTCGTCCTGTCTCCACGTACCACTGAAAAGAGACTGGCCTCACCACTATGGCCGCCACACCTCAGATATTTATAAACCTGGATGAGGTCCCCTCTCAGTCGTCTTTTCTCAAGGCTAAACAGACCCAGTTCACTTAGCCTTTCTTCATAGGGGAGATGCTCCAGGCCCTTCACCATTTTTGTGACCCTCCGCTGGACTCTTTCCAAGAGATCCCTGTCTTTTTTGAACTGGGGAGCCCAGAACTGGACACAGTACTCCAGATGAGGCCTTACCAGGGCAGAGTAGAGGGGGAGGATCAGCTCCCTTGACCTGCTGGACACGGTCCTTTTAATGCACCCCAGAATGCCATTGGCCTTTTTGGCCACGAGGGTACACTGCTGGCTCATGGCCAACCTGTTGTCCACCAGGACGCCCAAGTCCCTCTCTGCAGAGCTCCTCTCCAGCAGCTCATCCCCCAGCCTGTATTGGTGCATGCAATTATTCCTCCCTAGGTGTAAGACCCTACACTTGCTTGTGTTGAACCTCATCCGGTTTCTTACTGCCCAGCTCTCCAGCCTGTCCAGGTCTCGCTGAATGGCAGCACAGCCTTCAGGCGTGTCAGCCAATCCTCCCAACTTCGTATCATCAGCAAACTTGCTGAGGGTGGCCACTATCCCCTCATCGAGGTCACTGATGAAGATGTTGAACTAGACCGAACCCAGCACAGACCCCTGGGGGACACCACTGGTTACAGGTCTCCAGCCAGTTTGTGCCTGTTGACTCTAATCCTGTATCTGGGCACCACGGAAAAGAAACCAGTCCCATCCTCTTGATTCGCTTAAGATATCTGTGTACATTGACAAGATCCCCTCTTGGTCTTCTCCAGTCTGAACAGGTACAGTTCTCTCAGCCTTTCCTCATTGGAGAGCTGGCCTTTCTTCAGTATTTTCATGTCTTTGGTGTACTGGGGAGCCAAGAACTGGACAGAGTACTCCAGAATTGTCTTCATTTTGCTTGACTAGACAAGGAGGATAGCTTCTATGAGTCTTTTGGCAACATTCCTCATAATGCACACCAGGCTAACACTGGCCTTCTTGAACAAAAGGATACATTACTGATTCATTGCTAACTTGTCCATCAGAACTGGTAGGTCCTTTTCTGCAGAGGTGCTCTCCAGTATGTTAGTGGCCCAATCTGTAATGGAATATGCAATGTTCTTCTAGGTGTAAAACCCTGCAGCTGCCTCTGTTGAACTCCACAATGTTCTTCTCTGCCAAGCAAACCAACCTTTCCAGGTCTTGCTGAATGGCAGCACAGACTCCTAGTATATCAACCACTACTCCCAGCTTTATATCATCAGTAAATTTACTGAAGGTTCATTCTGTTCTTTCATCTGGATCATTGATGTGTAAATTAAACAAGACCACGCCTGGTTCTGACCCTTGGGGGACAATTAAAAACTACAAACTTCCAACTAAACTATAACACCAATCACAACCCTCCAAGCTCTGCCATTCAGCCAGTTCTCAATCCATCTAAGTGTTCGCTCATTTATCCCACTCTTCTTGAGCTCGCTTATAAAGGGTGTTAAGGAACTCACCATTGAAAGTCTTGCTGAGGTCAAGGAAAACAACATCCTCTGCTCTCCCCTATTCTACCCAAACAGTCGTTCCACCATAGAAGGCTATTTCCCTTTGATGAATCCATGTTGACTACTCTTGCTAATGTTCTTTTCCTTCACTTTCTTGGAGTTTAACCAGCTCTCTTGGACCCCATATAGGACACTAGCCCAGGAGATTTAAATAGCTCTTATATGAGGCTTAAGTTTGCTTTCCTGAAGTCAAGGCTTGCAATCCTACTTATTACCCTGCTTCCTCCACTTGGGATCTTGGACTCCACCATATCATGGTTACTGCTGCCTACGCTTAACATTGTCAAACAGTCCTTTGTTAATCAGTACAAAGGTCCAGCAGCCTATCTTTCCTGATTTGTTCCTCCATCACTTGTGTCAAAAAGTTATCATCAATGAGCTGCAGGAACGTCCTGGACTGTTATTGTATAGCTGTTCTGTCTTTCTAGTAGATAAGAGGGTGGTTGAATTAGTCAAATTCAGTGCAAGTTGTCATCTGGGTAAATATTTTACCATCTTGTATTGTTGATATTATTGTTGTTGTACTGCATTAATATGCTGTTCCATTACCAACTCCATCAGATTACAAACAACAAAAGCAGAAAATAAATAAATAAAGTTCAGCCCCAAAACAATACAGTCCGAAGAAAAATCTGTGGTGTTAAAATACTTGGGAATTTCATCTGAAGATTTTCCAGTGGTGTGCAGTCACAGATTTTGTACAAATCTACTTTTCCTGTTGCAAGGACCAATTTTTGTCCACACAAAACAATGTTATTCCTTCAGGTAAGAAGTTAATATAGCATTAGTCATCTGGAAAATGGCTGTTCTTGTTTGCCAGCTGCAAAGCACTCCCACCTTTTTCACCATGGCAACATTTACACAGCAGTCTATTCCTCTCTTTCTACTGTAAAGTATTGATAGGGAGTGCTCCACCACATTTTTTCCAGTTTCTGATTCTATGGTAGATTTCCAAATATACAAATGGCTAAAATTTGTTAGAAATATCTAAAGTGTCACAGCGTACGATCTTCGCAAAAAAAAAAAAAAAACATGAATGCATGAAACAAATAAAAAATATAAATCTGAAGAAAAAAACACCCCATCATAAAAATGTGGGGGAAAACAACAGCAGACAGGGAAAGCAGAACTTATTAAAGATCTCTTTCACCAGAAAATAATAATAATAATAATAATAATTTTAGAGCTTGCTTTCTAAATCACAGACTTCTTTTAACCTTTTTTTATTTTTCTTTATCTGTATGACCCTCTTCAAAGGCTTTTTTTTTTTTTTTTCTCCTAAGTACAACCCTTGTCAAAACTTTCTCCAATCACAAATCTTTGAAGTAAGAGATATTTCCCAAACTGAGAATTCTTCAAAGTTCCCCCGGCACACATGCAAGTTTAAGTTTAAAGGGAAAAGACAGCAGGTAGGATTTTAAAAATCACTGGAGTGAATGTGGTGCTCATTTTCAAATATTAATTAGTAACCAAAATTACCCCAATAATCTCAGGCTTCTTGGTAGGGCCTAAGCACTGCTAAAAGTTCTATATGTTGCTTTTCTATCACATCAGGGACCTTAAAAAATCGTGAATCACTTTTGAAGTGTCTGCTTCAAGCCCCTAAGTCACTCATGGTTTTGAAATATTCTCGCTTCATCTCTTTGAATACAGGACCAGTCTAAATTCAAAATTCCTACTTTCTTGTGTCCATTACTAAATACACTATGTGAACAAAGATTTATTCCAGAAATGGATCCTTATGCTTGTGCTAACAAAGCAAACACTTATCAGTTACTTTGCCCTCAAGCTAACATTGTAACATTGTAACACTGACCTTAGCATACATACCTATGAAGTAGACTAATAGCATTCAAACTTAATGCATTATTGGCTTGATTTTTTTTTTTTTTTTTTTTTTTTTTGAGTGGTGTACATCACCACTGATTTTTGATTCTGAAAGTCATTTTGGAGTTTCTAAGTATGAAGTCAAGTAGCTAGCTATGGACATGCAGTCCTAGAATGAAAACTGTCTTCCAGAAGCATGAGTATAAAAATTGCTTTGTTTCTGCTTCAGATACCCCCAGCAATGCCAGTGAATTGCTGAATCTGAGGTATTATTTCTAAGCAGAAAATTTCTAATTTTTGCCCAGAAATGTGGATGCCCTGGCTCTGGAGACTTTCAAGATAAGGCTGGATCAGACCCTGGGCAACCTGAGCTGTAGGTGTCCCTATTCATTGCAGAGGAGTTGGATTAGATGACCTTCAAAGGTCCCTTTCAACACTAAGGGTTCTATAATTCTGTGATTCTAATATTCATAGATTTTCCTTAGGAGGTCACGTGTTAAAAAACAAAAATAAAAATAAAAATTACAGTTTACTACAGCTAGAAGCATGAATTCACATTTCTGTTTTGAGAGACGTTTGGTCTCAGTGCAATTCTTAAATAATTTTTACAAAAGCAGAGTTAAGCATACTAGCTGGGAGGCCAGTAGTCTCTTCAGGATCTGTAGTTCATGACACACTCTAACCTTTGTTGCCCTCAAATTCAATGTGCTTTTTTACACAAACTTTCAAAGGGAATTTTCCCAAAATGTTTAGTTTAAAAATGCAGAAGCTGAGGCAAACTCAAAGGTAAACAGACAGTAAACTCACAAAGCTGACATTTTCTGCAGACATTTTCTCACACCTCACCATCAAATTCCTAACTTCCTACACATATAATCTTTTCTTTGATAAGAGATTCAGAGAGATCAGCAATCTGGAAGGAAGGCTTTTAAGGCAGAGAGGATTTCCTCAACAACTTTCTACTGAGAGGAAAACCCTCCTGGGATTTCCAGGAGATGGAGTGTGTATCCTTTGTGTAGCATGGCAAGGAAAGGACTGCCTCTGCCTGTTCCTCCAAGTATTTTAATGAATAGAGCAAAATGAAAACCACTCAAAAAAGAGTGGACAAGATTTAAATTCCTATGTAGTTAAATGACAGAGTGACAGTGGGAATTCTTGCACATAAAAACTCTCCAACAGAGAGGAGTTTTTGTTCTTTAGTTGTTCACATGAGGTACAGTGGTCTTGTCCAGAAAAGCATGGGAAGGATTAGCTACGGTAAGAGCACACATATTGGAACAAATCTCTCAGCCTGGTAAAGTGACATCTATTTCATTAATGTTGGTGGGTTTTAAGTGCAAAATAGTAAAAAGTATCTTGGCACCAGAAGGTGCCTTTATATCACAGCTTTATGCCACAACAATATTTTAAATACTTCAGGGACCTCATCCACAGAAACACTGGAATTGGCAGACTTAATACATCAGCAGCAACTAGGGAAAGGCAATTCTGAATATTTCTGCTTGCCTAAAGGTTGAACTGGGAACTTTGTTTTGAGGCTTTGAGGTGCCAAATTTCACTTGCTAAATCCCTTTCTGATCTTTTTACTCCAGTCAGATGGCCTGTGCTGACTTTCATGATATTTTTACTCAAAAGATTAAGTGTATTCATTTGGCTGTGCATGTTGCAAGAGCACTAAAAGATTGCTAAAGTACATGCTCACCATGGGCCTGATCAAAGCCCTCTGAGATCAATGGGAATATTTCTTTTGACTTCAATGGGCTTTTGATAAGATTCCAAATTACCCAGTTGAAAGTTAGCCTCCCAAGTACAGTCCTGGTGTGAGTATATCCGTGGGCACTGAGCACTAAAGAATGTGACTCCACACCTGGGTGATAGTTTGCATCTCACACTAGAGCAGGCACAAGTGCAACATTTCATTCCAGTATTTCAGAAAATACCACACTGGTGATAGAGGAAACATCTTTTGATTGACAGGTTCAATACTGACTGGTTCTTGAAACAGCTTGTGGTTATGTCAGAATCTGGCAAGAAGCCAGATCTCATTCACAATAATGGGGCATCATACAAATGTCAACACGGCTATATTCAAACCAGCTGTTATTCTTAATTTCATATCTTTTAAGAGGAAGAGAGGATGTTAGCCAATTGAAAGGTTTTTTTTGTTGGTGTTGTTTTTTTTTTTTTTTTTTAATAGTTATACTCTTTGGTGATATTTAAATTCTGTTTTATCTCTGAATGCTATTAAAGTTGTTGCTAGTGCTCCCATATGAATTGGATTTAGGTACACAATTGCAGTCTAATTTAGCTGATTCACCTGAAATCTCTTCTGGATTTGTGTTACAGGAGGTGATATTTTTCAAAGAAAATTCTATGTTGATGGAAATGATAAAAATGAATCTGTCTTTTAGACAACTATATTTTAATGAAAGAGCCTGCAGACAGTTTGTACAATCATCTGTATATAAAAGAAAACAAAACAAAAACAACCAAAATTATTTTTTACTGGTTGCTATTGTGGGAAAGGATCAACAGTTGGAGATTAGAAGTGAACAAAGAATTCACAGTGAGTCACCCTCTGAACCACAGAATTTTCCAGTGTCTTCATTCCATTTTGCCTTAAGAGTGAGCTCAAGAGTAGGCATGCTACTTTTTTCTGATATACTATTTTCTTTTTATTAGAGAGAAATTCCAATAAATAAAGACTTCAAATTCAGCTAAATCTTTTAGCCTGTTACATCTGCAAATTTTGTAGATGCTTTGTGGAAAGGTCTAGTCTCTGTCCTAGAAGATTTTATTAAATGAAGTGAAAAGAAATATAAATGGCAATAGAAGAATAAAGAAAATATTAAATTCCAGTATTATGGGGTGTAATAAGGTAAAAGGGACAGACGTGTAGTCAGATTTGTAGCTGATATAAAGTTTCATAGCTCCTTTCAGAGACTTACACATGACATTTACAAGTGGAACAACCTGCTTACACTTCCTTTGATACTGTTGGTATTATTTTCTTGTTTTACCCAAGTGTGCATATACATGCATACATGTAGATATATACAATTGCAATTATGCACAAAATATATAATTTACATGTCTACATGCTATAGGAACATTGTAAAACATTTTCTTAGTCTTTAGTAGTTTAGATAGAAGACTGCAGTGTGTAGATATAAACAGGAAATATTTAAAATATGGAGTAAATCATGAAAGGATTTATTCAAGTTGTGGAATTTGAAGGATATGAAGGAGAGTATCAAAGGAGACTTCTGGTTCTGTATGACAGAGGATGTTAGCACAAAATGTTAAAGGAAAATTTCAAACAGTTTTAAAAAGGAAGGTTATTATTTAACCATCCAGGTTTCAGTATGTTCACTGCTCTTGAATGTTTATTTCATTCAATATAAAGTCATTGTCCAGACAAATAATCTGCTGGATTCTTGTCCTTGACATGCTTGAGTACTATCTTTATTTCCTAATCTTGTTATCTCAGTCCCTATCTTTCTATTTTTGCCTATGGTTTTATCTTCACATTTAAAATAACAAAGCCAAATCTTGGGCTTATTTAAAAAAAAAAAAAAAAAAAAAAAAAAGTAAAAAAGTAACCTTGGCAGTTGTACATTTGAAAATGTATGTATCTCAGAGTTAAAACTGTAGATTTTTTTGTAGCTCTACTACCTTAGTAAAAACCCAATCTGCATATGAAATACATCTATGCCTTCTGTACTTTTAAGTGTTTTCTAGCCTCACTAAATGTGCAGCTGGTAGTACTGTACAGCTATTGTTTATCCCACGGATTGAAAATGAGAAAGAACATAGTTGCAGTTTCATTCAGGTTAAATTCTGAAATGCTGCCTCATGCATTTTATCCTCTTGAAATGCTGTGTCATTCAGTCAAATTTCTCAAAGGTGTATTTTTTGTAGTAACAGTGATTTATAAATCCAGTATCTGAACTATACATGCCCAAAAAAACTATTGTCAGAGATTAGTTTCTTTGCATTTTTAGGTTTATGAACTTTCTTAGGATGGAATTAGGAAAATGCAAACAAAAGGACTGGTAACTTTGGATGGTAGATAATTGTTACACATGTCCAGTTATGATAAGATGAATATTTAAGAGAATCAAAGATCTCTGCCAGTCAGTGAAGCTCTCCACACACTCAATTTCAGGTTCTTGAGCTAGCTCCTGTACTCCTCCTAGATCTTCAGCATTTAATCTGCTGTGCATGGCACTGTTCAGGTAACAACTTGGTCATTATCAGTGGTCTTTGTTTTAATTAATGAGCCTCCTGACTCATGTCAGTACATTTCTGACATTATTGTATCTATGAGCCCAGTCTTGTCTCTTACAGAAGTGGAGACAGACAATGATAGACACATGTCATACACTTCCCTATATCTTTTTCAATTACATAAAAAATGACTTATTTAAGATCGGTTCCATTTTGTGTGGACCAGAGTGACTGACAGTTCTCTGAAAGTGCCTAAGCTCATCCTTGCAGTTACAGTAGTAATGCTGTATGACTGGAAACAGTACCTGAAAGAGATCGCTATGTACTTACATGGTAGGTATTCATTCACTGCTCTCCATCGTTGCCTGGTATTACTCGGAAATACTTTCTTTAAATTAATTTTTAAAAATAAATGTGGAAGATAGCCAGATGGCCAAGGGGAAGATACAAACTCTGCTTTGCTTAAGACACGTAGTAATCTAGAAGAAGAAGAAGAGAAGAAGAAAAGACTGCAGGGTGACCTAATTGCAGAATTTTGATATCTAAAGGGAGCCTACAAACAGGAGGGGAATCAACTCTTTGAAAGGGTAGATAACAGCAGAACAAGGGGAAATTGCTTTTAAGTTGAGGGAGGGAAGATTTAGGTTGGATGTCAGGGGGAAGTTCTTTACGAGAGTGGTGAGGTGCTGGAACAGGCCGCCCAGAAAGAGGTTGTGGATGCCCTGTCCCTAGAGGTGTTCAAGGCCAGATTGGATGGGGCCCTGGGCAACCTGGTATAGTATTAAATGGGTAGGTTGGTGGCCCTGCCTGTGGCAGGGGGACTTGAGATTCATGATCCTTGAGGTCCCTTCCAACCCTGGCCATTCTGTGATTCTGATTCTGTGATCCAGAGTGTCACTCTTTTTCTTTCCTTCACTTTTCTTAAGGCATAATCAAGCATTCAAAAAGCTGATGGTGATAAGAATATAGAGTCAAGACAGCTCAACTTGCTAGACAGGCCTGTGGGTTTGCTTACAGGACATGTCAGCAATCTTCGGTGTTTCATGTCTGTCAACTCACTTTCTTTCCCAGTTTACAGAGATAAGATGATAAAATTTCTAATATGAAACTCTATGTGGCCAGAATGTAGCCAAGATGAAAAGAAGCATACCCAGATCTAGTAATTCAGAACTGATCTGAGCCTATCAGATGTCTCTAAAAAATTCTTCTCTTTTGCGTTCACTCTTTAAAATTCAACTTCTTTACTTCTAGCCACCAGGCAGGAGGAAGCACTGCAATTCTTCTCCATAATGAGTGTGGGCTGTACTCCCACTTTTCATTTCCTTTCAGCTACCACACTCACCACCTATAATATTACACTTGACAATTAGAAAACATCATCTACATCTTGATTTTCTTTGTCCTTGCTTTTTTTTGTTGTTATTTTCTTTATAAATTAAACAAATCAAAATCCCACACCATCTGTACATGCTGGCAAATACAGTAAGTTTCAGTCCTGCAAAGATAAAGAAGTCACTAGAGAACATATCTACAATTACTACAAATTGTAGTGGAAACAGGTAGAGAGAGACAGTAAAATACGTGGAATCAGGACCTTCCAAATCTCATCTAGAAGCAGAATGGCCACAGGAGGCTGATTTGTTTGGGTGGAGTCCTCTTTGATGATTTTAACTCTGCAATGAAACTATCCTTCTCTATATCTGTCGGGAAGATAACTGAGTTAAATATATATATATATATATTCATATATTTTTACATACTACCTGTAGCCATGAGAAATACCAAGTATAAATGGAAACTGAAAATGTAAAAAATTTCTCTGATAATTTCTTTCTTATATGCATTTATGTGGTCATTTTATTTTTTAAATGAAATCCTTAAATCTTGTAGAAACTGATGGATAAGTCCCATTATCCCACAAAAAGTTTCTTCTCATCACTAGTGAGTGGAAAAAGGCATTTGCAAAATAATGTTCTCTTTTAACAGAAGGAACACATGCTGAATCCCTATTACATAGTATTTTATTATTCTTATTTTTATTTCAGAAAATATTATTTGCCATAATACTTACATGTTTGGAATCCCAGTGTCTTTCCATATATCTTTCTAGCTGACTGCTTAAACTTCTGCACAAAACAAGACAGATTGCCACTTTGTCATCACTAATAATCTATTGTTTATTTTTTCTTTTTTTTTTCTTTTTACTTTCTCTTATTAGAAAAAAAAATGTTGAAAAAAAGTCTCTGCTTTTATGATTTCCTAATGTATTCATCAATTTTAATCAAAGTGATTATAAACCACTCAAATACAGAAAATTCTTTTAAGTGGAGTTTTGATGCATTATTTTCCATTTCAATTTTCTTTGCATACTATAAGACGTCATAAGACATTAAGACAGTAGATATAAACATCATCAAACTAAGCAGAAAAAATATGTAGCCTTTGGTGCTGTCAGATATCAACTAGTACCCAGAATCTGAGGCTATCTCTATGTCATACATTGTAACTACAAAGACAATACTTATAAGTGTCTCGCTTCAATTTATAGGAGGGAGATGAGGTTCTTTCAATATCTGTATACCTGGCGTGAGATTAAGAAACAACGGTTCAAATGTTAGTCCAACCAGTTTATTATAAATCCTAATCAGGGAGACGGGGAAGGGAAGGAGGGTGATAGAAAAGATAGGAAAGAAGCAGGAATTGCGTAAAGCGGGAATAGTCACCACCAGGATCCAGCAGCGGTCCCGTTGCACGCCGTTTCGAAGGTCCGAGGCAAAAGCAGCAGGGAGGGAGAGCAGCAGCGTGGCCGGCCTTGGGCAGCAAGCAGGTAGCAGGAGGGAGTCGCAGAGCCAATCCAGAAGGAAGCAGCAGGACTCAGGTAGCAGGCCCAGGAGAGTCCGTCAGCATGCAGGAATTCCGTAATGAGGAATCTGATGGCAGACACCTATCCTCATGGTTTTCGATTCCTCTTTTATCCTACCTGTTCTCCTGCCTACATTACATCCCTGGGTGCTTGAGCAAGTGTCATGTGAGTACACCCCGAGATGGCCATCATCCTTGAGATAAGTCCACACAAAAGACCGTTTCACAGCCATTAAGCTGCCGCTTATCTCTCTCCCTCGTTGCCCCTGGCCTTGTCCATCTGTGTCCCTCAGACAAAGGATTTCACAACCCTTGCCCAGAACTTGTCCATCAAAGTTCTCCAGACAAAGGATTTCTCAACCCCTGCTCAGGACTTGCCTGGACCCCGATCTCACCCCTGTGACCCCAGATCTCATCCCAGCGCCACAGATTCCACTCCCGTGACCCGGATCTCACCCCAGTGCCCCGGGTCTCAGCCCAGTGCCCCTTCAGGGATTTCCCCAAAGAGAGATTCCCTCGAGGAGCGCTGACGATGCCTCTGACACCCGACGCCATTTTCGCTACTGCGACTATGCTGCCAGCGGACCCTGCCTGGATGCAGCCCACCGTCCGCGGACCGATGCCAGTACCACCCCAACCCTTCCCTGTCCCCACTGCCACCCACCTGGCACTTCAACCCTTTGTCTGCCCTGTGTCCCA
Source organism: Meleagris gallopavo (assembly GCF_905368555.1). Classification (NCBI taxonomy): domain Eukaryota; kingdom Metazoa; phylum Chordata; class Aves; order Galliformes; family Phasianidae; genus Meleagris; species Meleagris gallopavo. Next base: position 161,010,129 of record NC_139404.1, read on the forward strand.
GAAAGCTTTGAGACAGTGATGTAAAAGAATAATATCTTACAATAAGCTATAGCTTAATTTTATTTTTTTTTTTTAATTTTATTTCATCTGTTATCAAATTCAGAATCTAAGTTGCACTCTGGGTTTTTCTTGTGAAAATGTTTTCATGTTCAACTCCAATATTTACTCTAAAACAGTTTGTATAAGTAGCTATGTATTGCTGTTGAAAGAGGTAATGACTTATAAAAACTGAATTGCCAGTGTTCTACAGGTGACACAGTACCAGCATTATATAAAACCTAAACCCGAGTGTTTCTCAGAAATCTCAGCACTTATCTGAAATCAATAGTTGGCTAAAGAGCAGTTAAAAGAAAGTTTTAAGTGGTATCCTTGAGAGACAGGAAAGGCTGAAAAATATGTCCTCTATCAATCTGTGCATGATAAGGTTGACTTGTAGTCTTTTGATATTTGTCTGTTATTTAGTGTTTTGGCCCAGCCTTTAGAAGTTCATGTCTGCATTAACAACCTTTTAAATGCAATTAACTAGAAGGGGATAATTTCAATAGCAGTAACCATTTTAAAGTTAGATACATAACTAGGGCTCCTTGTAGAGCCAGCAGGGAGAGTCATCTCCAGAGTACTACTAATGGCATTCACAACCTTCTCAATACAACAAACATCATTCTGTATCTGAATTGTCTCTTGCATTGAATCTTCTCCTTTCCTTAAAAAATTTGCTTCATTAGTTAAAAATACTGTGTTCATTGGCATGGAGTACCTAAGTAATCATACCATAGAAATTTATTACTATTTTTCCCCTTCTACGCAAATTTTCTGCCTCACCCACCCACAGATTCTAGCTGTCTTCTCAATGGATTTAGTTATTAATGGTCCTCGCTATCTATCTGTCTTTTTAGTATGTCATCTTCATTATTAAGCACCTCAGTCTGTATTTGATGGTGATAGTTCTGGTGCTTATACAATACCAAATACATTGCTTTTACTAGGTAAGCAGTATTTGGTGGCAACTCACCTTTTATTATGATGGACAGAATTGTAGGACACAACAATTATAGCCTTGTATGGAAGAAAACAAAACAAAACAAAACAAAACAAAAACTCAGAAAATTTGTGACTTTGAGTCAAGTTGAAAGTTTTGCTCTCAAGACAGGAAAGAGTTGAAAAACCCCTCTAGCCCAACCATCCACCTACCATTATTTTCCTACTAAACTATTTTCCTTAGTACTATGACTACAGATTTCTTGAACACTTTCAGGGGTGGTGACTCAACCACCTCCTTGTGCAGCGCATTCCAGTGCCTGACTGCACTTTTGGAGAATAATTTTTTCCTAATATCCAACCTCATCCATCCGATAAATCAATGCTTTCAAATTTAAGAGGTACGTTGTATTTTAATTTACTTATATTTTCTTTTGAGGCTTCCAGCTATTACAAGTTTTAATGGTGTTTCCTTTTTCATGGATTTGGTTGTGAGATAGTAAGCTGAAGGATAGAAGATGTAAGGGGTCCATAACATTGCTTGGTTTTGCTAACTCAAAACGAAGTTGCAAATAGCATTGCTTAGTTTAACCTTTTGCTAACTCAAGGGGAATTTATTGCTTAGAGGAATTTAGTGCTTAGAGGAATCTATTGTTTAGTTTAACCTTTTAGTAACTCAAGGGGGATTTATTGCTTATTTAACCTTTTGCTGGCCCAAGCATATTCTAAAAAAGGGAGTCTTCTCAAGTCAGTAGAAAGGGGCCCCTAAGAAAGCAATGGAAAATAAGCAGGATAAGAAATTGCTGAGGCATGCGGGGCGGGAGAAGAGCTCAGAACTGGGACAAAGGTCGGAAGGATACGGCGAGGAAGACATCTGACTTCATCCCCAAATGACCACCAAATGGAGAGGAGGACCTCGAGCCTTCATCCAATGGAAGCTAATGCGCATGCTCTGGGGAGGGGAACAGTATGTAAATGAATTCCCAGAAAAGTAATGAATATGTCAATGAGTCTTGGGTAATACTGTTGAATATGTATGGTTTGGCTTATAAATGTATCGAGATTCCACTCTCTGGTGTGCAAGCTAGGAAGAATGATCCCCCTTGCACCCGGCATGTGGCGCAGCAATGAAATAAACGTATCTGCTCTTATAGCCTTACATGGGTTAGAGAGTTTGATTCTGCAAATCAGTTTCACATAAATAATGTTTTGCTTTATTTTTGATTTTAAAATTAATGTATGATTTCTGATTTTTGATTTTTAAAATTAACTTTACAATATATTATTATATTTTTTCATCATAATTACAAAGGGTTTTATATATGTTCTATGTAGAGATTTTTTATTTTTGCTTTTATTTTTCAATAGCAGACTTCTGGGATTTTTCTCCTGTCTTTTGGATTCAAAGTTTAAGTAGAATTCCCACATAAGGAATGTAAATTTTAAAAGGTAAGTAAGAGACTGAAAGTAAATAGGAAAAAAAAAAAAAAAATGCACTTCATTTTTCAGGAAGTTTTTATCAGGAGGAGTTTGTTCCATTCTACTGACTATATTATTTACCAAAAAATATATTTGTGATGAATTTAGTCTTTAGTTGCTTTTAAATTTTAGTGGTTTTATGATACTAAATGATACATGGTTTACTGATGGGATTAGTTAATCTGGACCTTAAAGGTCTTTTTCAGCCTTGATGTTTGTATGATTATATTATGCAAAATAAAAATTCTACTTTAAAAAAAGCAAACAAACACAGATTTGTAGTCTCTGGTATTTTCCATCTAGAATTACAAACCTTTCTGCCGACGGAAAAGTTGTCTATCTTTCCTTTGTAGTTTATGTTTCTCCAACAGAACACAATAAAAACTCAATTCAGACGTATTAAAATTACACAGTTAGAAAGAAGTAGGTCTGAGTAAATGGCTTGGAAAAAATCCAAATCTCATCACGCACGAAAAGCACAGGCCACTGAAATAATGCAAGAAAATCATTTTGCATGCTATTTTACCCATACTGTGTATATGTCTGAATGCCAAACTCAAATGTCCTGGGTGATTAATCATTGATTCATAAAAGATTTGGCTTGCCTTCACACAACCATGAAATGACACATAATGACATGTGATAGATTTGGCTTGCTGAAAAACACAGACAAAAAAAAAAACAAAACAGAACAAAAAAACAATACTGAAACAGAATCATGAAGTTTTTTATCCTTATATTTTATGATTTTGATTCACTTGACATCTGTTCTAACTTTGATGGAAATAAAGGAAAGTCTATGGAAGGTCTTTGATCTTTGGAGGGATATTTGGTGAAAAAAACAGCTTTATCACAAGTCATCTTAATCATCTTTATCTTCCCACCTCTCATTTTCTTGAACAAACCTCTAAACTTTAAGATGTTTTGAGATCTCATGGAATCCTTGGTAAGATTCACCAAGGTATAACTTGCAAAGTTTGTGACCAAAATATTGTTCCATGATTAAAACCCAAGGAAAGAAACATTGGAATGTTTCAGAGATTAAATCCTCTACTCAGTTCAGATCTTCTTCATGCCACAGTCACGGAGTCACATGTATGGGTCTGCTTTCTATTTAGCACAACTGTAGTTTGGTTTGCAATGTTTTAAGAGCATTTCTATTATTGCCATTGTACCATGTTGACTCGTGGGCTTCTTCTTGTACTTGCAAAGATCTTCCTTTGAGATCCCTTACAATATGTCACAATATTTTTTTGTGTGAAAGCTTTGGCACAGCAGACTCACAGAATTTCTGTGGCATTCCTACACTCAGTGGGAGTGAAAATCTACTGGTTGTGCCAAAATTTGCCTGTAAATGTGCTTGAAAACATTTATCAATTATTTTCTTCCTATACTTGTGAAATTTGCTGTGAAAATTAGGTGAAAGGTCATTTCAGAAGCCTTTGTTGGGTTTCAGTCCTGAGCTATATCTTCAAAGGAAGATCATACTGTACACGCTACAAAGCAAATAGCAAAACGTGGATGAGTTGGATAGGAGAACCTTACTTACAGATTCGTGAATGGGCTGCTCCAAAAGTAATGCCTCCTATTTTATTATATTGGCTCACTAGTTTAGAGGTGAATGTTGGTGGAAAGACAGTAGAGGTTGAATCTTCCCAACAATATTACATTAAATTTTGTTTTCATGTGAGACACGGGAGCATAGGAATAGTCTTAACAAAATGCCATCTGTCATGGAAGTGCTTTTGAAGCAAAGGTCTTTCATTGAATTGCTCCACTCATTGACAGTCATTGCCACTTGCTGAAGATTTACAGAGACCAAATAGTGGATGTGAGTAAAGTGCTCTGGATGGTACATTTCAGCAGTGGTGACAGTGACATGAGTGACAAGCCTCCAATTCTAGATGACCATGTTCAGCTGTCACACCAAGAATCAGCTCATCTACGTGAGTCAGCAGATTGAAGTCAGCAGATTATCCAGATTTGGCATCTTCTGGCTTCCATGCGTTAGAGATGATGAAAGACGGACTGCACAGGCAACATTCTCCTAGCAACAACTCTGTCTTTGTATCTGTGAAACAGTGGGTCACCTCTGCTAGTGTAGATCTTTACAAGCTTGTGATGTAGGCTCCTTTTTAACTTTGATGAAAATAAGTAAGTAGTGGTAGTGACAATGTTGAAAGAATAGTGTTTTGCAGCTAAGAATTTGCTGTCAAACTATATTATTGTGCTCTTTGTATCTGTTGTAGTTTCCATGGAATAAGTAGGAGGTATTACTTTCAGAGCAATCTAAGTAACAATTGAAATTAAAGCTCTTATTTTGGATTTCAAACTTATAAAACATCTTCCTCCAGAAATGTCAAAGAAACTGAAATATTTCTGTCAAACATTTTTGTGTTTATCACTTTATAATTTAATCATGACCATTTTAACATTTTAGTCAACTGGATCTCTATATATTTTTCCCCTTTTTTCCTATTACTTGCAAAAAAACCCAGCCAATTATACTCATCTCAGTAAAGTGGTGAACTGTTTACAGTATGGAGAGTAGGTATTTGAGTATAAAACCAATAGAAAATATCATCCTTCAGCACATTTTATCTATATTAAAACAAACAAACAAACATAAAAAAAAACAAAAAACAAAAAAACAACAGCACCAAAACCAGAATGAGACAGTGCAATGCAATGCTTTAATGCAATTTTCCAAGGCATTCCTGATATCTGTCTGGAACATTATAAACATTTCTGATCATCTTCAAGAAATATGAATTAAGACTGGTTACTAACGTGAATAAAGGCTTGGAAAACCTGTAGTGTTGGAGAAAACTTCAACCTAATGAAATGAAAGTCAAAAGAAGATTAATTAATCTTAAGCTTGTTGCAAAAGATTAGAAGTATAGACATTGTCAATTAATAAATTTTGTCCATGATATTCACGTTTCACTACTGCAAATTGAGTTATGAGAACATAGATGAGGAAGAATATATTTTTAAGTTGTTGCTTCATACATTTGAGATAAAAGTGCTCAATATACTTGCTAGTAATACTAGATATTAGAAATAAATGATCCATGAACTGCTCCTGGGAGATGCTTCAGTAAGGTCCTTAAAAGGACCTCTTGTGGTCCTTTTAAAGCAAGCTTTACTTCTTGTCTGGCCTGCAGGCTTTCCTTACAAGAAAACTAGGGCAGGAGGGAGATTTCTGAAGGAGAGAGCAAGAGCTGCTGTATACCTGCAGCCATTAACTTGAAAGCACTCTCAGGTCCAGTTATGCAAAGATAGCCATGTAATGCTTTTCTGGTTATACACTATGCTCACACATTGCTAAAGGATGACATTTCCAAGCATGCCAGCTAAGGACTATTTTAGATACACTCTTTAAGCAGCAATGTGGTGAGTTGAGAGGGCAGTCTGCTGTGTTGTTAACACCTCTGTTGTTAAAGGGTAAGATTATATTATATAATTGTGACTTTAATGGCCACTTATTACTCTCTTTCTGCTCCTTATGTGTTCTTCTCTTGTATCTTCTGCTTTAATAACTACAGCAAATTTTTACATCACCATTAGCATGTCAGAACAAATGAAGTGAGAAAAACACTACTGATTTCTTTCTTGATTCATATTTCACCATATTTTTTTTTCTTATTGCTGAGTCCATATCACTCAGCCAGAAAGCATAATTTTCAGTTTCCAGCTAGCTTTTATTTTATCTGAGAAATCCTACTGAGAAGAACAACACATCAATTGCCACATCAGTGGGAGAGAACACAGGAATTGTCAGGTCACCTTTCAGAATCGTGTTTATTTTTATTATTTTATTATTATTGTTTGCTTGATCAGGAGTTACAGGGCTTCATAGCTATTTTCTTCTTTTTGTGTGTGTGTGTGTGTTTTTTTTTTTTTTTTTTTTTCTCTTCTTCTTTTCTCCTGTTATTGTAACTATTATTGATTTCAGGATTGTTTACTTTCACTGAGTTTTATTTTGTTTCCCAACGTACTCAGACTGAATTCAGATTCATACACTGGAAGGATGGAAAGACCATTGTGATTATCTATTCCAACCACTTGTGTAACAGGCTATAAAATATGAACCAATAATTCATGCATCAAGTTCACATCTTCTGCATGAGAGACAATATGTCTTTTAGATAGACATTCAGTTTTGATTTAAAGTTTTGATTCTCCTTGACTAATGTTAACACCTTTAAAAGCCATCTAGCAGGCTTGTAGAAACAGTAGGGAAATGGTATCTTGACATTCTTCTTTCCTGTCAAAATTGAACATTCAAAATTGACTCTGCAGTATTTTTCCCAATTTTGAAAATAAATAAATAGCTAAATAAAGATTAATCATATGTCACTTAAACATAGATGTCTCTCCAGTTAAGGACTTAATCTGGAAAATAAAATCACTTGTAGGAAATTCAAAGTAGCAAAAGAAAAAAAGTAAGAAGACAGTGATGATGTCTGAAAAAAAAAAAAGAATATATATAATATTTAAATAATCAATTCATATTGGACTTTCTGAGAAAAAAATAATAATAAAAAAATTCCTTATGTTACAATTCCATTTACTACAGAGATAAAGGCTGGCAGATGAATTATAAAAGAAAACTGTTCAGACTTTGTCCTGCTTCCATAGATTGCTAAATTGCATGAAATAAATAAATACTTTCATCAATCTCACCAATCTTTCTACAAGGTTGCACTTACATACATATTTTGAATAATCAAAGGAAACATCTGCAAACGTTCTGAAAGTGAATTTTCAGTGTTCAGTAAAGGAACTGCAGGGGCTTCAGAGCACGTTTCTGCTCTTCAGAGATAAAATAATTTACATTAAATAAAAACAAACATACAAGCAAAAGATAAAATAAACTAAATTAATTTGAAAAAAAAAAGTCACTTTGCCTCATGATGAACCTTATTTTAGAAAATATACTTCTTTACAGATCAAAGAAAGAACAAAGCTTGCTTTCATTCAGATTGAAATAAAACCTTTTACATTCAAGAGCTTTACTAATGCCCTTTTGAAGACAGAATCTTTTTTGTCTTTTATGTCTAAGAACATAATGAGATTTCATATACTCATTTTCTTCATCTATCTAAGAAAATTGGACAATAAACTCCTAGAAAATATTGCTGGAAGAAACTTTCAAAGGTCATTCAGCTCATTCTTCAGCCCAAAGCAACATCAGTTACTACGACGTCACTCCTGGCTGACACTTTCTCAGTCTTGAATGCTTCCAAAGGCAGGGTGTTCACAAGATCAACAGACTAGGAAATCTGTTCTAATACTTCACTGTTCTTACAGCTGCACAACATTTTCCATATATCTGAGCTACAGATCAGTTCCCACAGTTGTCTCTCCCTCTGATTTGCCGGACACATTGCTGGCCGCAGCATTTCAGCTAAAGTTTGAGCAGTGCCGAGTAAGCAGAAGGATTATTGGATGCATTTTGCAGGCAATGCTCTGCCTGTGCATAGCAGCCTGATATTTGCTTTGTTTGTAACAACATGACACAGTTGACTCATACTCTGTTAGCAATCCTCTATAATTCCCAGATCATCCTCATTTGGCCACTCATTTCCCATCTCATATTTTTGCAGCTGATAGTTTGTACATAAGTGGAGTACTTTTCATATGTCCTTTGATCTTGTTACACTGCATAAAACTCAGATAATCATATGTTGCATTCAGTGTTCCTTAGTGATAAGTACTCGAAAAAATATTGTTTGATTGATATTGATTCATTTTATGTGGGAAGTCGTTTTTTGACATTAGAATTGTACAGCGTTGTATCTATATCAACTTCTTCCTTTTCCTGCAGTAAGTAGGGTTTTTCTTCAAATACAATGAGTTCCAAAGATTTGCTTTAGATGGTACATATCATTAAATATACCACTTATATACAAAAATGCCTAAGAAATTCTATTTCTCTCCCGTCATATATATGTATATATGTATATCAGCACACTTTACAGATTAACAACGGGACATGAACAGAACTGATGACTATGCTACCATTCACAAATTCTTTTAAAGTCACAAGATGAGATGTGATTGCTGGGATCCTTGTCAGAACGTACAAGATGTTTTTAGTTACAGCTTCATTTCTTTCTGCTTCAAAACTATTAATAAGAATGCAGATGCTAAGTGAGAGAATCAAAATGTTTTTGTTCTGTATCCTCTGGATCATTTCAAAAGAATTGTGTGCATCACAGTCCAATGTGTACATTCATACAACATACTAAATATTTTACTGGGCTGCATCCGTATATGCAGCTATGTGATGTAATAAAAATAAGTTACTGCAGTGCTTATATGTCCAATTAATGCTTTTAGTATAGCCATCTAGTTCTCAACATAATTTTGATATCATTGTGTTCTACATTAGCGTGTGTTGAATTCAATTACTGTTGCGAACCAGAAGTACCTTAAAAAAAAAAGAAAAAAAAGAAAAAGAAAAAGAAAAAGAAAAAAAGGCAATACCTATTAAATTTGAGCTACTTTATTTTCCAATAACTATAAGATTGTATAATTTATATATTTTATATTTATATTTTTTATCTATTTGTGTAGCTTCATCATTGCAATAAAAACATTGAAATAAAGTCTGGGTAGGTGATCCACTCAAATTCCAAAAATGTATTTTTAAGATAATAATAACCTAATATTCTTACAAAATGGCTTCATTCTTACAAAAAATGTCAGAGTGCATCACTAGCTTTAGTAAAAGATCAAATCTTTAGTGATGTGAGAAAAATATGAAGGTGAAGCAGGAGGATTAGGTGTTCAGTCAAGGATGATACTGCAGCTCTGAATTATTTACAAAACATGGAATTCAAAACAGTAAAATTCAGGGTTTCAGAATCACAGTTTGTAAACTGCACATTAGAAAAATATGTTTTTTGATGCCTCCCAACTTTGAGGCCAAAGTTAAACACAAGTCATTTCTCCAGTCATGAATACTTCTATTGATTTTGGACTCTGAGTGAAAGAAAACTCAGCTGAGGTCACAAAGTTTCTAGTGTGGCAGCAACAGTGCAAGTGATTAAAACCCTGTCTCTCACCTTAAGTGTTCCAATTCTGCCTTGTGAAGTTTAACACCTCACCTCAAGTCTCAGGCAAGTCTCAAGGGACTTTGAATTGACATTGCAAACACACCTCCAAGTTTAACAAAGAAGCCGAAAAAGACAAACAACGAAAAGAAATACTTATATGCCAGGAGGAGATATTCCTCAGAGATTCAATCCAAAGGAAAGCTGGAAGAAAACACTGCAAAAGCACTTTTTTTTTTTTTTTTTTTTTTCTTTCAAGGTCTGTAGCTAGCACACTTACTGTAGGAGGACTCAAGAGTGTCCAGATAAAACACTCTCATCTTTTACCTTAATGAACTCTGAACTGACAAGTCTTTTATGACAAATTCAGTGTTTTAGCAGTAACCTCAAAACTATGTGAAATTTGGAATCCCATTTAAAGCCATATCTGGCCTGTCTCACCTCTGTGACAAGTTCTCTCAGTTCTCATCTGGGTCAGTAAATGGGGATCCCATGATAGGGAAAACTGACATCCCATTCATCTTGCTTTGCATGAGTGCTTCGTCTGTCAGAAGAACCACATAACAGTGTTAGTTTTATATACTCTCAAGAAATGCAGCACCAAATTGGCTGCCAAAAAACAAGCAGTAACAGGTGCAGACGTGAGAATATAGCAAGATGAGGGAACAAATTGAAAATTTAGATGACTATAAATAAAAAATAAAAAAGGTGGTTGTTGTGCATCCTTTTCTAACCAGAAAGATAAATTGCTTTCTTTTTCCCACATGCTAGTCAAAACCAAGTGTACGAAAAATGCCATAATATTTGAGGGCAGAAGAGATGATCTGATCATTTAATTCATCATCCCTCTAGGGCCTTATATCTGATATAGTACTCTTAAATTAAGCTCAGTGACCTTGGCTAAGATCAATTATCCCTTTCGACACCTCAGAACAAGCAAGAATAAGGTCTTCATTTTACATAAATGTGAAAAAATGTGAAAAGCACCAGGAACAGATCTGACCACTTTTACAGAGTCACAAAGAATTCTTTCAGAACCCGAAATATGGATGACTGAAGTAGTGGTGTGTGCAATTTGCCTACAGTTTTCTTTATTCAAAATGGCATATGGCAGGATTATGTTAAGGTTCTCCAAAGCCCTTAAAAAAAAAAAAAAAAAAAAAAAAAAAAAAGGAATTGAACAACAACATTCAGGAAGTCACAGATTTTAAAGCCAGAATGGATCACCAGTCACTGTGCAAACTTCAAGCTCAACTGAATAAGAACTGGGCTAAAAGTTGTTGTCAGTGGAATTAATCATTAAAGGACAAGGTTGCAATTGGTATTCAACAGATTGTGATGCTCATATTTGTTTTTTTTGTTTGTTTGTTTCTACAAATGAAGTAAATATATAATTTATTCTAAAGCATGTGGATGGCACAAATAAGCAGAGCAGTAAATTATGTTGAGCATAAGCAGTCATAGGTCCACTAAAAATGTTCATTTTCAATAACAATCTCAATATGCAATATGGTAAATATATTTATTTAGGAAACAGGAATGCATTCTCACTGAAAAAGGAAATGCGTGCTTATTTGTGTTTACTTTTGTTTACTATGTTTCTATGTAACATCATTAACCTTGAACAGAGTCATGAAAGAAACAGAGGAGATTGAAGACAGATATTACCTCTTAAAAATAAAAGTAAAAATAAAAAATGCATTGTATTAAGCTATAAAAGGAAAGGAAAAAAAATTTTGTAGTGTTAACATTGTGGGACTACACAAAAATTTGGAATATATTCTTCTAGTCAAATACAAATCATTTGAATAAACAGGTTAGGAAAAACATCATAGCTTATGATATACACCAGACTGAAAAAGAAATTATTGTTAAATCTTTACATTTAATTTTTCTATGCATATCCATGAAAAGGAAATTAAGTAAGAAGAAAGTGGAAAATCATAATTTGTGCAACAACTGAACTTTCAATTATGGTCTTTTTAACCCTTTTATTAGTAGAGAGGGGAAAGATGAGTGCAGAGAAGAAAGCTTTTTTTTTTGCTATTAATCAAGGCAAAATAGATTTTCATCTAAGGCTATATGATTCTTTCTTCTCTTGCATTATGATAAATAAAAGGAGAATTGCATTCATTTGCATTTGCTTGAAGTACATAATATCCACTAAGATAAAACATTTCAAATTTTTGGCTATTTTGGTAAGATACAACAAATGTATGGATTATTATGAAAAATTTAGAAGATGTCATACAATTTGTAATAAACAATAAGTTGATTTAACTAATGTGCAAGTCAAATTAAAGATGGCATTTGTCATTCATACATGTAAAGTGACTCATGCATAAAATTAGAAAGGAAAAGAAAATATTGTCATCACAAATCCTTTTATTTGCTGCTTCATCTTTCTATAGGGCATGAAGACTAGAACTACTTTAAACCCCAATGAAGTATAAAACTTAATGAACAAATTATAAGACAGATCTAGTCAGTTGTTATTGTTTATCACTGATGGAATTAAAAGGAATCATAAAGTCACTAGTCTAAAAGACAACACAGAAATAAGATCAATTGAAATGTGTATATAAATGACAAGCTTAAGTTTACAATCAAATAGAGTTCAAATTTTGAAAGCTCATATTTACAGCATTTTGGCTGAATGTAATCCCAATATAGTTTACACTGCAAATCTGTCTAATCTTTTGACAATAATAATACTATTATAAAGGAAATTGTACATAACAGATTCTTTCTTTCATATGAAAAGATGTGCTATATTTCCACTCTATTTGTGTAAAGACCAGTGGAAAAAAAATAGTTCCACAGTACCTCATATACCAAAATAAAATAAGTAAATAAAACCAGTCTTCCTGCTTCTCTTGAAAACATGAAAATGAATTTTAAAACCTAACATTTGAAACTAATTTGCATTAGATTAAAAGCAAGTAAAACTATAGTTTTTAGGTAATTCTAATTACAAGCCCCATAAATAGCATGGTTTCTGCCAGTCATCATAAATAGCATGGTTTCTGCCAGTCATCATAAATAGCATGGTTTCTGCCAGTCATCAAAATATAAAATTCTAAAATGTTCTATGATTTTTCAAGACTGATGGTTTCAGGCCCATATCTTTGGGAGGATGTGACGTGCAGTAGTGAACATAATATGAACTCTCCTGCTGAAATGCTTGAATTCCTTTCATATTTTCCAGTTGTCTTTATAATGGTTATATCATGGTTTTGTGTAAGTCAGAAAGACAGCATTACTGTTACAGTTAGTGTCATAAAATATTAACAGTAGGACATTTACTGTTACATATTTAATCCCGTCAAAATATTCTAGTATTCTTCTGTTCTGATGTGTATTTTGGGATTAAAATAACTTTTTTCTTTGAGAGGACTTTTAATACACAATCATAAGCTGAGATCTTTTCCCTATTTTTAGTCATATCAGCATATTTCTGAGCATGCCATTTTATCTGTAAATTTAGTTCAGGTAATAATGAACATATGAAGAAAGAAATCAATTTCTTTAACTCATGCACTGAAAAAAAGAAAAGTTTGAACATCTAATACACTTGAAAAGAAAGAAAAGTTAAAATAAAATCTCACAAACCCCACAGTTTTCCTAACAATCCTGCTGTAGCAACACACAAAGGAATTGCAGACATAGTCTGATAGCTTCAATGCAGTGAACTCAGAATCTCCAGTAGAGAAATGTGGGAAATGTTAGGATAATAGATCCTGATATCTTCATCACTGTCATTATCATCCTCACCACATACATTTTTATAAATATTTTCACGAAAATGAATCTTTGCCCTGCAAAGATGTCAGAATTTTGTGTTATAGATTGTATTGTATGTAAAGTGGAACGTAAGTTGTGAAATAATGTGTAGATTAAAGTCAATAAACTGACTGAAGGAGGTGAGAAATTGAAGTAGAAAATAAACAGCTGAAATATGAGTAATTTATTTGCTTACTTTTTAGTGAGTTTTCTGTTAGTTTTCTTATGACTGTCATGAAAACAAATTTGTGTGTTTGTTTAAATGTTTGCCAAGGGCACTGAGAATGACAAATAGGATTCTCTTAGTTATGTTAGCATTATAAATGACAATAGTTGTTAATGTAAGTCTCAGATTAATTGAACTGAAGCCTGAAAATCACAACTTATTGCGAGTATGAATGAAGAAAGTACGTTATGTCCAATCATTCTTGAATGCAACTCATAATTTCATTTTATTTATCTATTTATTCATTTATTTTTATTCCAATTCTATTTTGTCTGTTTTGCAGTTGTCACTCTGCAGGAAGGTGGTAGAGAGACTTGTATATTAGAGATTTTCTATGATCTGCCATCTTATGGTAATATGTTGACCTGAAACTCCACAGCAATAATTCTGCTGAATGTTAAAGAAATTGCTTTCAAAGGTATAATGCCCCTAGGCATTTTGCTCAAGGCCTGTGCTTCCTTCTTCTGTCTCTCAAAGGGGCCCTAGGCTCTTAAAAGCAGCAGCTGGTCCCTCTCTGCATGATAAGTAGATGTATATATCATGCCAGAATATTATAAGTACATAATACAGCTGAACCACGCAGTTCATAATGTTTACTGAATACTTCCTCAGTTTTTAGGCATGATATGTGACCTTTCTGCCTCATGTCTTCTTGAGTGTCTTCTTTAGGATTAGATATGATATTACAATATCTCAGTATTTTCCAAGAGCTGATGCTTTTTATTGTAATTTCAAATGCATTCTCCAAAATATTGTAGTTGTTTCTCTGAAAAAAATACTACTTCTTACTGACTCTACACAATATCAATCCAAATTGGATATGAATGATGAATTTAGGGTTTTGTGTGTGGAGAGGATGGGGGCCAAAAAAAAAAAAAAAATGGTTGCTTATAATTAATTAACCTCTCTAATGACCTAAAATTTTTTTTCAGAATGATTTCCAATGGGCATGGAGAAAGAACATTCTGTAAATATATGTAAATATGTTTGTATTAGAAGTGGTTACCCAGAAGACTGTAGTTCTTTTAAGATTTCACTATCATTTAATATTATGACATGTTGATAACATTTTTATTGCTACATCTTACTAGTCTGCATTGCATGTATATAAGAAAGTTTCAAGCTCGAAGAAAAGCTTGAGGAAACTTGAAGAAAATATGAGTTTTTTGGTTATATAATCCACCACAGCAACAATTGTGGAAAGAGTAGTCCCTTAACTACAGAATGCGAACAAAACATCTGCAGCTTGCCTATTGTCCTTACCCTTGACCTCAGGTAGCTACTTCTAGAAATTAGACAGAATCCCTCCTCTTTCAGCATTTTTTTCTGTTGTTGAGAGAGCTATTGAAATATCAGTTACTTTATGAAGTATTTATAATATAGAAAATAGAAAATAAAAAATGAAAATTCTAAAATAGATATGAAACTCTTGGGCCACAACTGTCCATGAAAAAAAAACAAAACATAGATGGCAAAGAAGTAAAGGAATCACACTAGATATGTACATAGTTCACTACATTTTAGTAGATTTTAGCTCTTTAAAATTGATAAAAGCGTGGAAGCATACCATACAATCTTTCTTTCTGAATAATACATGTTTTCTGTTTTCCGTGTAAGCACCTTCAAAGTCAGGCATATTTAGAAGGATAATAAGTAGGATAGTAGGAAACAATATAGCTGTAAAGAGGTATTTCATAACCACATGGGCAAATTTTGTCATGCAAGTCCAAACAAGCCAAATAAGATTTAACAATACCCAGAGAGGTCACTGTGGATTTGTTGTTCAAGAAAAGAGAAGCAAATGATTACTTGGCGTTATACATTCATTTATTTATCAAGTTTCAATGTAGGATTTATTTATGTTTCACAGATTTGATATTTAACTTAATAACTTTGATGTGTATTTTGATGAGTTAAACCTGCTTTGTGAACTGGACATAGCAGTCCTGGTTTTCCTGTTCAGTGCAACTCATATTTTTTAGGACCTGCTCAGTGGAATAAACAGTACTTTTAAATTAGAGCAGCTTTAAGACTGCTTTGTTTATTTTTGGCAAGCAAAGATTTCTTGATATTATGAATTCATGGCTTTTTATAACACAAGCATCATAGACATTCACTGCAAACTTTCAGGCCCATTCTAAACCCGACAAGATTTAAAACCTAGCAGCAAGGGATCTACATGCATAGCTACTACATAAATACAGACTTCTGGCCTAAAAAGACCTCTCCTTGGAATGTTCTACAGGTCTTTCTACTTTGACAAGAGCAACAACTAAGATTTTGGTTCAAATTGAAATTGTGAATTAGAAGACAAATGAAAAAATAATAATGAAAAAAAAGGCAAACACAATGTGAAGACTTGATAGAAAGTGCAAAGAGCAGGTAAAAATGACTGCTCATTTTCTGATATCAGATTGACCTTAATTCAGTCTATACAGATGAAATTGGGAGATGCAATATTTTGAATGGAAATTTCAAACTGCTCTTTTTACATCTTCTGAAGATAAAAACCAATTAAAAAATAAGTTTCACTACAGGTAAAAGTTTAAGCTATCACCACAACAGGTAAATCTCTGTAAAAAATAAGAGCAAATCAAATAATGGATCTGAATTTCACTTCAGTGCCATGTTAACATCTGTCACATTTAGCATTTTTTTTTCTCCTGAATCCTAGCCAAAGGCAGCCATACTGCTCTACAGGTGTGTGGAAAGAAGGCTTGTAGGATACCATACTTTCCAGGATACTTGCAGCCAACATATAGCTGACAAAGCTGACCTGATGAGAAAATATTTTTGTTTGTGTGTGTATGTTTAAATTCTATGTTTTAAAGCCCTCCTGAATGTATTAAATACTTCTATTCTTAATTGGGCGAGCATGACTTGTTGATAATTCAGAATCTCTCCTTCCATGTTTCTGTGAATCTTATTCATATACATCTGTTATATTTGTCTTCCTTTCTTAATTCAGATAGATTTTTATAGGTATGCCACTATATGCTGATAATTATGTGTAGTTTTTTTCTGTTAAGCAGGAGCTTAAAAACATCTATAGTCACATGATTTCATTATCTTCAAAATAATTCCATTTAATAATTTTGTAATGTAGGTTAGACATATCTTCTTATGAAAAATAATTTATTCTGGACTTAAAATCAAGCACAATTATTACTAATGAGATCTTCAGTAGTTATACTTGTATGGTAAACGTAAGCATACTTTTTTTTTCTCTGGAGTTATGCATCTAAATTTCTCACATGACCTTTTGACTACTTAATAATTTTACATTCAAACTTGGGTGCCTACCATTAGAGAATCAAAGCCATGCAAA
This sequence comes from Meleagris gallopavo, assembly GCF_905368555.1. NCBI lineage: Eukaryota > Metazoa > Chordata > Aves > Galliformes > Phasianidae > Meleagris > Meleagris gallopavo. The sequence goes on from NC_139404.1 coordinate 161,026,987, forward strand.
ACATTAATCTGTAGGCAATCAACTATGGAAAAACAAACCTTTGATTAACACATTGCAAATACACACTAGCTGTAATTTTATCATTTCTATGATCAATGTTCTACCTGTGTGTGGGAAGCCTGTTTTGGATAAAACTTCTTGCTACTCTTTTACTTACTTACCTGTAATTGCTCATCTGCTGTCTTGTAGTCTGAAGCTATTCCTACTGAATTAGTAGGAATACAGTTAATGATCACATCAGTGGGACATAGATCTGCCATCTTTTTTATTTTATACATTCAGATCAACTCCATCCAAAATAAACACTCTCTGAATCAGATGAGAGGCCTAGCCAGTTTTATCTGAGTAAAACTAGGACTTTAAAAACTGTGATTTTCAAAACTTTATAAGTTTTACAAAACTTACATAAGTCTGACATTAATCTTCAACAGACCTTTTCATCTGGAATATACGAAGGTTACACTAAGGGTGAATTGTGCATTATACTGCATGCTGAACCTCGGTAATTTCACTGAAAACCAAAAGACCATCAATAGGAGTATTTATTACAGTCTTACTATGATGAAATATCCCCTCTGCTGTCTTCTGTACACAGACTAGCCTGCAGTGATCACGTCCAGGCAGAATTCAGTCCTTAGAAGTACAGCTAAAATGAAAAGTAAATAGAATAAAAGAGAATGGAACAATTTCAATTACAATGGATTCAGAAGATCATTAAGTCCAACTGTCACCACGGGCTTACCCACAGTTAAACATGGACGGGCACAAAGCATCAGCCACATGCCTAGGAAGTATATTCCAGAGTCTAACCACTCTCTTGATGAAGAAGTTTGTCCTAATCACTGAATGATGGATTAATACAATCACAGAATCACAGAATGGTTAAGACTGTACGAGACCTTAAAGATCATCTAATTCTACCCCTGCCATGGACAGAGTTGCCACACACTAGAAAAGGTTGCTCAGGGCCCCATCCAACCTGATTTTGAACACCTCCAAGGTTATGATAGCCACAGCTTCTCTGGGTAAACTGTTCCAGTGCCTCCCCACCCCCTGAGTAAAGAATTTCCTTCTAACATTTAACCTAGATTCCTCTCTTTTAGCTTAATATGAAATCTTCCAGCTTACTCTGGATAGCATCTCTTCCTTCATGCATGTCCACTGCACCACTCAGCTTGGTGTCATGTGCAGACTTGCTGAGGGGTGCACTCGATCCCAGTGTCCACGCCACCTACAAAAATGTTAAATAGCACTGGTCCCAGTAATGATCCCTGAAGAACACCACGCATCATTGGTTTCCACTTGGACATTGAGCTGTTGACTGCAACTCCCTGAGTGGGACCATCCAGCCAACTCCTTATTTAGCTAGTGGTCCATCCATCAAATCCATTTTTCACCAAATTGATTTGGTGACAAGAATGTCACGCAGGACAGTGCCAAATGCTTTGCACAAATCTAGGTAGATGATGTCAGTTGCTCTTGTTTTACCGACTGACACTGAAACTCCATCATAATAGGTCACCAAGTTTGTCAGGCATGACTTCCCCTTGGTGAAGCCATGCTGGTTACCACCAATCATCTCATCTTTATATTCCATGCGCCTTAGTAGGACCTTCAGGAGGATCTGCTCCATGATCTTGCCAGGCACAGAGGTGAGACTGACTGGCATGTAGATCCCTGGATCTTCTTTTTTTTCCCTTCTTGAAAACGGGTGTTCTATTTCCCCTTTTCCAGTCAGTGGGAACTTCACTAGACTGCCATGGCTTTTTAAATATGATGGATAGTGGCTTGGCAACTTCAAAATTTTCCACATCCGTTTAAGGTAGAGCAAGGGGCTGATTTCAATGTACATATAAATCTCTAAGCTTCTCATCTGTCTCAGAGAGAACTGGCAGCTTTCTATACTTGTAAGACTCATTATTACCACCTTCATTTTGATATTCACTACTTCTTTTAGGAGGATGATTTCGTTTTGATTACATCCTTCAAAATATCTGTATGAATACGGGATTCAAATAAGATATCCTAGGCAATTCACCCATACCTTTCCTGTGAATATTTACATGATTACAGAAAAATATCTTTGTTGGAAGTGATTGGCTTCTGATAGTACTATTTCCATGGCATACCATTTTGTGCAGATTGTGAGGCTTGATCCTTTGTCTTTAGCTAACCTCACTGCCCATGTGCAGATGTATTACTGCATTGGTAGTCAAACTGATTTCTTTTAATTGTTTTATTTTATAAATTGATTGATTCTAAGGGCTGAGGTGCCAATTATGACTATATAGCACAGGGTGAATATTTGAATTGAAGCTCTGTGGTTTTACATGGACATTCGCCCCATACACACATTTGTTTCAAAGTCTTTGCAGACATACTTCACAGTCTCCAGAGAATATTGTCTATAATTTCATAAAACAGTAAGATGTTAGAAGTTCTGCCATGCTTATTTTAGAAAATTCAAAATTAAGTTGTGTTGAGATATATAAACAACTCCTCTGGTATTTTTGTTAAGAGCTCCTATTTTAATATATCATAAAAACTAAAATTATTCTTCTGACTCAGCACACAATTTTTCTAAATTCTGATATGCAATTTTATCTAGCCATTAGAACAATAAGGCTTCATTTACTTGAATAATCATCCCCTCTATCTAAATTACTCCTTCAAGGGTCTTATTACTTATTGTGCCTTTAATTATCTTATACTGTCAAAAAAAGTTATAAAAAATGCTATGTAGAATTTGTATTCTTTCAACCAAAGCTGTTGCAGTCATTTTTCCACCCCAGAAATAAGTATTAAGAATTCCATGATTTTTATATCAAATCCAGGTTAGTTATTGCAAAGTCTGAGCATATGTTTTATTGTAGTGAAGATCCTCCCTGTTTACACAGGCAAATGACTCAAAATAGAGCCTATGAATTATGTTATTTTATGCATCACCTTAATGTAAGCAATGATATGTATATGAACTTGTCCATCTTCTCTATGGTTCTCCTGAATTAAAATTATAGTACTTTTAAAAAATTTTATGGATTATTATTATTATTTTTAATTTCATTTAAAAAAAAAATAAAAAAAGCTTAAATTCAAACCAAGAAAAGAGAAAAAAAATAACCATAAATTCCTGCAAAAGGGAAATACAGAGAGGAATTCCAAAATGTCACACTACACAAAAATAGTGCAAACAGCACTAGACAGAGCTATCAAGATACTTCAAAATCAGAGTTCTAACAAACAAACAAGAAAAGATTGCATCCTTGTCAGTGACATAGTTTAGCCCCTTCTGGAACCATTAGGAGGAAAGTACCTGAGCCACTGAAAAGTTCTATCAGAGTACGAAAAAAAAAAAAGACAGCTTTTGTATGGTCCCAGAAATTATTATTGGGCTCATATCATTATGGATTTTTTATTAAACCTGTACTGGAAGATCATTCAAGACTGCCTGTTACTTTAAATCAAAGTTTTCAACCGTGGAAGCTGCTTACAGTAGTATCACTGTATGTCTCTTATTCAAAGTTTTAAAATAGTAAAAAAGGAAATTCACAAAATATGATCAATCATTAGAGTCAAAATTGTTGGTGCCTTCTATATGACTAAAAGTTGTATGATTTCTATTTTATAGTAACTTGGATTAAAAAAAAAACAAACAGCAACAAAAACAACAACAACAAAAAAAAGAACACAAAAGAAAAGTATACAAAGCAAAGCAGAGAATCAGCTAATCTCTTAATCTGTATTTATCACATAAAATTTAGTTAAAATATATAATTTATCCTGAACAAATTCTTCTATCTGAAGGCTGCTCCAAAAGTAATACTTTCTATTCTGTTATTTCACCGTGTCAGAAACATGTTGGTGATATGGAGTAGATGTTGAAGCTTCCTGACAATATTCCATTAAATTTTGCTACAGTGTTCCTTTGTTATTCTATTAAACAGTGCTATTGTGCTCTTTGTATTTGTTGTAGTGCCCATGGAAATAAATAGGAGGCATTACTTTCAGAGCAACCTATGTGTGTTTGTATATCAATGTCTGTATACTGCTTTATTTTCATTTTCAGCTAATGAATTCAAATATAGACCATTTGCATAGTATCATAGTAAAGTCCTAATCTATGAAAATGCATTATTTCTCCTAAAATATTATTTCTGACTTAATGCTATAGCCACCATTTTGTCCTTTTACATTTATGAGAACTTATATAGTATATGGAGAAAATATTTTCTTCATAATTCTTTCTTTTCCTCTTATATTTCTGCTGGATTCAAATATGCGTAGATGAAGAAAATGCAAGAAAACATAACAAACAAGGTTGACAAGAGTTACACTAAATGATTAAAAAAATGAAAACATCTCCCTTAAAAAGAACAAAAAAAAGAACAAAAAAAAAAAGAGAAAATTAAACAATAAGGAGATTAAATAGGAGAGCTTAATATTGTACAACAGATGGAAGGTTTTGTCTACAACGTGAAGGAAATAAGGTAGTAAACCAATAATACCTTTAATATGTATCTGCATTTACTTATCATGGTACATGAAGCCAGCTTTATTGTTGATGGCCTGGGGATAAACATCTATGTCCCCTGTGCCAATATTACCTTTAGCATTTATATAAGAGAACAGTTATTTGTAAAACTAGAGATTAAGGATTGCTGGACACCTAGTTGTATAGCCTTGAATTTTTTTTATTATAAACTTTTATTTGTTGATATTATTTTTAACTTTCTGTAGCTAGTTTTTGGAGAATAGAACAGAGTTATTTTAATTCTCCTTTTGTCTCTAGAAGAGATAAGCACAGTATGAAGAGAATAAAAATAATAGCAGTAGCTTAGCAGTCTGTTCTCTGTATTTGTGAAGCAGAACCCAAATATTTATGTGTTAACAGCAGGAAAAGAATGGAATTGTGTGTGTTTATATGTGAGTTTGTGTGTTTGTGTGAGTGAGAGGAAATTACAAGATAAATCATTATATGACACAAGCTAGCTGAGGTAGGGTGATTTATTTGTATGGGTCCATGTAGCTGGATTATTGGCAGTTTTGAACCTATATACAATAACAGCAGGAAAACCTTTCTTGTTTTCTCCACAACGCTGACAATTTTCAAATTCAAAATTGAAGTCAACAGTTTGTTTATACGCAACTTTAACACATCCTCTAGTTCATGAAATCCTTCATGGTTGAAGACTCAAATCATATTTCATTGACTGTATCTGCTACATTGACAGGTCACATGGAGAAGCACATTAAGGAAAGACAAAAACGTCCAGGACAAAAGCCTTAAGGTATATCTGTGCAATCACTCAATACTCAGAAATCAGGCTTTCAGACCTTCCAAATACCAAGCTGATGGCTGAGATTTAAGAAATGCTGGATGGTGGCACCTTTGATTTGCCACTATCATCCCACTTGTGAGTAACATTTTTATTTTTCTCCTAAAAATTAAATTATTATAGTCTTAACATACGAGACCAAAAATCTGTGGGGAGAGAGAAAAAGCTGTTGAGGGGAAAATAAAGTCCTAAGGAAAATAAGAGTTCTAATTGGAAGACATGAAAGACTGTGTTGTGTGGGGAACAGGAGCTGCTGCAAAAATATTTGGAAAAAGATTTAGGAATGTCAGTTGATGTGAATAAACTGATAGCACTAAGCCAAAGGAATTCTTCTAAAGCTTCTCCCACTGCTCTCACCTCCATGCAAAGCCAGTGTCACTAACACTCAGGAATCCTTTGCAAATTAATTGATTTTGGAGTGAAAGTGGGATTGGGGGTGTAGAACCAGGATCTTAGAAGGACTAATCTTTAGAATGGCTGTTCTCACTTAGTGGCAAAAGGGCTACTGAAGAAACTGGCAGATAAATTCACCAGTTCACTTACTGTCAAAGTAAGAGGAGCAAAATACTGACTGAGAGCTCTGAAGCTTCTTTCTTCTGTTTTCTCCTTGTCCAGGAGAATGGAAGAAGTACAGGAAAAGCAGAAGCAAAGCTACAGGGAGGCAGTGGCTGTTTGAAAAGTAGATCTATGCAAGCAGAAAAGCTTAATGAGTAGAGCTGTGGATTCCAGAAAAAAATAGATTTGGATATTGGTACAGAATAAACTGCTAGAATGAATATGTGATAAAGAAAAAAGTAAACTTTCCACCGAAGTGTTAAAATCACCTCTCCTAGCATTAGAAAAGTGGACAAGTCTGCCCATGTCATGAACATGTACAGACTGAAATTTTTTCAGAGAGTTAAAATGAGATAATAGAGATATAGTATTTCTGTAAGCATTATTTAGACAACCAAACTTATTATTTAACATTGGTTAAAACGCATAGCACAGTTTTCTCCTCTTTTCTCCCCACTCGTCAATGCAATCACCAATGGAAACTGATCTCTATCTCTCAAACTTGTTGAGAAATCTTGGGAAAATCTTGTAAGGGAATTCAAGTCTCAATAATACAATTTCCACTAGGACTAAATCTCTCTAGTGTTTTCAAATCTGACATTTAGAGCTACATGCAAATTATTTGTGACTGAGCAAATTAGCTAATTAAATAATTGGCTTAGGGCTTCATAAAATTTGGCTTCTATGGAAATGAGACTGTCTGCTATCTTACAAGCTTCATCTAAGCATTAAAAGTACTTCATGTCTCTACTCCAGCTGAAATTGCACTAGAAACAGATTTGTTTTCAAAATGGTTGTTTACAGAGTTGTTTTTGCATAGTTTCCAAATCCATACGCAATGGAATCCATTTCCTGAGAAGCTCTACACCCCAATATGACTGCAGTCTATAAACTCCTTATAAATCTGAAAATGATAAGTTTACATAATAATGTTTACACAACTATTTAAATGGGCATTTAAAATCACATCTCCATTGCAAAACATTTGATGTATTATGTTGAGATTTGCATCTCTAGACAATACAATGCAAAAAGAATTAAGGAGTTTGTTTTGTTTGAAATGATACATGGGAAAGACCCCAGTATTTTCATCCCAAAGTATAAGATCAAAGCAAGACTGCAGAAAAGAATACATGTTTAGAACAAATTTTAAATGATTTCACTTTACCTAATACTTTGGCTATCTGCCTTTCATCACTTTATTATTTTATTAATAAAAGTACTACTTTTGTACACATCTGCATCTCTATGGGGAAATATTGCCTATATTTTTTAGTATGTTTTGTCTGTCCACTTGGGATACTGACACTTCACATACAAGAAGGTTATCAGGAGTAGTCAACATGCATTCACCAGGGGGAAGTCATGCATGACCAAACTGGTAGCCATCAATGATGTCATCACTGGCCAGGTAAATGGGGGGAGAGCAATGGATGTTGTGTACTTTGACTTCTGCAAAGTGTTTGACATTGTCTCCCACAACATCTTGGTCATGAAACTTTGAAAGTCTGGAATAGATGAGTGGACGGTGAGGTAGATTGAGAACTAGTTGACTAGCAGATCTCAGTGGGTGGTCATCAATGGCACATAGTCTGGTTGGAGACCTGTAACTGGCAGCGTTCCCTAGGGGCACGTGCTGGGTCTGGCCTTGTTCAACATCTTCATCAACGACTAGGATGAAAAGATGGAGCCCACCCTCAGCAGAATTGCTGATGATACAAAGCTGGGAGGAGAGGCTGACATACTGGAAGACAGTGCTACCATTCAACAAGACCTGGACAGACTGAAGAGCTGGGCAGGGAGGAAACTGATGAGGTTCAACAAGAGCAAGTGTAGAGTCTTACACCTGGGAAGGAATAATCACATGCATCAGTACAGATTAGGGGATGAACTGCTGGAGATGCGCTCTGCAGAGAAGGACCTGGGAGTCCTGATGCACAACAGGTTGATCTGGCTGTGTCCCCTTGTTGCCAAGAAGGACAATGGTACTTTGGATTGCATTAAAGAGAATGTGGCCAGCAGGTTGAGGTTGGTCATCCTTCCCTTCTTCTCCACCCTGATCAGGCCACATTTAAAATACTGTGTCCAGTTCTGGGCTCCCCATTTCAAAAAAGACAGAGATCTCCTCAAAGGAGTCGAGCAGAGGGCCACAAAGATGACCAAGGGCATGGAGTGCCTCCCATGTGAGAAAAGGCTGAGTAATCTGGGTCTGTTCAGCCGGAGGTAAAGAAGACTGAGAGGGGATCTGATTAATGTTCATAAATAACTAAAGGGAGGTGGAGGCAAATGGATAAGGCCAGGCTCTTCTCAGTGGTGCGTAGTGATAGGACAAGGAGCAATGGCCTAAAACTTAGAAAGTTCCATACAAACATGTGGAAGAATTTATTTATGGTAAGGATGGTGAAGCATTGGAACAGGTTGCCCAAGTTCATTTTGGAGTCTCCCATGGAGATATTCAAGACCCATCTCGATGCCCATGGGTGCAACCTATTGTACGGTACCTGCTTTAGCAGGGAGGTTGAACTGGATGACTTCTTGAGGTTCCTTCCAACCCCTGCAATTCTGTGACTGATTCTTTTTGCTTTGCTTCAGTAATGTTCTGGATTTTGATTACTCAAAATATACAGTATCTGTAAATCTATGGATACCACCATATTGTAAACATTGTAATGTTAGACATTTTAGATTTCCTCACTTGCTTTGACTGAATATTCAGAATCTTCTCTGTGTCCTGCATTGTTGAGCTTAACAGTGAGACTGGAAGAGGACTAATAGTTTGGAATGAGACAGAGCCCTGTTCAATACTCCATGATTTGTGGAGCTTGCTGAATCTTTGATTTTTATGAACAGGATGGGGGATAGATAGAGGAAAAAAAGGATCATTTATCAATGGAAAATGTAGAATCTTTCAGAACTAGAAACTGAAATTATCTTTTCCCGGCTATATAGGAAATACTACAAGAAAAAGATGACATTTTCTCATCTTATAGATATAATTTTAGCACTGTAAACATGATTTGTGTAATTACTAGTAAAAGGCCACAGGAGATGCACTGACCTGGCACTGCAGGGCTTGTCTTGGACTGAGCCAATTTTAGCTATTACAGCAATTGTCTAATGGTCAAGTCACTACTGACTATTGGTAAAGGTATTATCATTACATGCTACATATTCTAGGGGTCTGACAAATCCAGCCAGTCTTAACAAGCGCTGTTTTTCCTTATATTAGTCCTTTGTCATTAACTGAGACTATTGTGCAATTTTCAAATTTAACTTTTAAGCTGATGAAAATAATAGTAACATTTAGAAACCTTTAAATATGACCGTGCAAAGACCCAAATACTGAGAATGAAGGGCTCACAACAATCAGTATCATTGCATCCCAAACATAGTGGGATGATGACATGTCATAATGCTCCTCTCTGTTACATTTAGAAAGCCTAACACTGTGGATCCATTGAGAAAACTGGAAAAGGTTTCAGAAGAAGTAAATAGACAGTAGGAAAATGTACAGTGCTTCAATAGAACCATTTATGCAGTAGAGCTGAGATATAATAGACTATAACTATTAGTGTCCATTGTAATTGGATTCATAATAATTGTTTGAATTTTGATTACATGGATCAGACTTCAACTACAATACTAATAAAATCTTGACTGATTCATCATGCACACATTTTAATGCAACAAGCAAGTCAAGATTCATCAGTTTGCAGTGCAGAGCTGTCTTGAATATAATTCATTCATTTCAGGAATCATTTCACCAACACACAGGTCATATGACTGTGGTGTCATAATAAGGAAAGATGCAGTCTAATAGTTCTAAAATAACGGTGTGCATTCCCTATATGCTCAATATCCATAGGAATATCTGATGACTGGAAGTGGGAGACCCTGTATATGCCAATTATTTGTCAGCTTCTTCACACTGATCTTTTAAAGATATTTCCTTGTGACTGATACATTAGTCCACATGTGTTAGTAACCAAAACTTGATCAATTCTAAGAGGTAAACATTCTCTTTCTCTATTATTTGTATACTCAGGTCATATACATTGCAGGGAGACTGAACACTATTTGCTCTGTATTTTCAAATTTTCATTTTAGACAGTATATACAAAATTACGACAGCAACTAATATAACTAATAAAACTAATATAACTAATATAACTAATAACTAATATAACTAATAAAAACAAACTAGATAGTTGATTTTTTCAGTCCTAGATGTAGAATCTATTTCTTACTCAGGAGAGCCATTTAAACTATTTACCGACCAGAGAAATTAGTTAAAGCAAGTCACTACTTAAGTATTAAAGGGCTTTGTAAGGTCACTGTTCAATGAAAATACACTTTGTTTTTCTCCCTTCCTTCTACCTAAGAAGCAACATTTTCAATATTTATTAAAATCTTCAAAATTATTTGGCAATCCAAAATAAAAAATAAACCCTAAACTTTTCCCAAAATTTTGTTCTAAAATATTCCACATTTAGGATTTATCAAGTCTTCTGGCCTAGGAGACCCAGGAAATTCTTCTATCTTCTACTGATTTTATCATATGTATTGTAAGGCATGTTCCAATTGATGCCTATTTGATGAGATAGAAACATCACATGTAAAAAATCCATCCGTTCCGGAAGTACAAGTGAAGATCAGAATGTTTATTTGTCTTAGTCAGAAGTGAAGTTAAGCAGGAAATTTTATCTGTGTTCACTGTGCATCTTTGTTAATGCATCACATGCAAAAAGGAAACTAGAAGGAAGCACTGCTAGTAGATGTCTCATTTGTGTACTTGTTTTCCAGAACACTTCCAAACAAGTGTGTTTGGAAATGTCTTATTCTTCTCATCCTCTAATGAGTTTAGCACTTGTATGTACTATGGGCACAATATTAACACGGGAATGTATCTGAACACTGAGCCCCAGAAATAAGATTTGACATTTCTAGGTCTTTTATCAGAACAAATTATTGGGGTCCTTAGAAATGGCTGATAGCAAGTGAGAAAAATGAACATATTACCTAGACTGTGAACTGAAAGAGGCACCAGCATTTCAGCAATGTGAAGCGATAACAAAAACAGAAGCCAAAGTAAAACAAAAATTCTTCCTGATTCATGCAGTTAATTTAATACAAACAACTAACCCTTTTTTGAGCTTATCTGTTGATTCATAGAATCAACTCATAGAGCCCTGGGATGATCTCCAAGTCATGATTTCAGTGGCTCTGATACTGAGTAACTTCAAGTCAATCAACTCTTGACAGTCAGGCTTTCTCTTTTAATTTTTCCAATATTATAATTTTTTATACCAGTAGAGTCCAGTACAAGTTTATACTGGGTGTTAGCATCAAGGTTTTTACAGTGAGGGAAGCTGTATACTGTACAGCATCCTCAGAATGTTGGTAGATGGGGGCTACAGGGCTCCTCCCCGAGGCAAAGCCAGGGCTGCCTTGTGCAGGACACAGCCTTCCAGCAGCCCCACCACAGAGTATAGCTGGGCAGCCAAGATAGTGGTGCCTCACAGAAAACATATTCAGGAAAGGGCAGAAAGCAGGACACAAGCAGAGAAAGAAAGCAATAAAAAAAAAAAAAAAATATGAGAAACACAGAAGGAACAACAAGGTCACAGAGGAAGGATGAGATGCTCCATGGAGGAGCAAATAATCCTTGCAGCTTGTGCAGAGCCCCCACAAGAGTATGTTTTGTTAAAAGACCTACACTGGAGTAGAGAGAGAGCGTGAGGAAAAAAGAGTTGCAGAAAGAAGCTGCTATGGACTGATCATTATCTCTGTTGCTCTGGGGCTGGGTAAAGATGTCTTGAGCAAAAGAGTGAAACTGAGACAGAAAAAGTGGGCGGAATATTAGAATCATAGAATGGTTTGGTTTGGAAGGGACCTTAAAGATCATCCAGTTTCAACTTCCACTACTGTAGGCAGGTTCACTTTCCACTACATCAGGTTGCTCTAAGCTCCACCCAGCTTGGACTTGAACACTTCCAGAGATGGGGCATCCACAGCTTCTCTGAGCAACATGTTCCAGTGCCTGTCAACTCTTGTAGTTAATAATTTTCTCCTAATGTCTAATTTAAATCTATCCTTTTTAAGTTTAAAATCATTACTCCTTGTCTTGTCACTACATTTTGTGATACGAAGTCTCTCTGCATCTTTCCCATAGGGCCCCATTAAGTACTGAAAGGTTGCAGTAAGGTCTTCCCAGAGTCTCCTTATCTCCAGCTGCCTCAACCTTTCTTTATAGGGGAGTTACTCCAGACCTCTGATTGTCTTCATAGCCCTTCTCTGGACCTGTCCCAACAGTTCCACATCCTTCTTGTGCTGGGGGCCCCATGCCTGGATGCAGTATTCTAAATGGGGCCAGATGAGGGCAGAGCAGAGGAAAACAAACAGCTCCTTTGCTCTGCTGATCAACCCCCTATTGATGCAGGACAGAATATGGTCAGCTTTCTGGACTGCAAGAGTACACTGCTGGATCGTGTATAGCTTTTCATTTACAAGTATCTCCAAGTCCTTCTCCACAGGGTTAATCTCAGGCCACTCATCACTCAGCCTGTTTGGGATCGCCCTGAATGATGTTATTTTAATATTTGTCTTTTTGTTTCACGCTACCCCCTGCATTACATTAAATACCCTATACATTACATTAAATTTCCCCAAGTCAAGTTTACTTTTTCTATGGCAGCACTGTTAAGTAATTTCTCAGTCTCTGTCCTGACCCACTAGCATTCTCATTCCTGTTTCTCTTATTGTCTCTCCTTTTCCAGTAGGCAGATGAGGGTGTGATTGAGCAGTTGGGTACGAGTTTAACTAGTAGTCAAGGGTAACTCACCACAGAAGTATTAGAATGTTTGTTATTAGGATGACTCTCCTAGTTTCAGCTGGGACAGTTCATTTTCTTCATGGTGTCTCTGTGACTCTATGTTTTGGCTTTAGGATAAAATACAATGTTGATAAGCTACCAATGTTTTCGTAGCTGCTGAGCACTGCTGCACAGTGCCAATGACCTTTCAGTTTTTCATCTTCTCCTACCGTGCTGTCAGCAAGAGGGCTGGAGAAGCACAAGGAACTGGGAGGGGACAGAATCAGGACAGCTGAAATAAACTGGCCAAAGGGACATTCCATGCCATATGACATCATGTGAAAAACAAAAACAAACAAACAAAAAAAATCACCCAAAAAACTAAAACTGGAGAGAGTTGGCCAGTGAGGGCAGCTGCTACTTGGAGATTGGCTGGGCACTGGTCAGTAGGTAATGAGCAATTTTCCATTACTAGTTTTATATATATACATATATATGCATTACTATTATACCAGCATTACTATCTATACAATTGCTATTATTTCTCTCTTCCTTTTCTGTTTTAGTAAATAGTTCTTACTTCACAGTATGAGTTATAAATTTTTTCCTGATGCTCTCTCCTATCCCACTGCAGGGAGGGGCTGTGGGTGAAAGGCTGTGTGTTGTTTAGCTGCTTGGGTTAAACCATAATGACAGACTGTGCTCTCCTTGCATATGTTACTACTTAAAAGAGAAATAAAGTTGAAGTCATTTGTGTGAAAAGTCATATCTTCTTTGTGAATAGCATAATGAAAAAATTTTCCAGTCAAAACCATAGAAGAGAGCAAGGTATGCTGTTCCTTTAAAAAAAAAAAAACAACAATAATGACTTCAATTTAAATGTGCAGTTTAACAACATTGAATTATCACATTTGGGTTAAAACTCTGAATGTAATGGACAAAATCTTGCTTAATTCTGATTTGTTCCATTTTAAACTACTCCCTAAAAATTATTCCATATATGAATACATTTTAGGACAGCAGGGAGAGATGAAAATAACACTAAAAGTCTTCAGAGAGAATAGGACTGATAGTGTTTTTAATAATTTTGCTAACATCATTGGAGCCATTACCTCATAATAAAAAGTATTGAATGGTCACCTTTTCCCAACCTTTCTTACCGTTTATCACCAAAAAGCAAAGCATAATTGGCAAAAAATATTTCTGCTATGCCATGGATTTAGGTATACTCCTTAAGTGAGCAGTTTAGTTCAGCAACATTCATTTCTCCATAAGTCCACAATTACAGAATCAAAATTAATCTGCAAAACATAAGTATCTATTTTTAAGGCACATGAAGGAAGGCTTTTAGTTTTCATTATAATAATTTACATTTCTTTAGTCTTTTTCTTTCGTTTCATTTTGATATTCCACTCCCACATCTTTGCTCTTTTTTCAGCTTTCAGCCTTATTACAATTATTCCAGCCTTTTTTTTATTTTTTAAGTTAGAAAGCCACAATTTTGTGTGTTTGCTGGCTTTGTATCTTTATATTTCTACTTTTATTTTGTTTGTTTTCTTTCTTCTTGGCTTTATATTTATTTATTTATTTCAGCTTGTTTTGTTTCTTTCCCTTGATTTCTGAAACAGTGCCAGTGTCTGGGTGAAATGATAAATGAAGTCTAGAGAACATCTAGAACGTCAGTAAAACTCTTACAGTAGAAAACTTTACAGAAGGAAAGGTTATTGTATTATAATATGTAATGAATACAGTAATTGAAATGTTTTCTATCTTCAAGAACAGAAACAGAAGAGCACAGTAAAGAGTTTGAGGTTTATTAGAGAAAATCCTTTTTTTTCTCAAGAAACTTTTAAGTTCAGGATAAATTTGACAGGGGAGGATTTTCTTAAATTGTGGCTCAAATTAGATTTTCTAAAACGAGGGAAAAAAAAAAAAGAGAAAAAAAAGAAAGAAAAACCTTCTTTTTTAACATAGGCACATTCAAGATTTTTTAATTTTATTTTTTTTCCTTTTAGAGAATTACTAGAAAAGAAGGAAAAACATAGATTTTTGGAGTTGTATGTCAGCGAATATTCCTGGGTAAGCATTTCCTTTGACAAGTACTTTCAGGATATGTCACGTGTCTCACAAAAGTTCGAGACAAAGATTTATAGATGTCCACCAAATATGCATTGTTAGCATTTTTATTTTTTTTTTACAAACATTATTAAATTATCAGAGTTAGTTTTATATAGGTTTGAGATTTTTTTTGTATTGCTTTTTTTTTTTTTTCCTACTGTATTCAGCACTGACGTCCATTGAAATTAAAATATAGTTCTATTACTGAAGACTTTTTATAATCTTCTGTCCCATCTGGAAGACAAAGTTGTATCACTTATAGACAGCCTAACAAAAGCTTTTAGTATTACCAAAAGTGATATACAAGTCAGATACTTTTTATGCTTATATCATTTATGAGATCATTTGACAACCTTTATGTTTCTCTGCTGCCAATCCTTATGTTCTCCTCTATCTTTTATGTCTTACATGGTTAGGAAAAAAAAGACTATTGTATATATATATATTTTAAATCTTTATATAGCCATATTTTACACTGTTGACTTATCTGACACTGAATTACTGGCACTATCTTCAGTATTTCTGGGATAAAATGTAGAAACATCTTTACGGTAAATACTTCTATTGATTTTTTTTTTTTTTTAATACTGCATCACAATGTTTATTTTCCTCATGCTTAGACCGCTAAGGAATACCATTATCAACCAGATTCCTCCGTCTAGACTGGGAGGATAATCCATTCTTTGTATGGCTATTCGGATTTTTCAGCTAAAATATGTTCTAACTTTCAGCACGGCTAATCCACTACTAATCCTTAGAAACCTTTTACCACGAAGCTGCAAGAGGAGACAAAAATATGTATTACTCACTGTATACCCAATATGTTAATTTCATTTTTTATACCTTTCATTTTAAGGAACAGACAACCTCCAAAGATGGGTTAATAGTTCTCGTTCTTAATTACGATGGAGAATTACAACTTTAAGGAAGATAATTATCCTATTTTCTTACTGCAATAAAAGAAAATATGAAGCTGGGCATCCTGCAGGTAAAATTTAAAAGACATTCTACTTTGTAGAATTCTAATATCAATTTAGAGCAGAAAACTGGACATCGGAAAATAGATAATTCTTAAAAAAAAGTACATTTAGTATTCTCTCAATAGTGAAAATGTGTGATTTTCTATGTTCTTCATATAGAAAACTATTTATTTATCTTTAATTCCATATCTCTTAACCTTCTTTACTGCTGGAAAAATCAATAAAAAAATCCCCTCCCCTCCCCTCCCCTCCCCTCCCCACCCCTCCCCTCCCCTCCCCTCCCCTCCCCTCCCCTCCCCTCCCCTCCCCTCCCCTCCCCTCCCCTCCCCTCCCCCTCCCTCCCCTCCCCTCCCCTCCCCTCCCCTCCCCTCCCCTTCCCTTCCCTTCCCTTCCCTTCCCTTCCCTTCCCTTCCCTTCCCTTCCCTTCCCTTCCCTTCCCTTCCCTTCCCTTCCCTTCCCTTCCCTTCCCTTCCCTTCCCTTCCCTTCCCTTCCCTTCCCTTCCCTTCCCTCCTTCCAAGGAAGGAGTCTTGCTTGAATTTATAGGAGGGTGAGGAGGTTCTTTTAATATCTGTATACCTGGCATGAGATTAAGAAATGGTTCAAATGTTGGGCCAACCAGTTTGTTATAAATCCTAATCAAAAAGATGGGGAAAGGGAGGACGGACACTATTATGAATTAGGGTAATGGGGAAGGGAAGGAGAGCAGTAGAAAAGATAGGGAAGAAGAAGCAAGGTGTCTTTATAGGAAGCCTTGCCAGCAGATAAGAGGGAGCAGGGATACCCACCTGCATCCTGTTTTTCACAGGACACAATGGTATCATTCCCCAGTTTTCCCATACCAAGCTGGAGCTATTTAGTCACAGGCCAGATCTTCTGCCAGTAAACACTCCTGAGCACTCTCTTCCCGAGGCAAGCAGCTCTGGAGGAAGGAGCTTTCAAATGTCCACAAAGTGATGTCGATGGTCACACGGTAACACCCATCACTTGCCTCCTCAATAAATCAATCAGAATCTTATCACAAGAAATAGCTTAGGAAGCAAGCTTTGAGCCAAGCCCCCCCCCCCCCCCCCGCAAGAAGCAAGCTTTGAGCCAAGCCCCCCCCCCAAAAAAAAACAACAACCAAACAACAACAACAACAACAACAACAACAACAACAAAACAACGAAGGATTCTCACAAAAGGAAAGAAATCAGAATTTGAGCATGGACAGAGAATTATCTGCATCCATTTATTAGGTTAATTGTGTATCATAAGTGCTTGGCTGGAATTGCTTATACATTGACACTTCTTGAATAGCCAAGTCTCCAGTCCTTGGGAAATCTAAAACATCTCATGGTATGCCTTGACTGTCATAGCAGAATAAAGCACACAACATCCTTTAATAAGGAAACGGTCTATTTTTACAAGCATGGATGCTTTTCATTTTGTAGCACAGCAGTTGGTAAATGAAATATGGTGATGGCAGCCAAACTGGTGAGATCCTCCTGACCAGAAGATACAAAAAAAAAAAAAAAAAAAATAGCAGACAAAACCAGAGCAAGGCACCCATAACAATAGTGGTGTTTACTTCCCTGACAAGAAACTATATTTATGCCTGCAAGCAATAAATATAAGACTTAAATCTGTTCATAGAACTGTCAATGCTAAGACAATGGGGGAAATAATTGAGTGAGAATAACATTCTGAGACACTCAAGTAACTGATAAAGTCATTTCAAGAATTTTTCTCTACCTTAGATTGTTTTAGAGCTTTAGGTGTTTTTCTGTGTGTGTGTGTGTCTGTTGTTGCTGTTATCTGCCCATTTGTTTTTAATTCACATGAAACTAAGCAGAATTCCCTACTCAAATTGCAGCCTTAAAACTCTAGAATTCAGACATATTTTGGAGAAAGAATTAATGGTGGGACATCTGATGTCGCTATGGTCAGAGATATCTCTTTCTCACAACAATTTAATACTACAGAAACCATACAAAAAGTAAGGGCATCTAAACTGAATAGGTAAAAGAACAGCACAAATGTAAACAGACAAATTGAAAGATTAAGGTTATGGAAGAAGAAAGCAAAGAACATGAGACAGCAGAAAAGTTGATCCTGAGTTTTTTTATGAAGTAAGCATAAATTAAGGAAAAAAGGAAGTTGTGTACAGAATGCAGTCTATTATTATTATAATCATCATCATCATAATCATCATCATTTTGGAGCAGTGACAAAACTGTTGTATATTCCAATAGTGCAACTAATGAAGATGGACAGTGACCATTCAGTGAGGCACTGAACTGATGAAATCTGGATTCCTAACCTATACGCTCCATGCATTCTTAGTGTCATAGCCCCAGTGCCATCAGGTTTCTCCTATTTTCATCACGCTTTGTTTTGTTTCTCCTTTTCTACTCTGATAAAATATTTCCTCATGCTTCAAAATAGTTCTTCCTCAAATGTTCTAAGAGTTTCTAAAGTCATTTCCTTAGCTTCCTCCCATGTCTCTAATTGCTAATATGTGTTTTCTTGTCTAAAGATACATGAGAACAGTTAACTATTTGCAGAACGTTTCCAGTTATTCAAGCATTCAACAAGACTTGCAGTTATTCTGTCAGATAAATAGTTTTTCTGTAGCTCAGTTGTGGAGACAATTTCATAATAATCCCAGCTGTGATGCTGAGCAAAAAATATTATCTTAGAATAATGTGAATAAGCATGTACAATAAAACTATTGTGAGGACAATACAAACATCCATGTGTAATATGTAAGAAAGAAGAAAGAAAATTGCATCAAATTTATGGCACTTAACATATAGAAGTGTCATGCCATACTTGAGAAAACTTGAATAATAAGCAGAATTCATTAAGCTGAAGTATTGTGAAGCCATGTACAGAGGTAATCAAAACTATACAAAACAACCAAATAATCTAGCCATTAGCTAATCATACAAAGCCATGAAAGAAAATACTAACATGTTTTGCTACAGAATAGAGCATTTCTTAAAACTGTCTTATCTTGAGCAAAGATGGAGCAAAGTGATGAGGTTCAAAGGGAATACTGAGGAACAACAGAATAGCAACATCCAGCAGAGGAAAGAAAAACAAGTGAAATAAGCTGAAAGACCCAGATCAAAAAAGGTAACTGAAATAAGGAGGATTAATGACCACAGAATTTTGCAGGTAAATGTAAAAAGTATATGATTATTTATTATTGCTATTATTATTATTATTATCATCATGATCAGCTCAATTGAAATTCTGTTTTCATCTTTCCTTAGCTAAATGTCTTGTCTTGTTCTAAATAAGAGCCTCACTTACATTGGTATCCTAAATATTTCTGTAGATTCCATCACTTGGTTAAGCTGTTATTTGTCTATAATGTTCAGAAGAATTTTGGTCTCAGAGAAAAAATATAATGTTACCGTGAAACTCCTCTGATTAAGTTATTAGAATATTCTAATTAAGTGGAGTAAAAGAAATAAAAAAGGAAGATACATGAGGTGATCCACACAACTATACAAGATGTTGATTTCCGTCCTACTGCAAAGAAAGTATGACAATTAAATGCAATTTAATCTTAAGGCTATTTCTCTAATCTTTTTCCTACTTGTCAGTATTCCTCTTTATGATGTGCAGATTTAGGAACAGTTCTCAAGATTTGCCACAAATAATAGGCAACCTGAAAGACTTCTATACTGTTAATCCATAGCCCTCAAAAATATCCTATATTGGTTCCATGCTGACACATTAAAAAAAAAAAAAAATTATAAAGATTCATTCATTTTGGTCTAGACAGTCTTCAAAAATGCATATGAATTTTTCCCACTTAAATCAGTGGAAAAGGTGTGTGAATATCTGAGAGTTTTGCTCTGTGATTACAGTTTAACAAACAAGTTGATCTTAAAGCTAAGTTACACTACAAAATGGCTCCGTCATGTTAAAAAACTGCTGCCCTACGTTAAATAGAAATGTGATTTTCAAATGGGACAGGCTTTGTACACTTCAGGTCCACACTGCTTTGTGAAAAAAAAAAAGAAAAAAAAAAAAGGAAAAAAAAGATTATCTATTATTAGGATATAAAACTTAACTCATCATAAATTATTATGTCTTAGAAACCTTTGGAATATAGATACTTTGTCCTGTGTAATGACTTAAATTTTCCTAAAGTATTGAGAAATTGATCTATTTCTTGTTTCTAAATCAAATCTAGAAAAATTGATGATGTGTCATCAGCCTAAGGAAAAAAATGGGAAGTAAAACATGAAATGTTGTGCAAGACTTTTCAGTAGTTATTTTAAAATGAAAAACAAAAATCAACCAGAAATGAAATATAATAAAACAGTGCTGTTAATAAGCAGTCAAATATAGGAAATGTCTTGAAAAGTTCTAATTTTTAAGTCACTGAACAGAATTTAATTGGAGCAACACTGTTTATATCTTATTACTTTTGCCAAGATTTTCTATGTAAGTATCACGGCATTTTTCATTTTTCTTTCTCTTCAATGATTTTACTGTTTACTTATTCTCTGTAATTGGTGACTGCTCAGCTGTTTTAAATTCTTAGCTAGAGGGAAAAGGTACTCCTATTTCCCTCTCTGCTGCAGAGTACTGAAAAAAAAAAGAGACTAGAACTCCACCTAACCTTTTTATAAATTATGTGCTCATGTAGCTCATTTTAAAATCTTCAGGTTTTGTTAAATATACATAAGAGATTATGTAGAAATTCCTACACATCATATTCATTCTGTTTGCAGTTGCTGTCTTGGTAAAGGGGAACCATTGTGTGTTTGTATTTCTCACATCTGCATCTAATAGCAAAGTCGCTAACCAACAGTCTTACTAACACTTTTTTGAGTGCTAAATCTTAGTCTCAAAAAGGATTTCTCTTTTGTATCTGAACAAATATACTAGGTTGTAATTTATCTGTATAAAGGGAGAAAGCTGTAAATATACTACCACTTCTGTGTAAGTAAGTTAAATACTTGGAATCACAGTAATGGTCATAATAACACAAACATCAGTATGGTTGATAACAAAAACCATTACCTTGTCTGTTTCTAGAAGATAGAGAGCATATTAACATGTTCTTACTTCTTTTTTTTTTTTTTTTAATTATGTCTGAGCTATATAAAGGATACTATATCGTTTCATCTATAGCAGGATGCATACATCACATAATTTTCTCACATGTTCCTCAACATCCCAATCACACATCTAAAAGTATTTTATATATATATATATATATAAAATATACAATATATATGTATATTTAAAAGTGAAAAATGTACTTGATAAGCTTTTTCAAAGAAAAATCTCAACCTTTCTGCTTCTGCCCAACAACTTGGGGTACTTTTTTTTTTTTTTTTTCCCCAAGGGCAAACAATATCTCATACAATCATAGAATGGTTTGGGTTGGAAGAGACCTTCAAGACCATCTAGTCCCAATCCCCTGCTATAGACCAGGTTGCTCAAAGTGGCATCCAGCCTGGCCTTGAATGCCTCCAGGGAGGGGGCATTCACAACTTCCTTGGGCAACCTGTTCAAGTATCTCACCACCCTCACAGTAAGGAATTTCTTACTAATATCAAGTCTAAATCTACCTTCTTCCAGTTTAAAACAATTCCCCTCATCCTGTCTGTATCAGCCCTTATCAAAAATCCCTCCCCAGTTTTCCTGTAGGCCCCTTCAGGTACTGGAAGGCTGCTATAAGGTCTGCTTGGAGACTTTTCCAGGCTAAAGAATTCCAACTCTCTCAGCCTGTCCCCACTGGGGAGTTGCTTCAGCCCTCTGATGATCTTTGTGATCCTCGTCTGGATCACAAAGTTCCATGTCCTTTTCGTGTTGGGGACTCCAGAACTGGATGCAGTATCCCAGGTGGGGTCTCATGAGAGCAAAGTAGAGGGGCAGAATCACCTCCCTCTACCCTCTGGTCACAATTCTCTTGATGCAACCCAGGATACGGTTGGCCTTCTGGGCTGCAAGCACACATTGCCAGCTCATGTTGAGTCCTTCATCAACCAACACTCCCAGATTCTTCTCCTCAGGGCTGCTCTCGAGCAATTGTCTGCTCAAACTGTATTTGTGCTTGGGATTGCCCTGGCCCAGGTACAGGACCTTGCACTTCACTTTACTGAACTTCATGAGGTTGGCATGGGCTCACCTCTCAAGCCTCTCCAGATCCTTCAGGATGACATCCCTTCCCTCTTGCATGTCAACTGTACCACTCAGCTTGGTGTCATCTGCAAACTTAATTGATTCTGACCAGCCTGACAGGCGAAGATAAATGCAAATTCCTCCTTTTTTTGACAGAATAAAAGCTTGCAACTGAACAAGATGGGGGTCGATCAGCTAGAAAACAGCACTATGGTAAAGGATAGGGACTGGGGTGTCTGGCAGACAACAACCTGAAAAATGTTCAGTGGAGAGAAACAATCGTCTTCTTGTGACGGAGCACAAACACTGGTTACATTACTGCAACCAACAGGAAAGAATTTTTTTCTCTGCCAAACCTTTTGAGATCTTATCTGGAATACTGTGCCTAATTTGGGGCATGCCAAAGTAAAAGAGAAAGACAAAACATATGGGGTCCTGTTGAGGGTATGAAGATGTCAAGGGGGATAGAGCAAATGGGATATGAGTGGAAGCTGAGGAAGCCTTGAGTGGACATTTTGAGGGGTGAAAGGAAAGGAGATTCATATTGCTGTCTTCAATAAGCTGAAGGATGTCAGAAGAAAGAAGGAATAATGTATCTTTTATAGAGATGTACTGAAAAGAAAAAAAAAGACAATATTCAGAAGCTGCTGCAATGTCAATTATGATTGAATATAATGGAAACAATTGTCACAATAGAGGTGTTTGGGCACTGGAACACGTTGCCCACAGAGGCCATGGAAATCCCTTTTTCTGCACTCACCTGAACATCAGTCTGACCTAACTCTGATGTTGGACATACTTAGATTAAGATATTGATCTGCAAAGATGACCTTCAAAGTTGGTGATGTACCTCAGACTACCCATAGTTTAACAGTTTTACTAGAAAGCTATTTTAAGATGAAAAACTCTGTAGATATTAATCAACAAGTGGTGAAGTACACATTAAGAATCCCTCACCAATCCACTGTGTGAAGAATAGTGATGAACTGTGTCTGGCTGATCACTGTGTGCTAAATTTGAGAAGATATAAACAGCAAAAATGGATCAACATATGGGAGCTACTTGCTAGACCATGTCCTCACTTTGCTTTGTCCTTCACTCCCATTTGCCATCTGCACAAGTTGAGAATGGGTGGAAAAGTAGCATAAATCATAATAACAACATTTTACAGCTCCTTCAGAGAGTAAGTGGCTATCTATTAAAGTCCCAGAAATTATTTTTCTCTATTAAGTCAACTTTAAGTTAGCAAATCTGTTTATTTCAACAAGTTTCTTTACTCCTATCATTTGGTGTGAAGGAGTGAAGAATGAAATATGTCTCCAAACAAGTAGCTCTTTGACATATAGATATGAATATTCACCACCAGTCCTGTGGAAAATAGTTAATGTCAAGACTTTCAAT
Source organism: Meleagris gallopavo (assembly GCF_905368555.1). Taxonomy (NCBI): domain Eukaryota; kingdom Metazoa; phylum Chordata; class Aves; order Galliformes; family Phasianidae; genus Meleagris; species Meleagris gallopavo. The sequence goes on from NC_139404.1 coordinate 161,050,321, forward strand.
AATAAAGCTTTATCCTACTGGAAAACTCCAAAAATGCAAACAAATTACTTTTCTTTCCTTAAAAAGAAAGGAAGGAAGGAAGGAAGGAAGGAAGGAAGGAAGGAAGGAAGGAAGGAAGGAAGGAAGGAAGGAAGGAAGGAAGGAAGGAAGAATTCTGAGACAAAGTCATGCTTTCTAAAGTCAATGTGATTTTCCCTGTTTACTTCAGTAAGAGAAAAATGGACTCTGAGGTAGTTTGTGTAGTTTCATAATATGAAAAGCAACAGAAACATCCTTTTTAAAGGGATTTAGTTCTTTTTACTGATGACTTGCTTGTTTCATACTGGTTTTTCTCAGTCTTTTTAAAGAACTTCACATATTTAGGTCAGAAAGATAAATTACTTGCATGACAAGTGTTCAAAAAATGAGTTACTTGACCTAGTGGCAGGCTACAGTCTTGCTGGTATTCTTTTTCTCCTTTAACAATGTTAGTCTGTCATTTTGGTTGTGCAATGTGAGAAATGTAATCTGGAAGAAAGTGTTATCCAGTTGATGTTTTGAAACTTTGTTAGTGCATCAGACAATGATTTAACTGGACACTAAACTAATGCCTTCTGATATCTACCCAGAAAAGGAAGCTGATTATGGCAGTACCAGCTGCATTAATCATTCAAAACAAAACAAGCATATAAGCACCCAACAAGCTGAAGTTTTGGGTGTTTTACTTTTTTCTTTTTTTTCTAGCATGATGGTAACCTAGTCCTAGATTTGTGCATTAAATCTCCATTTTTTACCGGTGCCATATAGTAGCATCACTGTGAATGCTTGAGTTCCTATACAAAGTACTGTGTACCCTTTGCCATCTATGTTTTGCAGCATGAGAACTGTCTGGAACACTCCAGCTGGAGCCATGTGTCTTTTAGAGACATGGCATATGCACAGCATGCCCTCTAGCCTTAATTTCTCTTTATTAATAGATGTGGTATGAAAGTATAAAAATAGAGCCTCAGAATGTATCAAGAAATGTAGCAACATGCAGGTCAAATAACTAAATAGGACTAAGATTAAAGAGAGAACATACCAAATAAGCTATGGTCATAATAATGCTGAATATGAGTTTTCAAGCTTTAGTGATTTCTGGATGACATAGGTCACTTTAGGAATGCATTTTGTGTAGAAGATATGTGAACTTGGTCTACGAAATCATTTATCTTAGATCCCTTAAAAGCATCTCCAGGATCACTGTATGATAATTGACCACAATGTGAAATCTCTAATAAACATAGTTGAAAGTTTACTTGCTCCTACGTGGATTCTAGTAAAGGGAAATGGTGAGAATGGGATGACAAACTATATCATGTTTGTGTTTCTTTTTTTTTCCATCTTCCTGGCCCCATTCTTCAGTTCATCTAAATTGACATAATTAGAAGGCTGTTTGTTCGTATGTAATAATCAACAACTGAGATCTGCAGGGAAAGTGTATTTCTGTTGAAATCAGAGATATATGTGAGGCAACATGCAAATTTACTGATTAAGGATCTCATTGTTTCCTAACCAGTGTCTTCTTTAGTTTTCAAAGAAATTCAAAGGTAACGGTACATTTGTCTTTGGTAATATTTAACATCAACATACACAATAATAACTAATTACATCAAACAGCTTCGGACTGAGATACATTAAAACCACTCTACCTCTTTCTGCCTGTAAAAAGTGGCTTTGAAGAATATATGAAATGTAATAGCACTACCTGAAAAATATAAAGGTACTTCAATGTAACTGTATGTGAGGCTTAACATACAAGGCCATGGAGAATCAAACTGTTCCAGCTAAAGTTTGTACTCCAGATTTCTGAGTAGAAAGCTCCCATTAATGTTTTAGTAAAGCTTAAAAGTTTCATTTTCAGTTGGGAAAGCTTATTATAGAATTAAAAAAAAAATACTCAAATAGGGTTTTCACAAGAAAAATGAAGATTTAATGCTTCAAAAATTGCCATGGGAACTTCCTTTTTTGAGGACTTTCAGTACAGCTACCTACTGTTTCTTTAAACAAGATTTTTCTAAACATTAAAAAAAAAATCTTTTCAGTTATGTTGGGAGAGGCTTTAAAAATGCAAATAGAAGATAATACAAATAATCTATACATTTTGGTAATTTTATTTTTAAAAATTTTTGGTAATACTAAAACTGCATTGATTTCAAAGGGCCTAAGTACTAGCTGTGCTGATATCCAGTGCAGTGAAGAGCAAGAGGAACTTACAGGGTACAGTTCATTTGACCTATTTTAGTCTTCTACTTTAGTGTGAACCAAATAGCATTTTAAAAGATTCAGTTTGTTTCCATTGACTGTAAAATCTTTGTAAGGTGATCCCACTATATACCTTGACAAATAAATCTTCCCATTTTAGAGACTGACATACCTTTAATCACACTGAATCAGTGCCTTGTTAATCTTGCTAAATATCTAGTAGGAGGACTGAAAATTTCACTCTCTTTCCTCTCTCTTACCAATAGTACAAAATAATTTCTTATAATTCTAACTGTTCGTGGAATTTTTGAATAATTATATTAAGAAAATCTAGATCAAGACAAGATCACTAGTAGCTGGAACAGATGAAATTTTGTTTTAAAAATATTTTATCTCATTGTACTAGTGCTAATTAGATGCTGATTAAATCAGGATGTAGGGGTCTCATCAAGTAGTTGATAACAATGGAATTAAGGAAATAATCCAGGTCCCCTTTAAAATAATGTCTTTTAGGTTACTGATAAAAACTACAGCATTACATCTGATGGCCAACATCTAGTGCATCCATTACATATCTAGGTTCTCAGTATTCTGGAATCAGTGAAGGAAAAAAGGATAGCTGCAAAGCTAAATCTGTGTCTCATATTAGATTGTTTGACACTGTGGAGTTACACCAGAGAAATCTCCCCATGTAAAAGTTCATTCAGCTTTCAGTGGAGTGGTTAGAAATTCTGAAAGAGAACAAAGGTAAATGTTTGTGTCTAACTAGGTCATTCTGGGTCCCTTCATAGTCAATGTAGAGCGTTCTAGGGCACGATTCATCTCAGGCTAAAGTTGCTATCTACTATAAACCTTTAACATTGGTGATTTCCCTGATGAATACTCTGATGTCTGATAGCAATTTCCATGGGTCATAGCTCAGGTGCTGCAGAAAGCTTAAGCAAAAGAGTAGGGCAATGAAGTAGTAACTGAAATGCAGACATATTCTCATGTAGACAACGTATAGTGGGGTCAAGGTATTTCAGAAAGATATGACTTAGTGTTCTTTCTGTGACAAGTGTTATTTTATTACATTATTACATATAGATAAAAAATACTTTTTTTGTCTAAAATCATCCTTAACTTTTAAAGAAGAAAATCCTCTTAGATAAAGTATTAAACAGTAGAGCAGTTTTATCAATGTCTGTTTACAGTGTGTTCAAGATGAGCAGTTATCTTTGTTATCTGATAAAACCTCACAGACTGCTAAGTATAAACTCAATACTTGATAAATTGCAAGAACAATTAATAAAGCAGATAATTCATAAGCACCTGAAGGAAAATAACTTGTAAATAGGCAACATGGGCTCATCAGAAGCAAATCGTGCTGAACTAACCTCATTTCATTCATTGATAGGATAACAAGCTTAGTGGATAAAGGAAATGCTGTGGACGGAGTATGCCTTGATTGTAATAACAAATTTGATACAGTTCTACGTGACATTCTCATAAGGAAACCGGAGAAATGTTGATTAAACACGATCATTGCTAAATAAATACAATGCTGAGGAGAAAAAAAGAAAACAAACATAAAATAAAAAACAACACACAGAGCAATTATTAATGGTTGAGTGTCAGGCTAAGAAGTAGTATCAAGTCTACAGAGGTCTGTTCTGGGTCATGAGTCCAATTCTACTCAATATTTTCTCTGTGTGCTTGGAAAACAAAATGGAAAACATGCTAATAAAAGAAATAGAAGGTATAAGAAAAGTTACATTTCTTTGGATTACCTACAAATGCCACAAAGGCTTTAAAAGAAAACAGAAAACAGCGTAAATCCCTTCAAAAAGCTTTACCAACTCAATTGTGAGTGATGCTTTAAGAGGAAAAGCTGGATTGGGTAATTCAGGATAGCTTACTTCCTTTTAGAAGAATCTTCCATACTACTCAAAAGAGTATTTCACATACAAAGCTTGGATTGGATCAGCAACTCAAAGGTCTTTTTGTGAAACTTCATATTGAAGTAGATCCTGGCATGCAATCACATCCATAAACATAATCCATTTGAGAGGCTTCTAGTGTAGAGAATGCATGGGAAAGACACATTTGTTTTTTACTGATCTAATGAGTTTACAGTATATAAACAATGCTGCCAGGATTGGGATGGGTCTATAAAAATTTGAAACAATAGATTTTAATATTTAGTTATGAAAAATTGAAATTTTTTTCTAAGTAAGGAAAATTATGAGTAAAATTAAAATATTTAATAATCATTATCAGTACAAAGAAAGGCTTGGCCCCTGAATGACTAAGTCTAGGTAAACTGTTTGATAACATCAGAAAACTATGAATACTCTATGTACAATAAGCAAGTAATTAGCCAATTCTTCAGTGATAACATTTCAAAGTACTGCACTCTGTTTTGGTTCCACTATAAAAAAAAAATGATAAATATAAAAAGTCACCAGGAACAATCATTATTTTCTAGAAATATATAAAGAAATATTAGGAGGAGAGGCGACATTTACTAATTGATAAGAATAGAATAGAAATGAATGAGTAAATCAACAATGGAAGAGTAGAATAAATATTAGACAAAACAATTTGCAAATTAAATGTATTAATTGTTTCAATTATTTATCTACTATATACAATTCATTTTTTCAATTCTTTAGTTATTCAATTATATAAATTTACTTCAATTATAGACTCATTAGTTCTGGCCTTCAATTACATTCCTGCACCTTTGCCAATGCCAGAATAGCCATGATATGCAGGGATACTGTAGAAAAAATAACTCTAAATTTGTGGAAGGCCAAATACAGTATGCTTTTATCAGTTCCACACACATTCAAAAGGCTAAACAGATACATAGGAATTTTAAATATCAGACAGTAACTGCCCCCTGTAGAGCAGCAATGACTTCAGAAAGTTCCATTATTGGATAAATACTAACATAAGGTAGGGTTTGGGTGGTCCTTTGTGGAGACTGCCCTGGGGAGTGTGTTCCACGCCCACTGCCTTCTGGTGAAGAATCTTTTCCTCACATTCACCTGACCTTCCTCCATGCCATTCCCTTGGTCCCTGTTGCTGTCACCAGAGAGCAGAAACCAGTGCTGCTCCTTCGCTCCCTGTGTGAAGCTGCAAGCTGCCATGAAGTGTCCCCTTAGCCTCTTCTTTTCTGGACTGAATAAACCAAGAGACCTCAGCTGCTCCTTACACACCTTGCCCTCCCAACCCTTCCCCATCTTTGTAGCCCTCCAGTGGATGCTAACAGATTTATGTCCTTATGTTATGGCACCCAACCTGCACACAGTGCTGGAGGTGGGGCCAAATCTGGCAGAACAGTGGGACACCTTCCCTCACCTGTCAGCAGTGCTGGCAGTGCACCTCAGGGTACGGTTGGCCCTTTTGGCTCCAGGGCATAGTGCTGGCTCATATTCAACTTGCAGCCAGCCAGAACCCCCAGAACCCTTTCCTGAGGCTGTGCTCCAGCCTCTCATCCTCCAGTCTGTACATCCAGGTGCAAAAGCGTCTCCATCCCAGGTGCAAAATCAGCACTGTTATTCTTCATGCCGCTGTAGACCCTTGAATTTGTCAAGATCTCTGTCAAGATTGTCAAGGCCTCTCTACCCTCAAGAGAGTCAATATTATTCTCAGTTTAGCATCATCCACACATCTACTTAATATAACTTCCAGATCTTTATTAGAACAATCAATGAAAATGTTAAAGAGAACTGGTTCAAAAACAGAGCCCTGCAAAATCCCACTAAGTGGCAACCAGGGCAACTCTCAAGCCATAGTCTCCCCTTGCCCAACACAGCCATGTTTTGGTCATCATGGGACATTGTTACAATCACAGTACCATGGTTTAATGATGTCACAAGCCACCTCCTTGAGAATTGCTATAAGTATGGGGACCCAGGCAACAGAACACTAGCTTGTGTCTTGTGGCCTTCTAACACAAGAAGCGCTTCAGATAGAGCCCTCCCTCCCACCTCTCTGGAAGAGGATAGATCCTTTTCCACTAAAGAAGCTTAAGCTTCAGTGGAGCAGCAGTAAACCTGAGCCAATGGAAACTGATCCATCTGAAGATGACATGAAGCCAATGGAGGTGATCCATCTCCATCAGGGGAAGGCGAGTGCTATAGCATCATGCTTGCCTGGATACATCATCATATTAATCGGTGGGGCACCAGGAGCTGTACTGAGACAACGGAAGGAGTTCAGCAGACAGTCTCAAGCTCCCTGAGTCCTTCAAGTGAGCCCCGAGGAAGAGAGCAGGAGTGAGACTGGTGTTCACTAAGCTGCTGTGCTGGGACAACAGGAGTCCAGCGAATGACCCTGAGCTCCCTGCAACCTCCAGGCAAGCCCTGATGAAGAGGGCAGGACTGGGACTGGTGTCCACTGAGTCGCTGTGTGGACAGTCCTGAAGAAGCAGGTGTTTCCATAGACATGCTTGGTTAAGGAAATAATGTCATCATCCTTTTCTTACAAGATGGAAAATTAGAGCCTCATTAATGTTAGGAGTCTAGCATTTCTGAATTAACAATTTGTGACCATTTCTGCCACACAATGCAAATATTAAAATACATATGCCAGAAAAATATCATTTATCTTCAGGTACAGAAGACATGAAGACATCTAAGGTAGAAGTTAAATCCTTGTAGGCTCTCCTTATAGTTAGTGTAGATTGTTGCAAACTTTTTGTGAGGAAAACAAAGCAACAAGTCCATTATTTTTTTCCCTTCTTTTCAAAAAGATTATAAGAGGGCACAGATATTTTAACTTTAATGGAGTCTTTTTAAACACAGTGCTAGTGTAAAAGAAAAATATATTAGAAATAGAGAAAAAAGTACTGGAAAAAGTGGAATAGGAGTGAAATTTGAAAAGCTACAAAGAAACAAATATATTCACGTTAAAATAGCAATGACTTTCGAATCACAACTGTTTCTACTGCAGTATTTCCTTTTGATTAACATTGTCAAGCACTGCTGGGATGATCTTTCTATGAACTATAAAGTCCTTATGTAAGGTGGATGAGGAAAAGACTTATTTACTACAGACTGTCCAAGAGGCTTGCAGAAGATAAATATTTACATCAACATGTTCCAAAATCTATTTTTGAAGTAAACATACGAGCTGCACTAGATCTTTCTGATGATTCTCTCTACCAAAGTTCATTAAAATACTGGTAATTTGAGTAGGCAGATACATTAGAAAACTGCCTTGTACAAATTCAAAAATTCTAAGCAGAGATCAACCAGAATTGCATAACAGTGAAGAATTAATCCAGAGTTAGCTAATAACAAAAAGAAAAAAGAAAAAGAAAATAGCTTCTAATTCTTTATAACAACAGTATTTGCCTATTTTAAGATCATCTTATAAAATTGTCTTATCTATAAGACTGCTAGTAGGGCACCTCCTAAAGCAATTTTATGACATTTTTTTCACATTTTTACGTGTGCACTTCAGTGAGTCTGCATTTACAGTTTACTTTTTCAGCTTTATTCGCTTTCGTCATTAATTTTATTTTAAGTTATTTAGCCCTACAGTGATATGCCTTCATCACCGTTTTTTTTACCAGCTATATAAAAGACTACATGAAGATTCCTCTCTGTCCTCAGTCATACATTTTTAGTAAGAGGAAGATGACAGTGTAATCTTCCAATGATAACTCACTTCGGGACATTATCACAGTCTTAGAAGTGAAGTGTCTTTGTTACAGAGTCAGAAAATGAGGAGATGTGTAGAAGTCAGGCAAGAGTGAATCAATTCCGGTGTTTTCTCTTTCTGCCAGTTATGTAGGTGCCAGTATTTTCTCGTCAGTGCATATCACTGCAGAATTAGTTGTATTAATTAATTATTATTATTATTTTCTCAAGACACTATAAAAGTGGTTGCTTTTTCTGTTATATGTTTTGTTTCATTAAAGACATATCCTTCATGAGTAGCCATTATTGATTACAGTTATAGATAAAAGCTCTGGGAAATAAATAAATAAATAAATAAATAAAAAGAAGAAAGCCTTTTTGGTCATATGAGAATCACATGAACACTGAAACATTCAGATAGTCAAAAACGTGTTAGCTGCTGCCACATCCTTGCTATTATATCTACTCTTCTGAGTGCCATATAGTAATGCCTGTTTTCCCAGAGAAAAACTGCTTTGTCAGTGTTGGCTGCCAATGTGAGAAGAAAACCTGTTTGTTTTGTGATGTTTTAGGTTGTTTCTTCTCTTTGCCTTTTTTTCAAACTTAGTAACAAAACTATTTTATCTTATTTCCTTTTGTGCGACCATAACTAATCCAATTCCATGTAAGAAGTAAATTAAGATCTCTTTTAACACCAATTTCCTGGCCATTGTGAGAAACCTGATTTATATGCATTCTCTATTACCTCAATATGTATTTTTGTGCTTTCCATATCTAAGATACCATACCATAAGAAAAAAAGAAAAAAAGAAAGGAAGAAAAGAAATAAACAGATTGCTGATCTTTATAAACTAAGTTGAAACACGATCTTTACACATATCCTTCCTAGATCTCTCCCAGTGAATCACATTAAGCTTCAAAGAAAGGCTGAAAATTACATTCATTTTCTGGGTATTTTTTGTTTAACAAGACTAAAAATCTAGACTTCATTGCACTACTGAGAAATTACGTAAGTCTGAAAACTGGGCACTAATGCCTTTTCACCCTGTGAACTTAAAATATGTGAACAGTTCTTAAGCTGTTTCTAATGGTGAAAATTCAACACTAGAAGTTTGGTTTCTCAGGTAACAGGGCACAAAATCATTTAAAGATTTCTAGGTCAGAATCAACACCTACCTGTTAACTGAAAGACTTTTAGCTGCTTCTGCATGTCAGTGAAGTAGCTATTCATATCTTTGGGAGAAACTCCCATTGTTAGTGAGCAGCTGAAGTTTCCCACTGGAACAATGCTATTCTTAGTCACATAGTAAAGACTGTCTTTACACTGAAAATATATTCTAATACCACAGTGGCAAACTATGCTGAAAGGAAGAGATTTCCATTTCACAAATACTAAAGAGCACTTATAGATGTGCTGCAGGAACCGCTGGAAACACAGGGTTCAAACTTTGGTCACTGGTGACAAACTGTATGATGGGGGAGTGGTGGTGGTGGTGGATTTATTTTGCTTTATTTTATTTTATTTTGCCTATTTACAGAGTAAATAAAAGCAACAAATAGTGAAGAGAACCCCAAATAAATGTTGTTTTCAAGCAAAATACCTTTTTTTATTTTTCCAATTATTTTTTTTTTTTCAAGAAAAATAAAGAGTAGCTTCTGGATTTAGATAAAATATGAGCATATGAGATTACATTTCCCCCATGATATGCTGATGTCAACTATGTTGCTTTTCAGCACTCATTCAGATGTATTACAGCATACCCATAATATTATCTTACTTCTTAGAACTAAACGTTTTTGCTCAAAATTTCTGTCTTGAAACAAGAAAATAGCACTGAAAGAAACTTTATAAACTTTATAAATTCTTGAAAGATGGGAAAATAAATTGAAAGGAGAAGCTTGAAAGATAAAACTTTTGAATGAGAGAAATGTTATGAAGTTAATGGTATCAGCATATATCTGGTATTGGTAAACAACAGAGTACATGAATTCATAGAATTAATGTCAAAAAGAGGAAGGTATGTCCATTTAAGGATGATCAGAATATCATAATTTTAACGCAGAATCAAACTATGATTAAAAAAATTAAAATGCTAAGAAAAGCATCTGAAAGCTAATAATAAGCCTTTTCCAACTTACTAGGAGAAGAAAGTCTTCAAAGAGCCTGTACTGATACATATGGAGATGTAAACTGGAGAGATCAAAGGAGATAAGACCGCAGTATAAAAATGAGTTCTTCACATTGATACTAACAACTGAAGAGTTTGGGGAGTTTCCCACCATACCTCTTTTTTTATTTTATTATTAGGATGAATCTAGAGGAACTTTCAAGTTAAAGTATCAGTAAAAGTTATTTTAGACCAAAGAAATAAATGAATAATAATATATTACCAAGATAAAAGGTTCTTAAGCCAGCTTCCGTATGAAAAGAAGTTAGCAAACTTTATAGTTGTTGTTGTTGTCGTTTGTTTGTTTTAAGAGTTTATAGAGAAATTTGACAGGGGAGATATGGGAAACTGAGAAGTGGTACATGTGATTTTTCAGAGGTATCTTGGTAAAACAGGACTCAAAGACACATATATCTAATAAAATTGAGAGAAACCGACACAATTTTTGTAAAGGCTTTTTAATGGTCTTAGAAGGATACAGAGTGAACATCCTTACAGACATGGTTTTTATCTTGATATTCTGTGCCTGGATTTTTTATTTTTTATTTTTAAATCCTTTCAGAAAACTAAACTGTGTCCTTTAGATGAAGGATTTCTCAAATTTTGACCAGGACTTGTCTGGACTTGTCCATCTGTGTTCCTCAGCAAGCTTTCAGACAAAGGTGCAAAAAGAATAATCTATTACAAGTAGCTACTGCTTTAGAGGAAAGGAGATGGGGCTGGGTTTGGACTTTTGTTCCAATCAAGAAAAGCCACTCTTCTCAGATCTTCTATTCTTCTGACACCAGAACATTAAAAAATTGTCATTATTCCAATATTTGGAATCAGCTGTTCAAGCTTTATTGCACTGAAGAACTCAATTTGTTATCTTGGTTTAGTCTATGTACAGATCTGATCAACATTCTTTATTTGAGGCAAGTACTGTCCTACATCAAAGTTCTTGATTTATTCTTCAGGGAGTGTGTAAAGACTGCTGTATTACTATTAATGTAAATGTAAATAATGTAAATACAAAAATATGTATAAACACAAACATAAATGTGTACATAAATAGATTTATAATCATGTTTCATTGTATGACCGGGACAAGCATATAAGAAATCTAAGGAATGATTCAGTACTAATTATGAAATCTCACATAACTCAGGGAAATCATGATTCTGCCTTGTAGGTACAGAATAACTACATAAACAAGCTTAGTCTGGGTGCTCCCAAATACTACATAGTAATAAGCCAGATATTGTACTTCTCAGGCCATTGATCTAGGGGGAAAAAAAAAAAAAAAAAAAAAAAAGAGTTAAAGAGAACAGATTTTAGAAACAATAACTTGCTTTAATTTGCTTGTCTGATGAAACCCATTTAAAACTTACAGTTGCTATAGGCAATGCAAACACAATTAGAAGGCAAATACAGACTTAGTTCAATGGATAATGTTAACTAGGCAGAAATAAGAAGAATCAATTGGATCGAGTTTATCATGCATTTGTATTAGATATAGGGTTCTTCAGTTTACTTTGCAGAGCAAAACCAGAACTCTTCAGGGTCCAGCTCATTTGACCTTTCAAGGGGTATATGCAACTTAAAAGCACTTCAGGGACCTGAACAAACCTTGCTATAAACCAAGTGCATCCTATTCCCAAACCTGGAGAACAACAGATTTCTTTTCAATAACTACAGGGTCTATGAATAGGGACGACAACATTTTTTTTTCTGAGTCTCTTTTCACATGAGGAATCTGCCATCATCATTTATGCATCAGTCATCTCTAACTGATGTATATTTGTTAGAGTGTCATATTTTCATTTACACCAGTGATACCAACTGACTTCTGTAGAATCAAAGAGACCAGCCCACTGAACTGGAAGAAAGAGGTAGGGAGCAAAATTAAGCCCTTATAATCCAGTAGAAATAGTTAGCAATCTAACACAGCTGTCACAGACAGTTCAGTAGACACAATATTTACCGACACCTTTGGCAAGATTTGACAATAGAAACTTTTCAGCCTAAGAACTTCTATTTATTTCTGACTGTAGTTGGAGATGGTGATATGGTCTTTAAAGTTCTATGTAACTTAAATATCAGAAAATTCAGACATCATTTCTGTTCATGAATGCAGCTGACAGACTTGAAATCAGCAAGTTTATACCTGCCAGTATACTTGCACGTGTAGAAAACAGTGATAGGACTGAGAAGGTGACTATTAGCCCAGGATGAAAGGCTGCTGATGTGGAATTCAGTCATCCACTTGTACAAGAATTACTGATTTTCTAACGTTTTCTAATATAGACAAGCGAAATATACTCTTTTGTGCGGGGAATCTAAATTTCTGCCAAAACACCTTTTCTGTGACTGTTATACCAATTTAATTCTAGGCGAAACAGATAGAGAAACTTACTGTGAATAAATTTTAGAAAGAATGAAATAACTTATTTCATTTCTGCAGAATAAGAGATTTAAAATATATATAATCTATTTGAGAAAAAAAAATGACAAACTGAGCTACTCAGAACAGATCTTTTATAAAGTAAATAATATGAAATTTCATATATTTTAAACCACATCACACATTTGAAAATTAAATATTTCATTCTGTCAACTATCAAAATACCTATCTGTACAACATTTGTTTAATATAAATATGATTATTGCCATTTCTTGGCCTCTTCAAAAGATAGCACTGTGTTGCTTTGACAAAACAGCATATTAAACTAAGAATGTAGAAATCACTGTTTTAGTTACATAGATTATGAATGAATTGCTTATGGCACCAGTTATTGGACAGCAGGTGCCAGAAAGCCATATAAATGTTCAAATGAAAATTGAGCTGCTCAGAGATTCAGGAGTGGGTTTCAGAAGGTTATAAAGATATGGCAAGGATTTAAATCCTAGATATCATCATATGAATGTCTTTCAATTAAATTGTATTTCTCAGAATTATCTGTGCTGAGTACCTAGTAAAATGTGATTTCATATGATATAGCAGACTACTAACACAAAAAATACATGCACAGTACAACCTTGAGCTTGAAAATCTATGAAGGCAAAGCATTTAATATTGCAGTGGGAATGTGCTGCATGGATCTAGCTGTAGCCAACAATCTAACTGAATGTGTGATGCATTGATTAACATAATTATACTTTTAGATAAGATTAAGGATAGGATGGAGAGGAATGAGAAGAAAACAACCACATGACTCAGGAAAAGGTTATGAGAAAAAACCTGCCCAGACCTAAATACAGAATAGATACATAAGTATATGTATGCTCCAAAACTTATGCCTCATATTTATTTCCATGAAAACTACAACAGATACGAAGAGCACAATAACACTATTTGATAGGAAAAAAAATCTTGGTTGCAAAGCAGTATTTTTCAACACAGTCACCATTATTAAAAATTCATTTTTGCCAGCAATGAACAAGAGTCTGATCGCCATGCTTGTAAAACTTTGCACCAGTGGAAGTGACTCACTGTTACTGTTGAAACGTACCATCCACCACCTCATTGTGTTCACATCCACTGTTTGGTATCCATAAATGTTCAGCAAGCCTTAATATATGTCTATAAGTGCAATGTTTTCTACATGGAGGAATCCAATGATTTTTGCTTCATACATGCTTCTATGAGAGATATCACCTTGCCCTCTGCTGCCATCTGTCTCATGGCAACAAAATGTAGTAGAATACTAATGGAAAGGCTCATCCTCTACTACCATATCACCAACATTCATCTCTGACCACATGGGCCAACATAATTAAATGAGGCATTACCTTTGGAGCAGCTGTCGGTTAATAAATACGTAAACACAGAAAGAGACAATAAAAGTATTCATTTTATTCTGACTGTATGGAAATTAAGCTAGATTGAGAACAGTGTTTTTATTTACTGTACATATGTGTCATATCTCTCCTATTGGGATAAATTTATATCTTGAGTTTCTTTTAGCCTGCCTCTCCTGTTTATATCTGTGCTCACGTCAGAGGTGACGCCTCACTGCTCTTCTGAGTGCCTCCATCTGTTTATGAATAAGAAATCCTTCCTAAAACATTTAATGTTCATTTCTTATTCTACCAGGTGATATATTGCTTTCTGTAAGCAAAAAATATATGGTAAAGCTTAGAAATCAGAAGCACAAATTACTCTTTTTTTTTTTTTTTTTTCTATTGCATGATAATAGGACTTTGACTTGTTTTGCATGCAGTTTTAGGCAGCTTAGCAATTCAGTCTTTCTTATCATTTGTTTTGAACTGCAAACATAAAGGAGTAGTAATACATTAAATTTCAGTTCTGGATGTGAATAAAAATAAGACACATCTCAGATAAATTAGTTGCATCTCCTATTTTGTACTGAAGACAGCTTATCAATTTTCTCAGGTTAGTGTCCTGCCAATGATAAATGCATTGAGGAAAACCAGATAGGTTTGTTTGTTGTTTGTTTGTTTCTTTGTTTCATCTGTACAGGAAAAAATAAGTGCAGATGAGGATAAATCTGATCAACCTTAAGGCAACTGATAATGCGCCTGAAAGAGATCAAGGAAAACTGGAAGCATTAATAAACTAATGTATGTTGTATGCCCTATTTCATTTATTCAACTTATATGTACTGAATGTATTATGCATTTGTGCATTTATTCACTTTATAATCAAATATGATTAAGTAAAATAAGACTAAAATCTAAAGCAGTACAGACTTGGCTAATCATTTGCTTGTATAATTTGTTCTTTCTTTTCTGATAGACTGTGGTTGGCATGAGATTCATTCTTATTTTGTCAGTTTTCCGATGGAAAACATAGGTAATCAAGACCATTTGGTATCTCCTTATATCACACAGACTTGGCTTATTCTTTTACTCTTTTGTCTTCTGAGGTGAAGTGTAAGAAATAAACAATCTTCTAATCTTTTATCATCTCCTGACCTATTATTGAAGTAAAAAGATTCTTGATTTGAAAACTTGAATGTATTTTTGTACTGTAAATATATGCAAACGTGGAAACATGCACAGTATAATTACTGTCTATCTTTTTTTATTGTACTTTTTCTGGTTAAGAATTTTTTTTTTTTTCCCAACTGCACACCCATTTATATACATACAATAAAACGAGGCCTAATACTTTCAAGCTGACAATAAACTGTTCAAATTTCATTAATTTTATCACGTCTGTTTTCTGCTTTTGCAGCAGCTGTAAAACATATGTTGCATTCCTAATAAAAACCTGAGTAATGTTTTATATGTCACCTCCTTCCTACCCCCTTTTTATTTTGCACAAGTTATTATCTAGGGAACAGTTCTTTCTGTCTTCTGTACAGATCCATATCATTTTCAAATTTACATTCTGATGGAGAAGAAACAAATGTTACTTAAATCCCATGAAGTGTGTTAATTACACTGAGCTCCATGAAATTATGGGCGAGAGAGCCAAAAAGAATTATACAATTGCATCTCGGGTCTCCTGAGCATATCTTGTCAGATTAATGTCTTTGTCACCCACATGATAACCTTAAAATTGCTTTTCTCCCAAAGTGATGTTCCCTATACTTCAGTGATATGGAAAATCTCATGCAAAACAAAACAGTAGATACAGTTTGTATTGTTTACACAAATAGTGTTGATACGTCTGTGAAAATAAAACAAATTTTCAATAACAAATGTAGCTTGTTGCTTTCCTGTAATTACTTTACAATCCTTCTGTACTCCTGTTTTTAAACCACAGCGCTAGTCTCTGAGACAAGGTCTCTTCCTAATTTGACCTCACTTAGATTGCTTTTTTTTTTTTTTTAATCCCATAATTATTTTCAAGCCCTGAACAACCATAACTGCCCTATTACTATAATCCAGAAGTCACTGTGCTATGTGGCAGCATTGGAAATTGTCCCAGATGATGTGCTCATATGGGTATCTCTTCACAGTCCAACAGAAACTTTCTTAAAAACACAAAATAAGGAAGATTTTATGTTCCAGGGCTTACGGTGCATGATTTAGTTCCCCAGCAGGGGACATACTCCACCCTCAGAAAGATGCAGGTCTTGTCACAATCATACCTATGACTGGTGAAATTCAACGCATTGGAAATCTATATTAGATGTCAGACCCGTCTAAGAGACAAATCTAATCCTTTTGGCTGAAAAATAGCTCAAAATACTCTGCTGTTCCTATGTTACTGATATTTGGAAGAATGTTTTAGTTTGCCAATCAATGTCCTAGAGCCAAACCAAAGACCTTGATATCATCTGTTTTTTCCTTAAGTCCATAAAGAGAATTACTGGAATAAAATAAAATAATACTAAAAATTGAAAATAATAATAAAATGTGTGGTGTTATAAAAGCACCACCAATATTATTTACCTTTAAGTTTTTGCTTTCAGAAAAAAAGTAGAATATGTAACTAAAGCTCAGTAGTAATATTTTACACATTTGTGATGAATTTTAGAAAAATGTAAGCTTTGAGACAGCACACAATCAGATATTTTGCTTATAATAAGAATTTCTGAAATCAAGTTATTTTTATCTACTCAGTATCTCAGAAATGATAGCTATTAAGCTCAAAAGATAAGAATCTGGAAAAATGCACTAAAACCAAAAGAACTATTGCAATTTACACTGGTTAAAAAATCAGCCAAAAAAGCTTTGAGAATAGGAAGGATTTCATTTTCTACTTCTTGTCATGAGATGATACTATATAACATGGAGATCTAGGTTTCATAATGCTATACTTTTTGTTACTAAACACGTAGTAAGAAAAAAATTCATGGCACTGATAATAAAACCCAGGCATACAATAAAAAAATTACTTCAATTTTCTCCAACAAACACATTTTTGTTTACATTTAAGTGTTCTTACTGAAAGATAAAATTTTGTAATGTCATTTTAAAAAGGGATGCTGGTTATGAAAGAGTTATACTTATCAAAGTCCATCCATCCAATCTCTGCAAGGCTACCAGACCTCTGAATAATGAAGAAAGGCCCTCAAGCTAGGGATGCCAAATTTAGTAGCATCTAATGAAAAGATAAGAGTAAAGACCGGGAATCACTTTTCAATTAACTTCAACAGAAATAGGGACATGGATTGAAAAGTCCTCAAGAAGCCATTGATAGTAACTTCCCTGATTATATTCTTCATATAAATAACTTTTTTTTTTTTTTCAATAACAATTAAAATATCTGTTATAGCTATTCATTTTAAAACCTGATCTGCTTACCCATACCAAAGCTTTGCAAGCTTTGCTGAAAGTCACCATAAGAAAGGGAGGGGAGAGACAAATCCTCATCATTACTTTTTAAAATGACTTAAAAGCGGCTGACAGTTGAATAAAGGAGTGTCTAGCAAGATCTGTGTGGAAGTATGTCTACAAAGCAGATTGAAAAAGTGTTTTGTTTTAAATCCTAATCTCATCTGTGGACTCAAGAAGGCTAACACAAGAAGATTGCCACAGAGATGAGTGATATTTGTCATCAGACATCTGCTAAGACACATCCACAGTGCATTTTCCCTTCTGGTTGACATGTAATGGAGGTTACCCAATCCATTGCTTATGATGAAAATTCAAATCCAGTGTTAAGAGATTTTCTTACTGCAGTTCTTAATGAAAAGTTCCTTCTGGATCAGTTGTTATCAGCAGGTTGACAGGAAGTGAGTGGGATATCAAGATGTGAAGGTAATAGTTTCTAATCTGTGTGATTCCCAGTTTTACTGCACAGATGAGGAAGCTGGACATAATGCACAGTGATGCTAGCAGCCAATGACAAGAACAAGAGGGCAGCAAAAATGTTTCTGCATAAGCCCACGACTGGTTATCCTGAAGTCACATAAGTTTTTTCTTTGAGCTCAGTCCCACAAATTCTCTGCTTTAGAGGTGTTCAGGACTTGACAATAGATAAGGGAATGTTAATGGGCTGGTTAGGGTTTGGGAAAGGTGTGGATGACCTCGATGTAAGCATTTAACCAAACTTCTGAGTGTTGCACAGTACTTATTGGTGAAAGTAAAAGAAATGATATAATATGAACTTCATATACATTACTAATTTATTATTCCTATCTTCTCTCCTCCATTGTAGAAAACAGATTGTTCATTCCTTTATTCTCTTATCTGACTTGAAGAACTTAAACTGGGACCTTCATGAGAGCAGCCAAGCTGTTTCCCATAAATCTTCTCTATTCAGAAAAAAATGTATACTGAAACTCTGAAGCTCTCTTCTATTTTTCTTTCTGTGTGCTTCTCCAGTCTGCTGTTCTGATTCCCCAGCAGCCCCTGGTGTTAGGAGCCCTTCTGCCTGTACCCAGAGCTCATGGGTAGTGTGGAGTAGCCTAAATTGCTTTTTATCATGAATCCATGGTACTGATGTGGTACTACACAAGACAGAAAACAAAATCACATTTGTGCTGTTAGCACAGGAGGAAAAAAGGAGTCAGTTCCATCCTTGTAAGACTGTCAAGTCTGCTATTTTAATTCACCTCTGTATCTTTCCATTTCCTTTAAAAAGCAGACTACTACAAATAAAAACAAAAAGTTATGTAAAACAATCTACTACAGGCTTTTCTGCTTGGTACCTGTAAATGCCCCAGTTGCAAATGCCTGTTTGGTTATAAAAAGCCACTGGAGTTACACCGTACTAAATGTCTGTACTCCAAAAAATTACTGTCGCTAGTCACATAGGCTTTGCTAAACCACTAATACAGTAGAAACTGCCAAATCTCCCCCATAAATGAATTTTGCAAGGAAAGAAAATGAAAATATGTAAATCTCACCAAAAGAAAGCCACAACACAAAATTATTTGCCTTTTCTTTATTCCTTCTTTCCAAGTATTCTCATGCAAGGAATTCAGCTGACCTTCCTTAATGTCACAGAAAGTGCTAAGTACCAATAGAAAACAAAACCAATCAGATTCCCCATTTTTACAGTTACATTCATTCAAAGAGATTTACAGATGTCTGTTTTCTTTTTACATATAAGAAATATCAATTTGATTGTAATTGCTATTTTAATTTTGTTTCTTTAATATCTCATTATAACCGGGGGGGGGGGGGAGAGGGGGGGGGGAGACAACCGAAAAATAAAAATTGTGGTGGGGGAAGGCTTTGGGAGGGGTTTACAGTTTAGATGCCAAGATTCAAATTAAATACCGCCTGCTCTAAAATCATGGATCTTCCAAATGAGCTAATGAAGTACCATAACTCCAGTACCTCAGTCTGACAGCCATTACTCCCAGCTCTGCAAGCACTGCATTAAATCTCTCTGTATCCTTGGAGACTGTGATTAGTAGGCCTCAGTGTATTTCAGTAGACATTTGGAATTCAGCTAAGAAGATTCTCAGTCTGAACCAAGCCATAACGGAGACAATGATTACAACTACTTTCTCATAAAAAAAAAGCAGAAGAGGAAGTGACTTTTTCTTTCTCAAACTGTTTCATTTCAATAATCAAAACTTTACCAAAACAGCAATCTACCACCCCCCCACACACACCAGTTCTTCCCAGGAGTATGTAGTTTTCCTGTATGACTGGGCATTTGCTGTTGCATGAGAACTAAAACTCACATAAGTGCTCATATCCTCTTAATCATCCATCTACCTCTTCCAATACCTTGAGTCTAATGAAGGCACTGCTCATACCTTTAAGAAGTATATAAAGATGTGGATTGCACTGCCTCAGTATCTAATGCAAACTTTGAAGTCTCTCAAGTAGTGCAGTCTTGGGTAGAAGTAGTTAAGTAAAATGTATTTGCTTGATTTTTCCAGAAGTGTTAACAAACAGTATTAACCAGTGTTTCATATAAAATATCATGGTTCTGTACTAATGCTTTTGCTTACCCTTATGGCAATAGTTTGGGTGTTTGTTTTTTTGTTTGTTTGTTTGTTGTTTTGTTTGTTGTTGTTGTTGTTCTGTTTTTTTACAAGAATAAACTGAGTTTTTGAAGGTTTTTTCTTAGTTACTTGGTGATCTCCTCTTAACTGTTTTTTTTTTTGTTGTTGTTTTTTGTTTTTTTTTTTTTTCTCTATGGAGCAACTGCCACATCTTAACAATTTATTAACATGAGATCATTTGCAAATTTATTATTTTTTATGTTGTTCTTTTTCAACTGCTGGTGGATTCTTGTAACAATGCTTACAAGATTAACAGCAGTATGACACTCTAAACTTCAGTAGGCAGAATTACTATAAGCAGTATACTTCTGGACATGAGGACAAGTGCTGTTAGCTCACTGTACAACAGTGCACTGCTGTGTTAGTACCATGAAACTGGTTTGAGAAGACCCTTAACTTTTTTCTTGAGAGCCAGTCTTGCCTCCTTGAGTCACAGTAGAGTAGAAAGGTGAGCAATTTATCTTTGATTTATTCCACCTGCATTTTATATCTAAGCACTTCAGCTTTAGCTGCAAATAGAGCCCATTTTCTCTTATCTTCCCATGCTGTTGAATGTACTGCTAACCAAACAGAATTCTGCTGCGAAGTTTTCCTCTAAACAAATTTTACTGATACCTTATCAGGACAAGGCAACAGCTCTGCTATTCCCTTCTTGGTCTACTTATAACTGTGGATGAAACTATCCTGAAGAGCTCCGATTCTTCTATGACATTTCAAGTGGATTTGAAATAAGGGCATTATTTTTTGCAGTTGAGTTTTCAGATGAAATCAGAGATGAATAACATCTCCAGATTTCTGTACAGTGTATTCTATCATTACTTACACTTTTAGACACATCTGCAAGATGAATTCTGGCTCATACAAGGAGTTCCCAACTTTCCAGTTCTTGATACTGAGAAAGAATTTTTGAATGGTCGTGCTATTAAAAAATGCCACTTTATTTCTACCATTTAAAATAATATATTGGGCTAGATAGAGTGCCTCTGTAACCACATGTATGCTGCTTGTTTTCTTTTGTTCCTGTATGGCTTATTCAGTAGCCAATCCTACCTCCAGTGAAATCATTATCAAAATTCAATTTGACTTCTGTGAAATCAAAATACACTTTTGGGTGGTTATTAATTCCATTACTGTATTCAAGATTATTTCCAGAATATTTGGAATACCTTGTATCAATTACTTCGTGTTTATTCGTAAAATAAAAATAAATAGGCAAATTCTTTGTTCAGTACCATTGCTGCTATTACAAAATACTTCCAGTAAAAATGATAAATTATTAATATATTTTTCATATATTAGTATATGAAAAATTATTGATATATTTGAAATTCATTTTTTACAGCACAATTTTATCTTTTTTATAAAGGATGCAAAAGAAAATTTATATGTTTATGAGTGAAGAGGATTAGATCTTTCCTTTTCGAGTTTTATATGTGAAAGATGTTACAGATGTTACAGATGTCTTACTTTTGCTTACAGTAGATTCAGTTATCTATCTGATTTGGGATTCCTTTTTCTTTCCCCCACTATTACTGATGGATAGAATGAGATGACTATCATGCTGCAATTGGCACATCTTCAGATGAAACTCTCAAGAGAAAAATCAAAGGCAGATGTGAAGAAATGTTACATTTGACTCTGGACAGAGCTCTGTGTAAAGAGCTGTGGCTGATCGATACTAGCCCTATTAATTCTGATCCTGAACGGATGATCATTGCTTCTGTTCCCTCCCCAGAGCTAAATTACTTTGAAACAGCACAAAAACTGCTTAGAGGAGTTAGTCTGAAGACATACAAAAATATTTTCTTCTACACTGCCAAGTATAACTCATATCCTCACAAACTGAATAGAAGAGAATTTGGTTTTATATCACACCTTTCATCTACTTCAGGTACCCCAAAGTAGTTAGATTTAAATTATGGGAAGCAGTGACTGTGCAGTGAATGTACAAGCTCAACAAGCTACACAGAATCCTATGCATTAGAATCCATTTTGCCAAGGAAAGGAAATGTTGGGCAGCTGTCCTTGTAGGATTCTGCGCTTTCACCTGCACTGCTGACTAGTGATGAGCTGCAGGTGGTTTGTTTAAAGGTTTCATTGAATGGCACGACACATCCTTTATGCAGCAGTGCCCATATTAAGCATGACGGAATATGCCAGTGAGCATGACTGAGGAACCACATTATAGTAAATCTTTAGGTAAATATAAAGAACTAGAGCTTCAGCTGGTGAAAATTGGCATTGCTCCACTGAATCCAACATAGCGCTGTTGATTTCCACCAGCTAAAGATCTGGCTGTAAGTATTTTGACACTGAGCCAGGCCTCTTTCACAATTGTGTTAAGTCATTAAGTTTTATACTTGAGTGTACAGACCTATCAATTGCATTTAAATAGCTAATTTATCAGTGCTTTGGGAGTTCAGTTCTATGAAGACATAAACACATTTAGATAGGATTTTCCTCTTAGTTCAGCTCTCAAGCAAGCAGAGAAGAAAGGCAAAGAAGGAAAACCACATTCAGTGACAATTCTTTTTTTTTTTTTTTCTTCTTAATTCAGAAGTCAAAGTGAGGGGAAAAACAGTGCTGAACAGCATTCAGAGGAACAACATTATATCAAATTCTAGTGTCTACCTTACTCTTATTTTTTAATATCATTCCTCATAAATATTCATCTGTGCTGTCAATGCACATTTAGAGGATTGCTTACAACCACAGAATCCAATCATGCTTATAAGGTACTCTCATGCTTTTGCAGTTAGTGGAAAACTATTAATGTTCCTCTGAAAAAAAGTGAGGCAAATTTCTGCCTTAACTACTTTGATGATTTGGGTCTACATCTGTTCATGGTTGACCTGCCTCCACTCTGAATATCTGGCAGTGTAATAAGAGGGTTAGAAACTGTTAAACTGCCAGAAGTATTCAGTCACACAGAGTTTGTTGTACTGCATCTTAGACTGGGCCCATTAATGAAAACTGATTAACAGCAATGTACAATAGCAAAGACAACTCTGTCCCTGTACCAAATAATATACAAGTGGTACTCAAAAAATAATGTAGATAAATCTATGGATCTCTTAGTACTCCATCCTTCAAAAATATTTAACTTATTTGGGAGTATTTGGTATCTCTCCCTCTCCTTGCATTTTTTCAGGGTTTATCTTGTCTGGTAAGCCCCACTCAACCTACTCTTACACCTCCTCTTCAACAGGATGGAGGCAAAGTCACGAAAAAGCTCAGGGGCTGAGATGAAGATAGGGACATCACTTATCAATTACCATCACAGGTAAAAAAGGATTAAATTTGAAGATAAATAATATAACTAATTACCAATTAAAAGCAGAGTAGGATGATGAGAAATAAAGACAAACTAAAACTACTTCAATCAGTCCGCACCTTTCTTCCAGGCTCAAATTCATGGTTTCATTTTCAGCTCCTCACATTCACCCTTACATCTCAAATTGTGGTCAGTCCGTAACAGCTCTTCTCTGCTACTACCTTCCCCTCACATTTTTCTCCAACTCCAGAATGGGCTCCTGTCCATAGGCTGCAGCTTCTTTGGGGGCATATTCATTTTCTTCAGGTTGTGGTGCGGATATCTGCTCTAGTGTGGTATTCCTTGGGCTTGAATTTTTTCTCTCTTTTTTTTCCCCTCATTTCTCATGAGGAATATGCTGCAGCATTTTGTTCTTTCTTAGAGTTGTTTTCCCCAGGGTGTCACCGTTTTGGCAATCATGCTCTGTAGTGGGGCTGCAGCTGGACTGCACTGGAGTGTGTACATCATGGGGCAGCCCTGGACTTTCTTCACAGAGGTCACCTATGCAGCCCCGTTCTGCAATGAAAACCTGGATTTGTAAATCTAATTGTCTCGCTCCAATTTATGGGAGGGAGAGGATGTTCTTTGATATATGTATACCTGGCATGAGATTAAGAAACAACGGTTCAAATGTTAGTCTGACCAATTTATTATAAATCCTAATCAGAGAGACGAGGAAGGGAAGGATGGCAACTATTACGAATTAGGGTGGTGGGAAAGGGAAGGAAGGCAATAGAAAAGATGGGAAAGAAGCAAGAATTGTGTAAAAGGAGATAGTCACCACCAGGATCCAGCAGCAGTCCCGTTGCATGTCGTTCTGAAGGTCTGCAGGGGGAGGGCAGCAGCAGCAACGTGGCCGGCCTTGGGCAGCAAGCTGTAGTAGGTAGCAGGAAGAAGCCACAGGGTAAGTCCAGGAAGAAGCAGCAGGACTCAGGTAGCAGGTCCAGGAGAGTCCGTCAGCATGCAGGCATTCTGTAGTGAGGGATCTGATGGCAGACACCTTTGTTCTTCTTCTTCAGTGTGCAGGCATCACGTCTTGAGGAATGTGTTGTCAGAAACCTTTCAAGAGAGAGCATCAGCAGCATGGCTGGCCTTAGGCAGCAAGAAGATACAGTGACAGAATAGGCCGAGGAGGGAGAAGGGCAGGATGTGAGGCTTCTCATGTCCAAAAAACCCTCTCTTCTTCTTGAGGAATTTGTTGCCAGAAACCTTACCTCATGGTTGTAGGTCCCCTTTTTATCCTTCTTCTGACAACACGGCATTCCTGGGTGCTTGGGTAAAAGTAATGTTCAGTACCCCCTGAGACGTCTATCTCCCTTGAGATAAGCCCACACAAAAGACTACTTCCTGGCCATTAACCTTCAGCTTATCTCTCTCTTATTGCTGCTGGCCTTGTCAGACAAAGGATTTCTCAACTTTTCCCAGGACTTGTGTGGAGTTGTCCATTTGTGTCCTCCAGACAAAGGATTTCTCAACCCTTGTCCAGGATTTGCTTGGACATGTTCATCAGCAAATCTTGAGGCAATGGTATAAAAGAATAATCTTTTACACTAATGCAGAGGAAAAAGAGGAAAAACTTGCATTTGAGGAACTAATAATATGTGAATCTTGATAAGGAAGGGAGTGACATCTTTTGTTTTCTCTTCTGTTTAAAAAAAAAAAAATATTTTTGTGGCAGTTCAAGTAATTCAGAAACAAACAAAAACTTTCCAGTACAGGTGTTAATATTACATCCAGGAAAAAAAAAAAAAAAAAAAGTAATACTGAAAGTGGTGATATTTACCTCCTAAACACAACACCTACTGCTCAGCAGATAACTCCAGATAGTCTTAACAGTTCACAGACATTTCTTCAGGTCAAACTCTTCTGACCATCTGATAGATAATCACTTTAAGAGTCTTCCATTAAAACTGCCTATTTTTTCTGGTAATAAAGGTAGCTGCCTCTGTTTGGTCGAACAAATTCTACCTTAGGTGTTTCATCATCAGATTTCTTATTATACAAATGCCTGATAAAAGATCGTAACCTTGAAGTGTTACAGACATGCTAAGCAAGCACAACCATCTCCTCAGTATGAAATGATGAATTTAGTCATAGGTTGGTGGTATTTAATAAGCTAGAGTGAGAGTGAATGAAATTTCAATCCTCATTCCATAAATATTGCAAAAAAAATTTATATAAGCAGAACATTTTTAAAACAGATGAACTTGAGAAGACTTGGTTTGAATACCAAATAGTCTATTGGTTAACAGATGTTTCTGTAGCTCCCTACAGCAGACTGAAAACTCAAACTGGATCTTCCAGGGGCATAGGTGAATACTCTAACGAATAACCTACTGTGTAAAAATTGGAAAGGGCAGAAGGGAGTACAGCATCTTCCACCCGTAGTTTCTGTGAGGTTCAATCCAGCAAGCATGGTGTAAGAAGTCAGAGGCATTAGTTTCAAATGGTGAAAGAGTGGAAAATATCTAGTTTTTACAGACTGGCAGAACTGAGATACATACTGAGGCCTTTATTTGTTCAGGGCTCTGTAGATCTAGGGAGTTTTGGTAGACATTTAAGGCTCCCAAGCTAATTTAAAATGTAAACATGTGTAATTCTAGTGTTGGGAAACAAGTTTTGAATCTAAGTCTGTAGTATTTATATTGGCATTTAAGATTTTTAGGGTTTGTATTTTCACTTCTGATGTGAAAATTTGATGGAGTCTTTCTCTGTGTTCTTTGTAGTCTCTTTCTTAGTAGAAAACTTACAACAAAATGAGGTGAGGAAAATTTAGGAAACTATAGTTTCTAGTAAATGAAATTTGTGGGTCATTACCAGAAGAAAACATTCTTGGCTGTCCAGCAACTAAATGTATTGAGATCAAAATACAGAACAATACTAAACTCTTTCCTGGAATTTCTTTCATTTCACAAGCAGTGGTATATTGGTCTGTGCCATTTCAGTGTGATGTATGTTGACAAGGTGAAGCCCTAAGTATTGCTCTGTGCACCCTGTGCTCTCAGTTCATAGTTCACTAGCTCCTTACTTCCCCACATGGCCAGAAGGTATGTAGAGCTGTAGGCAGAGAATCAGTGTTCAGTAAGCCATGATTATATGCCATCCTCAGCATGTCAGATATGCTGCAGAGCTGAGTTCCCTTTATATGTATCGCTTCTACTGCTGTTCTCATTTATAATTTTTACAGTGCCCAAAAGAGTATTCCTAGGCAAGAGTAATTCAGCAGCATGGTAGTTTCATTAGTGCAGAGTCAAGCTCTTGTGTTCAACACTTTTTACCTTTCACTTGTAACAGTTTGCAGTTCTTTGGGTAGGATGAAGGCTTATATGTACAAAAGAAAACGTATTCCCTTTTTTAAACATTTCCTCCCTTATTTCCATAACTCTTCACTGTGAACAGATCTAAATTGTATGAAAAAAAAAAAAAAAACAACTAAGAAAAGCTCCTGAGCTCTAAGACAAGATGACTTTTACCTCCCATATCAACAACATCTATAAACTTATAAATTATAAGTTGTTGCTGCTAACTGCTCAAGAATAGAAACAAGAGTCCCTTCTAACAACAATCACTATTGCTTTGCTACATGGGTAAAAATGCAGGTAATGTATAAAGTATTTTGGATGCAGAAATCTCATGATTCCATTTTGAAAATACAAGATGTACTCAGAACTGTTTAGCCATAGTATAAATGTAGAGACTTCCTCCACTTTCAACTCTGGATTTGCACTGCTTTGTTTGAAGATTTGATTTTGAGGTTGCTTTTGAAATTATCTACTTTTTTTTTTTTTTTTTTTTTTTTGTAACTTTTACTGGTAGTGTCTTCAAAAAACATCCTCTCCCAACCTGCCCTTTTCAGTGTTCTATATGTAAATGCAAAAACAAAGAAATGCATATTAATAAGTAAAGAAGCACAGGTGTGCCTTGCAGACAGTAAGTTTTTAAAGTTCTTCCTGAGTTCTTGTATCATTATCGCTGCATAATTTATAATGTGTTACTGTGTGCAAACATTCTACCTGGCCCACAAAGAAGAGATGTGTGTTGTTTCAAAAAACAGACCTTGGATTTTCATATTAGAGTGTGTATGGTATTTATTAATGTATCAAAGAGCTATGAAAATTTGTGGCTTTATTTTCTAATCAAGAGAATGTGAAAGAAAGGCAAAAGATATGTTGTCCATTGTTGTCTTTCTGTCCTTCTTGATCAGAGTCAAGGTTGTTGATATAATACCAGGACCAGTGAGTTGACTCCAGTGATTCTAAGACTTTGTGAAGGAAAAAAAAAAAAAAAAGAGGGAAGTAGATTAGTTAAACGGTTTGCCAGATTCCTGTGCTAAATAAATAAATAAATGCTAATTGCATGGAATTTATGCGCAAGATTGTATACAACTTGATTGTGAGCATACATAAATGAAGTAGATAGATATTTTGCACGACAGGTGAGAAGGAGTGACAAAAAGCCCATACTTTGGATGTAAAGTCACTCCTGTATGCTCCTCATGTTGGGAATGCACCCTGAATATCTGAACTTTTTCAACTTCATTAAATGCTTCAACATAAACTTATAATAACTTTTCATATTTGACTGTGTATGTATGTATATGTTTGTGCACACATATATTTATGTTTTTTATATATATTATATATATTATTATATATATTATTTTTTATTTTTTATTTTTTATTTTTATTTTTTATTATATTTTTATTATTATTATTATTATTATTATTATTATTATTATTATATATATACACATATATATATTATCTTTTCATAGCAGAGGTGCACCAGCCCTGTGTTGATCATCTTCATGGCCCTTCTCTAAACCTACACCAACAGCCCTACAGCTTTCTTGTGCTAGGGCCCTCAGGCCTGGACAGTATACCTACCTTACAAAGGTCTCATAAGGGCAAAGCAGATCAGGACAATCACCTCCCTCACTCTGCTGGACACAATCAGTTCTTCTGATGATACTCAGGATGCCACTGATTTGCAGCACAAGTGAATGGGGAATGAAGGCTGTGGTCATTCCCTAACTCATTCAGGTCATTCCTCCCTGCCTCTCCTTCTCCTCACACTTATGCTCTGCTTTGGTGCAGGTCCTTCCCACACACTGTAATATGCTCTGGTGCATGGAGCACCTCTTTCTGCTCCTCTGACCTCAGTGTTTCCTCCGATTATTTTTATTCTTTTGTTTCATTTATCCTCCTATTGTCTATCATTTTCTCCTCTGTGAGGAGCTTAACTCAAATCTTGCCATATATACTGAATACACTCAGTAACTACTGTATTTATGATGATGATGATGATGATAATTACTATGAAGACTAACTGAATGCAGGAAAATACTTGGGTGGAAAAATAAAGTTTTGCAAAGATTTCATGATAGCAAAAATGACTAATAAAGCTGCTTGTCAAATGGAAATATTTTGTTTGGACTGGAGCAAATTTGTCTTGTTTTGAACATTTTTTAGAAGTTTTATCTACTTTTCCTATTTATCAGGTGTGATTTTAAAATAATGACATTTTTTAAATAAAAAGTTGAAAAATATCATTTTAAGAAGATTGAGATTTTTAACACTATTGATTTGAAGAATTCCATTTTGGAAATGTCAAACTGAAATCTGTGTGACTTTTTTCTCTTTTACTATTTTTATCTTAGACTATGTTGAAGTGTAGGGGGAATTTTCTAGAGATTTTTATCTTCTGCTACATGGAAATGACTCATTCTGTTTTTTTAGAATAGCAAAAGATTTAAGGATCTGTCTGCAGTCCATGCTGTGACATTGCCTTGCAGCTAAAGAGAATCCTTTTCACCTGAAAGCTGAGAATAGCTGCAAGGAAACCAGGGAAGTTTCTACTGGATATAACTCAGTTAAGATTTCAGTTTTGACGAATCAACATTTTCTACTGAAGATTTATTTTCTATTTTCAACTAAATTTGTTGGTAACTACTTTCAAGTCCTTGATATAACTTCATTGGCTCTGCTTAGTATAGATAATTTTATCTTTTGTGTGATAGAATCTTATACTTTGATAGTCATCTGCACAAAGTATCCTGCAGTGGAATTAAGTCCAAGCTCATTTGCATTTTCATTAAGTTATTTTCAATAATAGTTTGAGGTTTGGGGGAATATGTTGAATGCCAGCATTGTAATGCCAGCATTTCCACAATTTGTGCAGTTTAAAATCCTTTGTTGACAATCTCAGTTCAGATGCTGATGAATGAAGGAATCAAGACTGGCCCCTGGCTCAAAGATGTGGTAGCAGTGAAATCAGATACACACCTTTAAGCGTAAGCTTATATAAAATGCGCACATATATTTCTGGTTCTAACTGCTGGCTCTAGTAGTCAGGCTATTTTCATGACCAAGTAATTTATTTATTTATTTATTTTTCCCTCTTCTCTGGCAGACTACAGAAATGAAAAAAAAAATAGTTTATGTACAGACATACTCATTAGGTATATTTTTATTTCTGAAACCACTATCAAAATCATAATCAGGTTGCTTGATTAAACTCATCTTCCTTTTTTACTTTGTTTCCTGAAATCTGTATGGATATTTTGTATCTCATCCAACTTTACTTTACCCATCACTCCTTTTTAATATACAAAATCTTTTTATGTCTCCAACATATCGAAATTAAGGATGAGAGAGAAGAATGAAATGTAGGAATATAATACTAAAATGTTTATTTAAGCTTTTAAATACATAGCTACAGGTTTGCTTGTTTTCAGACATTTTTCATTGTAGTAGCTTGAAATATATCATTTTAATAATCACTGAATGTTTTTCAGCTATTTTCTGTTCTGGGGCAGAATAGCAATGAATGTTTCAGATTTTCTTAGTGGGTTCAGAGAAGCTTGCTTACTGTGTGAATAAGTCATCAATAGTCCACTGCAGATATAGCCAAAATACTTTGTCAGGTGGATAGTTTCCTAGATGCAAACCAAATTATTTTATGCTTGGTTAGTTACATGGTATATTTCTCCATTTACTTGTATTGTTATGCTGCATTTAGCTGACTAATGACTCAAGAACTTTATTTGCTAACTTCATCTACAGCACCTGCTCAAGTATTGCAATAATATAAAGAATTTATATGGAATTAGAAGAGGGAAAAAAAAAAAAAAAAAAAAAAAAAACAATTTCAGCCAGAGAATGTTCAATACTACTTAGAAAACACACCGTGATCACTTAATAAAATCATTGCAAAGATCTGGCCAGAAGATTGGTCATTAGGGAAAGCAGGACATATTGATGTACATCTCTCAGTGACACTACAGGACAATTTTGCTGATGTAAAAGTAAGATTCTGGGGCTGTGGCCAACTTATCAACATGTCATTGGGCACTGTGCAGAGATCTGATGTGGCAGTAACCTTACAGCTGTGTTGTTGCGCTGACCATACTGAAGTAAGATTTGATCCTGTTGTCAATGAATAGATTCTGTGGGTTGGTTTCCCTGGTCTCATTATGGTTAAATTTAAGCATATATTTAAGTATTTTGAATTCAGTTTTACACTACTTGGTGATAATGCAGAACAAGAGCTATTTTCCAATAGCATATGTTAAAAAATATATTACTTTAAGATATTTAAGTCACAACCTCATAACAAACTTGTCTCAAATGAAAAACCTTATTTTTTTTCATTTTTCAGTCTTGATCATGTTTATGTTGTGTGATAATCTTTTCTTAGAATGTAGCCAAACAACTTTATGTAGTGATACTTAACAATATGAAGGAAGACAAAGTCCCAGGATGTTATTTTGCACAGAAGTGTTAACCAAGATTGTAAAAAGAATGGGAAAAATATCTATGTGTAGTTCTTAGAGGAATGAGAAAGTTCTTGCTCCCATGCTAGCTTCAAGGAAATATATACAGCATATTATAATAAAATTAAATGGACAAACAAATGTGTATCTGTATTCACAGACAGTGAAGACAATAAATATGTTGTGTCTTCAAAGTCAGCATCTTTTAATTAAAGTTTTATGTGCATCAGGCAACTTTTAGGAGGTAAGCTAACTATAAGTTTTTAAGATACATTTTCAACAGCACTTTTAACTGAAACCTGCGTATGTTAAAATGGTTTAAAAAAAAAAAAAAAAAAAAAAAAAGAATGTTAATCCTCTTCATGATTCTCTACCTGATGAGTTTAATGCTGTATTAGTATCTCATCTGTAGAAAGTAACAGCCGTGTTAGACTGAAACAATTGGAAAAGGAAATTAATCTTACGTGGCTCAACTTCAGCTGTCATAAATTTAGATAAATTATTTGATCTTAATTCTCTAACAATATTAGCAGAAGTTTGTGATTCATATGAGAAGGAAAGGACACTGCAATAAGATTTAAAGCCTTTCCAAGTGGTCCTATGTGGAAACAAGTTGACTTGACCAGTGAACAGTTGACATACACTAATATAAAAGTTGTCAAATCTAATGAATGTCTTTGAAACTGACATTCATTCTTGCTTATTGGACTTAACCATAAACTAACAGGGGGTATCACATAAAAGAAAAAATGATGTATAACATGCTTTTCTTACTGATGAAATCTGCAAGCAAAGGAAATCCAGGGCCCAGTCAAATGACAGGACAAAAAATTCTCATTTGAATTTGAAAAAAAAGATATGCTTGACAATATTCAAGGGTCATTTTCCAAACAGCCACAGATTTAAAAGTTATCTAGGATTTACTGAGACCTGACCAGAGCATTCTGTAAAATAAACTTGTGGAAGTTTCTCAAGGGATCTTATAACATTCTGACTTTTTTCCTTAAGTGATTGGCACTATTTCCCTCTAATGCAATCTATACAAAGTGAGAACAGACTAGAAGACATCTCAATCTTGAACTTATATTTGAGTGAATAATCTGAATGAATACAACGTAAGATTCTTTTTGAGTCAGGAAAGTAAAATTGATCATTTATTAATCCAAGTCTATGTTTAATATTCTGTATTTCCACAACAGAAAGTGATTTTTGAGTCCAAAGCTTCCCTACCATTTACAGTTCTAACAAAAACTTTGTTTTTATTTCAATAGAAGGTATTTCTTTATCTGCACTAAAGGGAGCCCATAACTGAAGGGTTATGTGTATTGTTATTAATCTACACCAGATAGTTACCAGTTGGGGAAATTTGCATGAAGTCTTACATAAAACACAGCTGAAATTATATAAAGGCATTCTAACATTCTAAGCTGTCTGTTCCTCACAGTTCTGCTTCGTTTACAGTTTTTTTCCTAAGATTTAATCCCTGTCTTATTACTTTGGTTAGATAATGGATTGGATAAATATCAGAAAATGGCTAGCTTCTCACTCTTTTAGCAGTGAAGTAGCCCACACTGAAAGAAAATCCATAAACACTGAAGAGAAAGTTTGTAAAAAAATGTATTAATTTAACATCGAACTACTGAGAGCAAAATTAGATCACATTATATACTTTTAAAAGTATGCCATATCATTAATTATTGATAATATAGGTCTCATATGAAAAATAAAACCATACTAAATTTTGAAAAATGCTCCTAAAGCTAAAATGTTGTTTTCAATGTAGATCAAGTTTCTAGTCATCTTTGAAAACCTTTTATCTGTTAGTAGTAGCTAAACAAGGGTTTTATTTCATTTAATTTTTTCTTTATATATATATAGGGAGAGAGAGAGTGGGTTTTTTTGGCCTGTAATGATGCATATATTAATCCATTTGATAGTGTGTCTCTTTCCACTACAAACAGTGCAGCCCTCTGAAAAGTATAACAGATAGGGCAGGATACAGCTGCTTGGACTCTAATCAGAAAAAAATGGATTGACAATATTATATTAAATCTTGGTTCATCAGCTTGAGTCAGCCCTAGGCTTTTCTGACTGACGTATGAGAAACCATGAAAACTCTCAGTTTCTTTGACCCTTTGCATTCCAGAATTCTAGTTTAAGTTATTAAAGTCAGCTTTTATGATACTTGCTTTAGGAAGCAGCTTCTAAGCAGATCTCTTTCTAAAAAAATTCCTTGCTTTGGAATATTAGAAATGCATGTTAATTTTTATGTAAATATTTATGTGTGTGTGTATTTGCACAGTAACCTATATTTTTGCTTTGAATTTACAACTAAAAATTGAATAGCAACATGGCATTATTGTTATATTTACATGATGTCACGACTTTAAAATCTATGTCCTATGACTACAATATCTTTAACCGAAGGTCCTTCACTCAGAAGTTTGTAAACTATACAAAGAATCCCTTATCGTATATGGAAATTCAAAGAAAGCAGAAGTAAAATAGGGAGGAGTCATCTACTCTGACGTGTAAGTTTAAGCATAGTTTGATCATTCTGATGAATCAGAAGGTATGTCTGGAGCTCCAGTTCTGTTCAGTTCACAGCATAAACAATAGAAAGGTTGTATATAAAACAAGCAAACAAAAAAACAACAAATAGCTTCACTATTGAGACTGCTATCTCAAAGGAAAGTAAATATGACCAAACAGTGGATTGCAGGCAACTCTAGGGACTGAATAAAAATACAGTATCATGAATATTTAATTTGTTTCTCAAGTGGATCTCTGTGGATATATAATCATTGTTCCAAGGACCATCTAGGGAAGAGGACATCTAAGAAATATGTCTTCTTATTTCTTCTGTATCTGCTTAACAGGTACTCAAAGCAATGAAGAAAGGCTTATGATTGTCTGGCACAAGTGAGCTTCAGTTGGGTAAAACATGCAAAATGTAGATAAATTAAGTATGGATTTAGGTGAAGTGTCGTTAACACTTAGAAACAGCAAAGTTTGATGCAATCATTAACTGAAAATATAAAAGTTTCCGAACGTACTCACCAAAGGGAAAATTTCCCTGGCAACCTAAGCAATCGGCCTCACACATTTATCAGAAGACTGCTCTTTTTCACATACTATAGTGTGTTTGTTGAATTAAGCAGCAAAAGTGGGTCACAGAGCAAAACACTGAGAGAAAATGTCATATAAGTAACAGGAGATTATTTGCCATAATCTGAGGTCAAAATGAGTCTTGCTGAAACAGCTCATATTGTTTTATGACTCCTCCATTAGCTGGCATATTTCTGTTTTATAATTATATCAATATACTGCATTGATATGATAATGATTCTTGAACAGCTTTTGTACTTCTAAGCATTATCTACCTGTCCAAGGTTTCCACTTGTAGGGAATCTTAATTATTCTATGGAATTAACAAAGATCTAAGTTATCTCATCCAGTGAAAGTTCAATAGCACTTGCAAAGCAGTTCCTGGCAGCATCAATTTACAAAATTCAAGTAGTGCAAAATCAGCTTCCATCTGCTAGGATAGATAAAGCACCAGTTAACACATTGAAAAGATTAAATGAGTGTATTGGGCAACATTCAGTAATTACAGGTACTTGAAAAAAAAATCTAAAGCAACATAAAGAACATGATCTCCCTGCCTAACAAATACTGTTCTGACTGGAGAAATAGAGGATGTAAACTAACGACTCATCTATTAGCTTGCTAGTGACTACTTTTTCAGATTTTTTTTCATCATAGAGATACAGAATGGATCTAAATAAATAAATGTCAAATAGTAAACCGCCTAGAATAGATTGCTTGAATAGATGCAATGGTTAACCTAGCATCCTGACTTACACCTATGTGTGCAGGAAGTGAGAAGAAGAAGCTTCTAAGCTCTTTCTAATGCAGAACTCTTGTTAGCTGAATTTCAGCAGATGTAAAAACCCTCTACCACCTTAACAAGTTGAAATAGAACAGATCTGCATGGAGTCAAATTAAAGGAAACCTATTGTCTAGTAGTATCCCAAGATCTAAAAGAGAAGAAGATGCTCTAAAAGAGCCTGTGACATCACAAAACTTATTCAAGGCCTAATAAAGACTAAAAGGAAGAGGAAGAAGTATAGGTAGACATATTATAAAGAGGAGTGTCTCCCATTTGGTAGAGGTGTATTGTAACAAGGGGTTTTTGCATCTTTTTTTCCTTAACAATATTTAGCAGACATGCATAGATAAAGGGATTCTGTATTTGAACTTATATATTTCTCAGGTGTATTGTTTCCCTCTGCCACTGATAGGAGCTACAAATATACAGCGCTATTATTTGTGTTACAATGTGCCGACATGATTTATTTGGAGCCCTTAAGATATTTTGTACCCTGTTACTTCAAGGAGAATTCAAGTAAAAGATTTTGTGAATCTAACAGAAGTGAAAGAAATATATCAAGATTGTTGGGGTAAGAGAGTTGGACAGATATTTTAACCATAGTGGTAGAACTGTTGGACGTGATGAAAACTTTACATAGAAAGGAACTTACAGAAGAACTCACCAACACTCTAGGTCAAAAATGCTTACAGATGTTTGATAATAGGATTGATTAGGTTAGGATAAGATAGGATAGGGTAGGGTAGGGTAGGATAGGGTGAAATGGAATGGAATGGAATGGAATGGAATGGAATGGAATGGAATGGAATGGAATGGAATAGAATAGAATAGAATAGAATAGAATAGAATAGAATAGAATAGAATAGAATAGAATAGAATAGATAATTCAGTTGGAAGGGACCTTCAAAGATCATCAAGTCAAACTATCTGACCACGTCAGGACTTACCAAAAATGACACATATTAATTAGGGCATTATCTAAATGCCTCTTGTAACTGACGGGCATGGGGCACCAATCATCTCTCTAGGCAGACTCTTCCAGTGTTTGCCAACTCTCATAATAAATAATCTTTTATTAATATTTGATCTGAACCTCCCCTGGTGCAGCTTTGTGCCATTCCCATGCACTGTTATCAGTTACCAAGGATCTGCCTTTAGACTTCCCCTGATCAAGGAATTGCAGAGAGCATTGAGGTCTCAGTGTTCTGAGCCTCTCCTCCCCAGATACGTCTTCCAGCAATTTTATCAGCTTTGTTGCCTGCCACTCAATGCACTGAAGTACCTTAACACCATTTTAATATTTATATTGTGAAGCCCAGGAAGATGTCTTTAGCCCAAAACAATATGTCAGAGTTTTCATGAGATACTACTTAAAAATCAGTAGTAGGAGTAGATACTTCTCTCACCTGTCTGCAAGGGGTAAAAGGATCCTAGCCCAGGAACTGGGAGTACTCATTGAAAAGTCTTTAAACTAGATAAGAAGGGGAAGGAGACAAAATGAGGGCCACTGGGGTTGAGCGGGTAGTTCGAGGCTCAAAACAGAGCTTGATGGGTGATGAGGGTGGAGTTTGAAAGGATGGAGAGTGGCAGGGGGATGTTCCTTCCCTAAAGAGTCTGTATACTAATGCGCGTAGTATGGGAAATAAACAGGAAGAGTTGGAGATCTGTGTGCGGTTGCACAGCCACGATCTCATTGCAATCACGGAGACGTGGTGGGACAGCTAGCATGACTGGAATGTTGTCATGAAGGGCTATGTGCTTTCTAGGAAAGATCGACTGGCTAGGTGGGGTGGTGGAGTTGCTCTTTATGTGAGAGAGCAGCTAGAATGTATTGAACTTCACTTGGGGGAGAGTGATGTAGCAGTGGAGAGCTTATGGGTGAGAATCAAGGGGCAGGCTGGTATGGCTGACACTGTTTTGGGAGTGTACTACAGGCCCCCTGATCAGGAGGAGGAGGCTGATGAGGCTTTCCATAAGCAACTAGAAGTAGCATCACGATCTGAGGCGCTGGTTCTTATGGGGGACTTCAATTATCCAGATATTTGCTGGATAAGCAACTTGGCCAGGTACGAGCGGTCCAGACAGTTCTTGCAATGTGTTGAAGACAACTTTCTGATGCAGGTGGTGGAGGAACCAACGAGGGGAGGGGTGCTGCTGGACCTTATTCTCACTAAAAAGGAAGGGCTTGTCAAGGAAGTAAAGATCGGGGGCAGTTTGGGTTGTAGTGATCATGAGATGGTGGAGTTCAAGATCTTGAATGGAAGAAGCAAAATGAAAAGTAGAATTGCTACCCTGGACTTTAGGAGAGCCAACTTCAATCTCTTCCGGGACCTATTTGGAGCTATCCTGTGGGCTAGGGCGTTAGAAGATAAAGGGGCCTGTGAGAGCTGGTCAGCATTTAAATAGCTCTTCTTCCAAGCTCAGGATCAGTGCATGCCTGTGAGCAAGAAATCAGGAAAGAGTGGCAGGAGACCTGTGTGGATGAGCAAGGAGCTTGTGCACAAACTCAAAGGGAAGAAGAAGGTCCATGAAATGTGGAAAAAGAGTCTGACCACTTGGGAAGAATGTAGAAATGTTGCCAGGGCCTGCAGGGATGCAACGAGAAAGGCTAAAGCCCGCCTGGAATTGAATCTGGCAAAGATGATTAAAAGGTAATAAAAAAGGCATTTTAAAGTATGTTAACAGTAAAAGGAAGACTAGGAAGAATGTGGCTTCCCTACTAAGTGAGGGGGGTGTTCTGTTAATGGGGAATGCTGAGAAGGCAAAGATACTGAATGCCTTCTTTACTTCCGTCTTCAGTGAAAAAGCTCTCTCTCAGGAATCCCAGACCCTAGAGGTTAGTGAGAGGGTCTGAGGGATGGAAGGCTTCCCTTTAGTCAGGAAAGAGGACGTGCGTGAGCGCCTAGGCGGTACTAAGGTCCACAAGTCCATGGGACCTGATGGGGTGCATCCACGTGTGCTGAGGCAGCTGGCGGAGGTCATTGCCGAACCACTCTCCATCATTTTGGAGAGGCTTTGGATAACAGGGGAGGTCCCTGAAGACTGGAGGATAGCCACTGTCACTCCGGTCTTCAAAAAGGGCAAGAAGGAAGATCCAGGTAATGACAGGCTAGTCAGCCTCACCTCCGTCCCTGGAAAGGTGATGGAACAGCTTGTGCTGGATACCATCCCCAGACAACTGGAAGAAAAGGGGGTTATCAGGAGTAGTCAGCATAGGTTCACCAGGGGAGCAGTGGATGTAGTTACCTTGATTTCAGCAAGGTGTTTGGTTCTGTCTCCTACGACATCCTTATAACAAAGCTGAGGAAGTGTGGGATAGACAAGTGGACAGTGAGGTGGGTTGAGAACTGGCTGACTGGCAGAGCACAGAGGGTCGCCGTTGGTGATGCAGAGTCCGGTTGGAGACCTGTAACTAGCGGTGTTCCTCAGGGGTCTGTGATGGGTCCGGTCTTGTTCAGCATCTTCATCAATGACCTTGTCGAGGGGATATTGGCCACCCTCAGCAAGTTTGCTGATGATACAAAGTTGGGAGGATTGGCTGACACGCCTGAAGGCTGTGCTGCCATTCAGCGAGACCTGGACAGGCTGGAGAGCTGGGCAGTAAGAAACCGGATGAGGTTCAACACAAGCAAGTGTAGGGTCTTACACCTAGGGAGGAATAATTGCATGCACCAATACAGGCTGAGCGATGAGCTGCTGGAGAGGAGCACTGCAGAGAGGGACCTGGGCGTCCTGGTGGATGACAGGTTGGCCATGAGCCAGCAGTGTCGAATTACCTTGTTGAATTTCTCACTTGCTCAAATTTGTTAATTCTCCTTGAAGCTATTTTTTTGTTAGCATTCTGTTTTACTTTGCATCATACAACAAATTGGGAGAGCTTATACTGAATTTTTTCTCCTAGGTATTGTGTGAACGGAATAGATAGTTTCCCTGGAAGCTTTTAAAAAAGGCTGAAACAAGGTGCACTAAAATGAAACAGATAAAAAGGAAATACAGGCAAACCATTATGATGTTAGTCATTGTACAGAGTTGTCTAACTATAGTCAAATTTGCCAAGGGGATCATGAACAAGAACTAGAAGGAGCCACTGCAAGGGGGAAGATTAAGTTTTGTGGATATTAAGAAGAAAAGCACCCAGGTATGGGCGTAAAAGGAAAGAAGTTTCAAGATACCTATTTGAGAGCTAGGAAACCTTCAAGATGTATTTGATGTGGCAGATAAGGAAGAGGCCATGAAATGACATGATTTCATGGTCAAGAGAACAGTCTACATAAATGATGGTTGAAATAGCATTTTGAGTACAAGCAAGGAAAGATTGTGAAGGCCAAAGCAAGGGATTTTTTGAGGACCAACAGATACTGTGAATCTGAATGAGCAAAAATGGCCATGTATATATGTAGAAAAGCCATAAATAACACTTTAAATCAAAAGAATCTGAAAAATATAGCCTTAGTTCCGACAAGAAGATCTCAGTGTTTGCACAACATAGAAAGTTAAACTATTTTCGTACATAGGTTGACCTATTGTAAAGTCGTTGCCCTTTTCTGCTCCTTTTTCCTATTCCCATGTAAACAAAATGGTAGAAGTGACTTAAGAGGGGACCAATAAGTAGTGGAAGACATCAGTCAGTTTTTTGCTACAGACAGAATATGTATTCTTGCCTACATATGCAAAATATCAGTAGCTATAGATCAAAGTATTTTGCTGGTAACATAATTTATTTAGTTATTTGTTTGATTGTTTTCTTAGCAGTGTATTTTTAACAAGTTTTTGGATTACCACCTCCTTTGGATAGTTTTAAACGGTTGTGCAGCCTCCTCATGAACTGTATTCCAGAGAGATAGGTCTATTGGAGACTATATCAGTCTAGCTCAATGATTATAGTAGGATAGGAATTATTTTAAAGTCTTTGGTTAAAAAACAATGAAATTGCAATTTAACACTGATTTGCTGTTCTAGTGTTCTTAGTAAGTGAAGAATCTAAGCCTACTTAATTAATGAGCTGTAAATGACACTAATCAAATAGCAATATTCAAATACCCCAACAAAATATAGTGAAAAAATTTTAAAATATTGATTGCATTAAATTGTTTAAATTAATAGAAATACTAATTGAAATATCTTGAATATTGAAACTCCTGAAGAATGTATCTTCTAATAAATATTTTGCAATAACTCATTTTGACAGAAGTATTTGAAGAAGAAAATGTTTTTAATGCAGATTGAAACACTTCTCTTTTTTTTTTTTCAGATTTAAAGTTACTTTTTTACCTTACTGTAGTTCCCTTCTCACAGCATTTTATATTTTTGTGCAAAACACAACAAAAACATTTAATTTGTTTTGTAAGAGTTCGTTCTTTCCCTTTTATCTTAGTTTCTTAATACACAAGGCATATGAGGTAGTTGCCTGTAGCTCTGGGCATATCTGTATTGCAAGCCTTGCACACCAGCACTTTAGCATGTTGGTGAATTTCAATTACATTTCACAAACATCTTGAATGACTCCATCATTTTACAAAAATAGGATGCTGCGAAAAGGAAAGACTGTGACTGAAACATCCAGTATTCTGCCTCTCAGGACTTTCTTAGCTTCTCAAGTAGTTTCAGCAGTGTCTGCAAAAATCTCTGTAGGGTGTCAGTTAGAAAGGAAAGGGAAGTATGCATTTTATGGGAAGTCCTGTCCTTCCTATACACAGCCTTTTCGCATGGATCAAGCCATTATCTTATCCATCCTCTACATTTTCCCTTAACTGAAGCTAAATGTTTCTTACATCTCCTCATCTACATCTTTCTGTCTGCTAAGGAGGAAAAGCAGACTTACCTCCAGGACCATGATCACCTTCAGTTCTGGTTTAACTTCAGCAGGCAGCTCAGAACCACACAGATGCATTCTCACTCTTCCCAAGTGGAATGGAGGAGAGAATTGAGACGGTAAAAAAGCAAGAACTCATGGATGGAGAGAAAGACAGTAAAGCAAAAGCTGTATGTTTGAATGAAACAAAGCAAGGAATTAACTTGCTACTTCTCATCAGCAGAGATGATCTGTTGCTCTCAGAAAAACAGGGCTCAGCATGTTTAATAGTTTTTTTTTTTTTTTTTTTTTTTTGAAGACAAATGCCATCACTCCAAACGTCCCTCTCTTCCTTCTTTCCTTCAGATTATAGTGTGTGCATACTATACTATGAGACATCCTTTTTGTTGTCCTGGCTGTCTCCCTTGCTAGTTTCTCCACAGAATCACAGAATTGTAGGGGTTGGAAGGGACCTCTAGAGATCATCGAGTCCGACCCCCCTGCCAAAGCAGGTTCCCTACACCAGGTCGCACAGGTAGGCGTCCAGGCAAGACTTGAATATCTCCAGAGAAGGAGACTCCACAACATCCCTGGGCAGCCTGTTCCAGTGCTCCGTCACCCTCACCGTGAAGAAGTTCTTACGCACATTCGTGCGAAACTTCCTATGCTGTAGCTTATGTCCGTTTCCCCTCGTCCTGTCTCCACGAACCACTGAAAAGAGACTGGCCTCACCACTATGGCCGCCACACCTCAGATATTTATAAACCTGGATCAGGTCCCCTCTCACTCGTCTTTTCTCCAAGCTAAACAGACCCAGTTCACTTAGCCTTTCTTCACAGGGGAGATGCTCCAGGCCCTTCACCATCTTTGTGGCCCTCCGCTGGACTCTTTCCAAGAGATCCCTGTCTTTTTTGTACCGGGGAGCCCAGAACTGGACACAGTACTCCAGATAAGGCCTTACCAGGGCAGAGTAGAGGGGCAGGATCACCTTCTTAAGGATCACTTCTTAATGCACCGCAGAATGCCATTGGCCTTTTTGGCTACGAGGGCACACTGCTGGCTCATGACCAACCTGTTGTCCACCAGGACGCCCAGGTCCCTCTCTGCAGAGCTCCTCTCCAGCAGCTCATCCCCCTGCCTGTATTGGTGCATGCAATTATTCCTCCCTAGGTGTAAGACCCTACACTTGCTTTTGTTGAACCTCATCCGGTTTCTTACTGCCCAGCTCTCCAGCCTGTCCAGGTCTCGCTGAATGGCAGCACAGCCTTCAGGCGTGTCAGCCAATCGTCCCAACTTTGTATCATCAGCAAACTTGCTGAGGGTGGTCACTATCCCCTCATCAAGGTCATTGATGAAGATGTTGAACAAGACCGGACCCATCACAGACCCCTGGGGGACACCGCTGGTTACTGGTCTCCAACCAGACTCTGCACCACCAATGACAACACTCTGCGCTCTGCCAGTCAGCCAGTTCTCAACCCACCTCACTGTCCACTCATCTATCCCACACTTCCTCAGCTTTGTTATAAGGATATCGTGGGAGACAGTATCAAATGCCTTTCTAAAATCAAGGTAGACTACATCTACCGCTCTTCCCCCATCCACCCAGCATGTGACAGCATCATAGAAGGCCACCAAGTTGGTCAAGCACGACCTCCCCTTGGTGAACCCATGCTGACTACTCCTGATAACCTCCTTTCCTCCCAGTTGTCTGGAGATAGCATCCAACACAAGCTGTTCCATCACCTTTCCAGGGATGGAGGTGAGGCTGACTAGCCTGTCATTACCTGGATCTTCCTTCTTGCCCTTTTTGAAGACCGGAGTGACAGTGGCTATCCTCCAGTCTTCAGGGACCTCCCCTGTTATCCAAAGCCTCTCCAAAATGATGGAGAGTGGTTCGGCAATGACCTCCGCCAGCTGCCTCAGCACACGTGGATGCACCCCATCAGGTCCCATGGACTTGTGGACCTTAGTACCGCCTAGGCGCTCACGCACGTCCTCTTTCCTGACTAAAGGGAAGCCTTCCATCCCTCAGACCCTCTCACTAACCTCTAGGGTCTGGGATTCCTGAGAGAGAGCTTTTTCACTGAAGACGGAAGTAAAGAAGGCATTCAGTATCTTTGCCTTCTCAGCATTCCCCATTAACAGAACACCCCCCTCACTTAGTAGGGAAGCCACATTCTTCCTAGT
Source organism: Meleagris gallopavo (assembly GCF_905368555.1). Taxonomy (NCBI): domain Eukaryota; kingdom Metazoa; phylum Chordata; class Aves; order Galliformes; family Phasianidae; genus Meleagris; species Meleagris gallopavo. Next base: position 161,093,168 of record NC_139404.1, read on the forward strand.
CTTCCTTTTACTGTTAACATACTTTAAAATGCCTTTTTTATTACCTTTTAATCATCTTTGCCAGATTCAATTCCAGGCGGGCTTTAGCCTTTCTCGTTGCATCCCTGCAGGCCCTGGCAACATTTCTACATTCTTCCCAAGTGGTCAGACCCTTTTTCTACATTTCATGGACCTTCTTCTTCCCTTTGAGTTTGTGCACAAGCTCCTTGCTCATCCACACAGGTCTCCTGCCACTCTTTCCTGATTTCTTGCTCACAGGCATGCACTGATCCTGAGCTTGGAAGAAGAGCTATTTAAATGCTGACCAGCTCTCACAGGCCCCCTTATCTTCTAACGCCCTAGCCCACAGGATAGCTCCAAATAGGTCCCGGAAGAGATTGAAGTTGGCTCTCCTAAAGTCCAGGGTAGCAATTCTACTTTTCATTTTGCTTCTTCCATTCAAGATCTTGAACTCCACCATCTCATGATCACTACAACCCAAACTGCCCCCGATCTTTACTTCCTTGACAAGCCCTTCCTTTTTAGTGAGAATAAGGTCCAGCAGCACCCCTCCCCTCGTTGGTTCCTCCACCACCTGCATCAGAAAGTTGTCTTCAACACATTGCAAGAACTGTCTGGACCGCTCGTACCTGGCCAAGTTGCTTATCCAGCAAATATCTGGATAATTGAAGTCCCCCATAAGAACCAGCGCCTCAGATCGTGATGCTACTTCCAGTTGCTTATGGAAAGCCTCATCAGCCTCCTCCTCCTGATCAGGGGGCCTGTAGTACACTCCCAAAACAGTGTCAGCCATACCAGCCTGCCCCTTGATTCTCACCCATAAGCTCTCCACTGCTACATCACTCTCCCCCAAGTGAAGTTCAATACATTCTAGCTGCTCTCTCACATAAAGAGCAACTCCACCATCCCACCTAGCCAGTTGATCTTTCCTAGAAAGCACATAGCCCTTCATGACAACATTCCAGTCATGCTAGCTGTCCCACCACGTCTCCGTGATCGCAATGAGATCATGACCTCGCGACCGCACGCAGAACTCCAGCTCTTCCTGTTTATTCCCCATGCTACGTGCTTTCTTGTGCACCTCCAGCTTCCTTTCTGTTGGGGCAGCACGAGAAACAGGAAAGTCCTTGACTCTGTGTAAGCACTGCTCTGCAACAGCTAAAAATATTTGCATGTTATCATTATTACTTTCATCAAAAATCTGGTGGTCCTCTATAATGCAGTGATGGCACCTGTAGACAAAGGAAAGGCAAGTAATGTCATCTACCTGGACTTCTGCAAGGCCTTTTACGTGGTCCCCCACCACATCCTTATCTCTATATTGGAGAGAGATGGATTTGAAGGGTGGACTATTTGGTGGATATGGAATCAGTCAGAAGGTTCTAGCCAGAGGATTCTAATCAATGGTTCTATGACGAGGTGGAGGCCAGTGATGAGTGGTGTCCCCCAGGGGTCTTTCTTGGGACCAGTACTCTTTAACACCTGACCTCCTGCCTCTGATCTCTTTGGTTCACTAATCAGTATTTCAGGGGCAGCTAGAGTACAATGCAGTCTCCTAGCTCTCTTAGCAAAACAGAGAAGATATACATCTCACACAGCTCCAACCCTGCAGCTCCAGTTCCACTTCCTGACTCCTTTACATGCCCTCCACAGCATGGGAGTGGATCATCTGCGATAAACTTCTTACTTCAGAAGATGGATGTCTGAAAAAGGAAGGGGCTTATTTAAGTGGCTCCATGTTTGGAAGGAAACCAATTTAAGCAAAATTTGCAACATTTTACTATGGCTGTTACTTCCAAGCTGTGAGACTTGTTTTCCCATTCAGGCATGCTGGTGAAGCCCTCTTCCTGTTATGCAGTATGGTCCAAATCTTCTTTATCATGTAATACCGAAGGAAGAAAGAGTAAAGCAGTGAGTTGGCTGATAAGAACAGGCACTTCACTACTAATAGTATCTGTTGTCACAAAACACTTTGAGCCAGTTCATATTAAAAAAATAGCTCAGAATTACTTACCTACCAAGGAACAGAATCCTTTAGTTCAGTTTCTCAAGGAATTCTCTTTCAGTTTCACCCTTCTTCACTCCAGTATTTTTAAAACAGTATCAATTTAACAAAGAGTTACAGAACTCCTAAAAATAAATAAATAAGTTTGATTTTGCTATGTGGTAACATGATTTAAGGAAATTTGAGAGAAAGCTGTAGGGAGTGTTTCAAAACAAGAGCAAAAGGAAGGTAAAAAAACACTATGAACATAATATAATGGGGTACTTTTGAAATTTCAGAAGTCTGTAAAAATGCTTCTTTGTTTATTAATTCTCAGTAATGCATCCTTGCTATTAAAAGCAAACAACAAACAAACAAAACATAGAACAGCAATTCTAAAACTATATTGTGTTTTTTTCCTTTAGATTTCAGTGCTTTACTTAAGTGTTGGAAACACTAAATATACTGGAATCTCTTTTAAGTGTATGAAAAGAGGAAAATAGAAATGATTACAATAGAAATTATACTGATTAGTAATTATCCTTTCTACAGAGAGAAATGTAAAATAGTAAATAAAGTTAATAATATCAGTAAAATTCAATTATTTTACTTTAATTACATAGTATTAAAAGACATGTATGTTTTAGTGTATTTTCATGTGCACTTTTTTAAGGTTGAAAGCTATTTTTATCTTTATACCATCTCACAGCTTTCAAGCAGCATTTATTTAAATCATTTGTACGATGCATCCAAAGTGGTGCAAAAGAAAGGTATGGTTATCTATTCTCAATTATTTCAACAATTCTGTCCCGCCTTCCTTATCCACTGACATTTTAGTAAAATTGATGCAAGAAATCTGTATATTAATTGCTCTATCATTTTAATGACCGCTGTGGTAATTTTAAGACAAGCTGAGGTTTGCAAAGGATGCTCTGAGGTATACCAAACTGCTGGAAAACGATTGCAATTTATAATCTGTAATGTGTCCTAGAAAGCTGAAGAAAATTCTGAGTCAGATTCTCAACAGATGTACTGTACACGGAACTACACCAAATGACAATATAATCTATCCAGATATTCATGTCTAAAACTGGCAATCCTTAAATGTTTAAATAACCTTAGCTTAAAGTATCTTCACTCTCTTAACCCAAACAATAGGAAGAACTTCACACCTATTTTGGAAAATTACCATTTGCATCCTCACACATTCTTATTTCATTTCATAAGTAATACAGAGATCTGCTGCCCGATGGAACCATCTGAAGGAAAAGTAAAGTTGACACTATGTTATCCTCTGTTCTTGCTTACTTTTTCATCAAGAATCATTCTCTTTGTTCAGCATGGTAGCTCACAGTTTTTCAGTTATCTATTATGTTTAGGAAAGCGTGACCTTCTTGACCCCTAGAGAAAGCCCCTATACAAACAACTGCTGTGAAAACAAAGGTACTGTCTTTTTTTCTCAAACCTAAGAGCAAGTGAATTTGAAGGAATATAGGCTAGTATTACTGATTCTTCTCTCAAGACACTTTTCTTTCTAAGTTTGTCTTTGTCTTTAAGCCGGAGGTAGAATTTGCCTCTCTGAAATAACTTTTAACTCACCTACTATACAGTCAGAGAAATGTTTATAAGTGTATTGGATCCAGCAAAATGGTAGTCATTAAGTCATCATTAACTTTAAAGGAGATTGGAAAAGGAGTTGGTTCTTTGTTTCCTTGCCTTCAAGTAACAGCTGTGTATGCTGGAAAAAAAATGTTTTCCAGTTAATGTCTGTCTTTTTTTTTTTTTTTTTTTTTTTTACATATATATTTGTTTATTTTACAGAATATGAATTATATTCTTATTTTCACAGTAGTGAAAAGAAACAATATGTCATACTTTGGATATTGGACTATATATAATAGTTGTTAACAGATCATAGAGTGTTTTTCTCTCCCTTAATTTGAGACAACATCTTTGATGTAAAACACAGTAAATAAATTTCTCTTTTGATTGGTTCCTCTTTTCATTATCATTTAATGAAAGCAAGTGGGTTCCATCCAGAAGAGGATATTGAAAATTCTCTGTTAATATAGGTAACTTCATAGCCACGAAAGGGCAGCTCAGTATTTCTCAAGCTCTTGCATGGACTGCAAAATGGAAATTGTAGATCTATACTAAGTTATCTTTAAAACAGAAAAGTTTATAGCATCCTGTAACTTTGTAAAGGCAATACAGAGAATTATTTTTCTAGTTTCTAAATTTCTACCATCAAACTGAGCTCCAGAATACACTGAAATAAAGAAATATATTGTTATTTCTCTTTTCTTAAAAAAGGGGCAAGCAAAACTTTTAATACAAGCAAAAAGAGGTATAATAGCAACACTCAGATATGTGAAAAGGAGGAAGGAAAGCCAGAGCCTGTGTACTGTAGGACAAAATCATTCTGCATAGTGATAGTTCACTGAAGAAGACTAAAATTACTTCAGCAAAAGTAGCAAAGAACCAGTATATGCATACATGACAGCCACTTCCCTCTCCTAATGGAAACTGCAGTATTTCCAAACTGAAATAAATGTAATAGGCTACTTGCCAGGCTGCAGTTTCCTGTCCAAACCAACTGAAGGTGTGCAAACCCTGCTGTCCTGCTGTGCGTGCAAAACTAATTTGTACAGTTGCTTTGATTTAATGTTGTTTTGGATTGAAGATAGGAAAAGATGGTGCTCATACTGTGCAATAATATGGATGAAAGGTTTGCTCTATTATGGTAATTCTTCATTACAAGGAATTCTAAATAACCTATCACTACAACATAAGCATTAATGCACAGTTTAAAAAGGCTTAAAAAAAAAAAAAAAGTGGATAAAGAAAGGTTGATATGTAGATGACAAACAAAAGTTGGTGCTGCTTACTTTTCCAGTATCCACTCCTGATTACCACAAGGCAGCATTCATAAATTACATCCAAATGTAGCTATCTGAAACAGTTGTTCAGCTCTACTGAATATTAAGTGAATATGGCCCATAAAGTAATTCAGAGAATTTCTTTAGAAGCTTGTAGTCTCAAAACTTGACTTCTTTCATTTCATTTATATCCTCTTTGCAAATGTTCTCATTGTTTTATATATGTATGGATAAAGTACAGTGCTTGCTTTCAGTGGTGTTTTCCCTACAGTTGTTAAAACTAAAATTTCAGAAGCACTCCTACAAAAAATACACAAAGTATACATTAGGGGAAAACAATCTTCTTATGCCAAGAATTTGGAGTTATTTTCTCATAGTATTTTAAAGGTGTTGTAAAAAGCAACAGAGTAAAAGACAAAAATAAAATCACCCTGAAAATTAGAAATATGTCAACAGAGTCTTTTAATGCAGTAAGTCACAGCAGGGTGTGGGGCTACACCACTGACTAATAGTGGTTAATCTGAATAAATAATATTTTTTAATCATCAAATGGCATTTAATTAACCTGCAATAACCAGCTTATTAATTCTCAATTAAATCATTATTTGAAACACTTAATTTAATTGTGAATGAATATATTTTCTGCCACCTCCTATAAGGTATCTCACTACTTCTGATGAATTGTAGGTTAAAGTTTGGCATTTACTCTCCCTCCTCCTGAATGAACATCAAGGATAGGTTTGAAAAGCTTCATGCTGTTTGTTAATTAAAGTAAACTAGAAGAGCAAAAGACAGGGAATTCAGAAAACAAAATAACCCAATTACACACACTCCACCAGTGCAATATGATTTATTTATACTTAATCCCACACTTAATAAATACTCACGGCCAGATCCTTAGCAAGAGTAAACTGACATTATTGACTTCAATTAATTTACTTGCTAAGTCACGTGTTAGCTTTTTTCTTTGATGTTGGCATAAGAATCATAAGTTAAAAAATAATTCCTGTTCCAGGCATCTTATAGTCAGGTACAGAAAGGTAGGGATAGTATTTTGTTACTATGGTTCATCACACATCCTGGTCTGAAAAGAACAATTTTTCTAAAAATCTGAATGAAAGTGTAGGCCTATAACTGGGAGGCAATGGACGAAAATATGCCACAGAGATGAAAGAAGTGGAAATAAACACGAACATACAGCTGATGCCAAAGAATATTTTAGAAGGATCTTCTTGTCATGAAGTGTGATAAGCCTTTGACAGATTACTCAGAAATTTTGCCTTCTATCTATGAAAGAGAATCTTCTTAGGCGTTCTTAGTGGATGAAAATAGATTTTGGGAAGAATATAGGAATGTAGTCAGGGCCTGCAGGGATGCAACGAGAAAGGCTAAAGCCCGTCTGGAATTGAATCTGGCTAAAGTGATAAAGGATAATAAAAAAGGCTTCTTCAAGTATGTTAACAGCAAAAGGAAAACTAGAGAGAATGTGGGCCCCTTACTAAGTGAGGAGGGGGGTTCTGGTAATGGGGGATGCTGAATGCCTTCTTTACTTCAGTCTTCAGTGAAAAGGCTCTCCCTCAGGTTTCCCACACCGTGGAGGTTAGTAAGAGGATCTGGGGAATGGGAGACTTTCCTTTAGTCAGGAAAGAGGACATGCGTGAGCGCCTAGGCAGTACTAAGGTCCACAAGTCCATGGGACCTGATGGGGTGCATCCACGTGTGCTGAGGCAGCTGGTGGAGGTCATTGCCGAACCACTCTCCATCATTTTGGAGAGGTCTTGAATAACAGGGGAGGTCCCTGAAGACTGGAGGATAGCCACTGTCACTCCGGTCTTCAAAAAGGGCAAGAAGGAAGACCTGGGTAATTATAGGCCTGTCAGCCTCACCTCTGTCCCTGGAAAGGTGATGGAACAGCTTGTGCTGGATACCATCTCCAGACAACTGGGAGAAAAGGAGGTTATCAGGAGTAGTCAGCATGGGTTCACCAAGGGGAGGTTGTGCTCGACCAACCTGATGGCCTTCTGTGATGCTGTCACATGCTGGGTGGATGGGGGAAGAGCGGTAGATGTAGTCTACCTTGATTTTAGAAAGGCATTTGATACTGTCTCCCACATCCTTATAACAAAGCTGAGGAAGTGTGGGATAGATGAGTGGACAGTGAGGTGGGTTGAGAACTGGCTGACTGGCAGAGTGCAGAGTGTTGTCATTGGTGGTGCAGAGTCTGGTTGGAGACCAGTAACCAGCGGTGTCCCCCAGGGGTCTGTGATGGGTCCGGTCTTGTTCAACATCTTCATCAATGACCTTGATGAGGGGATAGTGGCCACCCTCAGCAAGTTTGCTGATGATACGAAGTTGGGAGGATTGGCTGACATACCTGAAGGTTGTGCTGCCATTCAGCGAGACCTGGACAGACTGGAGAGCTGGGCAGTAAGAAACCGGATGAGGTTCAACAAAAGCAAGTGTAGGGTCTTACACCTAGGGAGGAATAATTGCATGCACCAATACAGGCTGAGGGATGAGCTGCTGGAGAGGAGCTCTGCAGAGAGGGACTGGGCGTCCTGGTGGACAACACGTTGGCCATGAGCCAGCAGTGTGCCCTCGTGGCCAACAAGGCCAATGGCATTCTGGGGTGCATTAAGAAGAGCGTGGCCAGCAGGTCGAGGGAGGTGATCCTCCCCTCTACTCTGCCCTAGTAAGGCCTCATCTGGAGTACTGTGTCCAGTTCTGGGCTCCCCAGTTCAAAAAAGACAGGGATCTCTTGGAAAGAGTCCAGCGGAGGGCCACAAAGATGGTGAAGGGCCTGGAGCATCTCCCCTGTGAAGAAAGGCTAAGTGAACTGGGTCTGTTTAGCTTGGAGAAAAGACGAGTGAGAGGGGACCTGATCCAGGTTTATAAATATCTGAGGTGTGGCGGCCATAGCGGTGAGGCCAGTCTCTTTTCAGTGGTACGTGGAGACAGGACGAGGGGAAACGGACATAAGCTGCAGCATAGGAAGTTTCGCACGAATGTGCGTAAGAACTTCTTCACGGTGAGGGTGACGGAGCACTGGAACTGGCTGCCCAGGAAGGTTGTGGAGTCTCTTTCTCTGGAGATATTCAAGTCTTGCCTGGACGCTTACCTGTGAGACCTGGTGTAGGGAACCTGCTTTGGCAGGGGGGTTGGTCTTGGTGATCTCTAGAGGTCCCTTCCAACCCCTACAATTCTGTGTAATTCTGTGATTCTGTGATCTCCAGTGATGATCAAGAGACTCTTGTGCTGAAACATATTCTTTGAGGAACCAGTTTCACTCCTTTTATTATGGAAGATACTGGTGACTAGCTTCTCTGTTCTAAGACTAGTCTCTGCAAATCACTCTCTTTAGATTCTTTCAACTAGCCACAAGATTTTTACCACAAGATAAATGCGGAGTGGTCCAAAATAGCATTGCACTACTTTCCAAGGAAATGAACAGTTTTTCTCTATAGGCTGATTCAAGTCTAGCCAGAAGAAATAAAGTTTTTCAACAACTTTGTAAGTTTTTGAGACTGAGAAATACTAAGTTCTGATTGTGTTTTGTAAAGTTAATAACGATACTGTGGAACTTGTAGAACAGTTAAAAATTGATACAATTATTTTAAGTAGCTGTGATAATACCCCTGCATAATGGTATTTATTTCTTGCATTCACAAGACATGAGCACATTGCAGACATTCATTTTCCTTTTAAAGCACAACTAATTTTTGCATCCAAATTGAATTTATATGTATATATATATATCATAAAAATATCAAAGATATATCATAAAAATATCAAAGTCTTTGTTTTCACAGTTTTCTCCATTTGTTTATTTTTTTTAATTTGTTTGCTTTTTTTAATGATAAATTCTCTCCTTCCACTTCCCACTCAAGTTGCTTCCCCAGATTATTTCCCTGGCAATACACAATATTTTCATACAAGAATAACCACTTGCATGCCCAAAAATTAGGTTCTAAATTGCAAAGTCTACTTATCCTTTACACAGAGAGGCCAAAATAAGGTTAGAAGCACAGACAGAATTTTAGTAGCCATGGGTCAGCAAAATATTATTTAGCAGTATTCCTCCTGATTATGGATGCATGGATAAAATCTGTCATTGACTATAAAAGACAGCAAAAGCTATGAGCTCCCCTCCCACTGCTGACACCTACCCAATTTCATTGTCTTTCCAGAGACTCTCCTTCACAGAAGGTGGTGTGCCACTGCAATATTGAGATTCATGTCGAGATACTACCATTCAACCTTTAAAATAGAAGGAAGTAGAGTGGTTGTGGATAATAGAAATGTACCTGAGTGTCAAGAGGTGTAACTTTAGTCCATCTATCTTCACCTATCTTTATTTCTGCTCTGTTACTACTGCAGGAAATATCTTTAAAAATCATCTTTTTCCTGTTACTTTCAATTGGAATCTTTTACAAAGACTCTTGGTTTTAGGCACGAGCTACAATCACTGACTGCTAATCTCCCAGTCAGAATTACTCTGAGGTGACAGGGTTAAAGGAAATGCAGAACCTCACCAGAAGAAGCCTGTCTTTTAATTTCCATCAAGGGATACTTTGAAACAAGTTCAGGTATTTTTACTACCGGCATATCTCTGCACTAATGTAGCATTTCACAGAATTTCTGCAATAACTATCGTCGGGCCTTCTCATAAGAGTGCTATAATAGTCGTAAATATTCCTCAGGAGAGCCAGATAGACTCTGAAAGGCATATAATAGCTATCATAAATGAATAATAAAATATAGAAAGGACAAGCCACCATGAAAATGGCAAATGAATATGATGACGTGTATGTTGTACATAAGTTAATTGTCTGAGTTTTATATTTACAGAAAATCCCAGCTGTTTTCTGCTGTGTCAGCAATGTTTCTGGAAGAGACTGCATGCTCTAGAAGGTTAAGACTTTTTGCAGGAAGCACAAAGTAATTACAGTGTAGAAAGCTTGTACCAGTGTTTTTTGTGTCGTTATTATGCATGTTGTTAAATTGTTTGCTACAGTTGTTGAAGTTAGTCAGCAAGCATCATCTTCGTCTTACCAAATGGTGCAGATAAATGATACTTCTTCATAAACAGAATGCAGAATAAGCTAATATGTGGAGATTATAGCACAATATTGCACTCCAAAATTTTTGAACCATCTTTTAAAGTGACTTTGACTTAGAATACTGGCTTAGACAGACACTAGGTTCACTTAATAGCAGTCAGAATGTGATTATCTTGATTTAGTAGTAGTCCATTACTTTCTGCATACCTTCAGGAATTTTGGCTCAACATTATATGTTCTAACACACCACTCAGTTTAGAAATTGATACTGTTCTGTAAGTAATCCCATGAAAATCAAACCCATTGCAATTAGGACAAATTTTATTTTTCATTATGCCGTTATAATGAGGTCTTAATGCTCTTTTTGAGGGGATATTTTGCTTTTATAATTTTGAAAAGATAACCAAAACATGCATGAATATAAGATTGTATTCAGAATGTATATACGGAAAAGTAGAGAAGAAAGACCATTCAGATAGCAGTGTACAGATAAGAATAGCAGAAGTCTCTCTGCTTTTGAAACCTGAAAAAATGAAAAAAAAAGTTAATTTCATTCTCTATGTATGAAGCAACATAGGATTTTGTGTTTTAAAACAGCCATATGTTTCAGCATAAAAACACTGACAATAAAATACATCACAAAGTGGGAATATATAATGATTATCTGACTAAAGAGAAAGTGGAGTTTGGTTAACACTCTCAGTATTCTCCAGAATATTTTCTCAGTGCGCTCAGATTCTATTTTTGCATTTACTTAAAGCTTTCTTTAAGAAAAAAAAAAAAAAGCAAGAAAAAAAAATCTTTTTTTAAGGTGAGTCAACTCATGAAAGTAAAAAAAAAAAAAAAAAAAAAGTTTCTTTTTCCTTATCATTCCCATAATTCTCTTAACAAGTATTAGTAAAGTGAAAAGAATCATTTGAAGTATAGGAAGGCTATAGAGACCAAACACAATTTATTGAAGGCTACTTCTGATTTGTTTCACTTAGATTTTTCTAATGAGAATTACTCTTCTTAAATAGACAATGTTACAATGTTACAAGAAATCTGAATAACATGTTTAAACCAAAATTTCAGATATGTTTGTTTTTGAAAGGTCTTCAAATAAGAAAATGTACATCATTTGGCTTTTTTTTTTTAAATATGTTTTCCTACATTTGAAAATTACTTTCTCTTGAGTATTGTATATCTTAAAAAAATGAGAGAAAGTGAAGTCAAATCTGTGTTTAATTATGTGTGTAATTTACCAATATTTAGATATGTTTAACCTCATACTGTGTCTCTGGCTTGTTTTATGAAATCTAGTGCACAGTTGTACAGAGGTGATTTGTGCTGGATGTGATTTTTTTTAATGGTACATTAAGCCATGGCACTGCACTGATCTCAAGTTACATGAATTTGTTTTATCCAACAAAGATTACATTGGATGGTCATTTTGCTTTCCATTTTTCCTTTTCAAAATTCACTTTAGCTTTGACTGACACAAGCGAGCAGAGAAAAATAATAGTCATAAATGCCTTGAAGGAACCTTATAAGTATGGGCTTATAAGTACTCTCAATCAGTTCCTATTCAAGACATAAACTTAACTGTTTACATTAGTGGACTTTAAGATGGACAGGAATGAGTCTCTGTGGGAATATAAAACACAAAAATCCTGCAAAAGTGAGCCTAAATTTGCATTTATATTCCTTTTAATATAATAAAGCAACTGTCCTGCTCCTGAGATCACTATCTTCTTTCTGACATTAAAATGACATCAGTACACACAGTACAGGTACAAGGGAAAAAAAGTGCTAGAATGATACAAGTTAAGTAGTAAAAAAGGAAGTATTAAATTAGATGCCTGTAAACATATCTGATTTTCAAGAATAGCAGGAGTTTACCTATGTCGGAATTCTAAGGCGAAAAATATACAGAGAAAAGTACAAAGTTTCCTTCTATATTTCCTTATATAATTCCTTATATTTCCTATAAATCCTTCTGAACTCCTTGCTGATCATATGAAACCTTCAGGTCTAGAGCAGAGAGATAAAATACTATCTGCTTGCTCTGCATTTTTATATGCTGGTGAAATCAAGGTCTGCATAATTAGACCACTTTAACACCAATTAGTGCAATTTAGGTATCAAATCCGCAAATTCCACACCAAGTTTCTAAATTATGTACCTTGATTCAGTGGGAGAAAATATACAGAGGGAAGAGACAATTATTATCATGGTTGACAAGAATTAAGATTTGAAAAAATAATATTTGGAAATTTCAACCAGCATTTACTTTTTGATTTTGTATCAGCAAGTTTTACTCATGTTTCTATGAACAAAGTTCATATTTTACTTTAATGTTCACTGTGTATCTCCTATTGAACTAATTTAGAGTCTAGGCAGGATGACCATAAAACAAAGCATACTTATTGGCTCTCACAGGCAGTCTTTTTCTTTAATTATAACTATTGGTATCTACCTGTAGATGAGTTCATTGATTTGGGGAATTAGGGTTTAATAATATAAAATTACATTATTAATTATGTTCAGAAAGCACAGTAAATGAAATCTGCTATATCTATGAATGTTTCAGAAATAACTGTAGTCTGTGGAAGACAGTTTCTGAGGAAACAGACATCTGGAGATCATAGAGACACCATTCTTATGTCAGGAGGAGGTTATGATGTGGAGTACAAACTGAGTACAAACATACTCCTCCTCAACAAGTTGTTCTGTATTTTATTTTATATATAGTTTAGAATGAGAAAGTATATTTGAGTTTTACTAATTACTTACAGTATCGTTAGAAATGTCATAGAATACAAAACAATAAGAATACGGAATATTTGCAAATTTGTTATTTAAAAAAAAAAAGAATTTTTGTGTGTTTGCACAAAATTTATTTGTGAAACAGATAAATTAGTCTATATCTAAACATATCTAGACTGGCAATATAGATATGCCTTGGAGAAAAGCACTTAAAGAAAAGTGACAATTTGCAAGTGATATATTCATTGAATCATAGAATCATAGAATCATTGGGTTAGAAGGGATCTTTAAGGTCATCTAGTTCCAACCCCCTGCTATAGTAACCTCTAGATCAGGTTACTCAAAATCTCATCTAGCTTGGCTTTGAATGCTTCCAGGGAGGGGGCATTCACAGCCTCACTGGGCAACCTGTTTCAGTGTCTCACCACCCTCACAGTAAAGAATTTCTTACTAATATCTAGTCTAAATCTATTCTCTTCCAGTTTAAAACCTTTTCACCCCATCCTGTCACTACCTACCCTTACAAGAAGTCCCTCCCCAGCTTTCTTGAAGGTCTCTTAAGGTACTGTAAGCCTCTATAAGGTCTCCCCAAAGCCTTCTCTTCTCCAGGAGCCCCAGCTCTCTCAGCCTTTCCTCAATGGGAGGTGCTCCAGCCCTCTGATCATCTTCACGGCTCTCCTCTGGGCCTAATCCAACTCCATGTCCTTCTTGTACTGGGGGCTCTAGAACTGGACGCAGTACACTAGGTGGGGTCTCACAAGAGCAGAGGAGCAGAATCACCTGCTGGTCACAATTCTCTTGATGCAACCCAGGATACGGTTGGCCTTTGGGACTGTAAGCCCACACTGCCAGTTCCTGATGAATCTTTCATCAGTCAACGCTCCCAAAATTTTCTCCTCAATGCTGCTCTCAAGCCAATCTCCACCCAGCCTCTATATGTGCTTCAGATTGCCCCAACTCAGCTGCAGGACCTTGTACTTGGCCTTGTTGAACTTCATGAGATTGGTGTGGGTCCACCTCTCAAGCCTGTCCAGGTTATTCTGGATAGTATCTCTTCCCTCTAGGGTATCAACTGCACCACTCAGCTTGGTGTCAACTGCAAACTTGCGGAGGATGCACTCAATCCCAATATCCATGCCACCTACAAAGATGCTAAATAGCATTGGTTGCAACACCAATTCTGAGGAATGTCACTCATCACCAGTCTCCACTTGGAAATTGAGCCACTGACTACAACTTTCTTGAGTGTGACCATCCAGCCAATTTCTTATCCAGTGAGTGGTCCACCCATCAAATCCATTTTTCTCCAATTTGGTGACCAGGATGTCATGTGGGACAGTGACTCCCTGTATGTGCTAAATGAACACATGAATTCTGAAATTCTTGATTTTTTTTTTCTTTTGTTTCAGTTCAATATCTTATACAGTTAATTTAGGAAAACTATAGCTTACCCAAATACACCATTGAGCAAAAAGGACTTCCTAACATTTTGACATTGACACCACCCTATGTAATGTTAAATCTCTATTTGTTTATTTCCCCATACAATGCATGATAAAGCATTCTTCTGTGCTATAGGTGCAAAGAATCACCTTTAGTTGTGAAGTATGTTTACTTACAATCAGCACTGCTGTGTTTCAGAAGGATTTGCAGTTCAGTGGTCTTAGTTCTATTAGGAAATATATTAATTCTGAAATTTTGACATAGCATGATCTATGTAAAAGGAAAAAAAACACTTGTTCTATGGAGTAGTCTGGGAACATTGCATCTATTAAACACAGATCCAAAAGACTTCATTAAAATTGAATGGTTCATACTTATTCTGGGAAGAAAAAAGAAAGGCTTGCCTACTAAATTAAAGGAAGAATTTATTAGACAAAGAAGTATTATATTAACAAAGTTTGTACAGGTTGTGACTGTATAGCATTAGGATACATTTTTTCCTTCTTTGATAGTTAGGAAAAACTGAAGTAATACTAATATGTGCAAATCTAGTACCTCACAAATTGTCTATTTTTGAGTACAAGTACTAAGGCATCATCAGCGATCAGCATTTTCTTGTGATATATCTTGCTTGGCTGTTATCCATCCTGTTGATTTTCCTTCTTAGAGGTTTCACCATTATGCATTTTACTGGAGAGTAACTGTGCTTCTCATATATTCCAAATAAGGCATATTTTCTGTGAAATGCAAATCAAGAGTCCTTTTATTCCAACCAATATTTTACAAGAAGTTCCACAAGCATATGCATTATTCACATCAGAAATGTGTAGGTATTTGTCAGACCAGGGAAGGGGAATATATTTCCAAAGGCTAATTTTAGTCTATAAAAGCTAATTTCCCTAGGGTCTCTTGTAGTCAGTAAAAGAAGATAGTAAGATAGTATCCTCCAGAGAACAGTTCAGAGTAGGAGACTAATTAGTCTCAGAGGGGAAAACTTGCCATACTAGATGATAGTTAGTCTTGGTGAATAGTTCCCACTCTGGCCATTCACCTAGACTATTACAATTTAACAGAAGTAACCACTCCTTTTTCTCATTTATTATTGCACTGAAGCCCGTCATCTGCAAAACTCACTAATAAATAGTTTACATAGTTATTATTGACACAGAAGTGGACTGACATTTCATTCTGAGAGGACTCTCTCTATTATACCATTGCAAATATCTGCTGCTAAATACATTTAGCTTTGTTCTGAAAATAGAATTTTGTAGGGCAGTTCACATGTGTTCCTCAGGGTTAGCCCAAAACAAACCTACCTCATCTAGACTATGCTTTTAGTTCCACATGGTGGTCCTTTGAATTAAAGATACTGTTATTGTCTATCTATGGTTTGTTTTGCTTGGTTTTGATTGGTGCTGTTGTCAAAATTGTCTTTAATGATGCAAAGGACTTATTGTGGCCTAACAGAGCTATATTCTTCCAGCTTAAAATGTGCTGCATGCCCTAGCATCACATTATCTTCTGGTACCTAAGGGTCAAAAGTAAATTCAGAAAGTGTTGGAGAATTGCTCAGAGCACAGTATAACAAACTAACTGCTCTGTTATTCCTTTGTTCTATTGGAAGCTATCTATCGGTCAAAGAAAATTTTATCAAAACCCATTTCAGATTGTGTTTAGGTGGGAAACTCTTGTTTCTCGTCGAGAGTTTAAACAAATACATATACAGTACAATGAGACCAGAGCTGGCAGCGATGAAGTGAACTCAATTATTTGACAGTTAAATGTATCATTAAAAATTACATTTAAGATTATTTGCAAAGAGAGTTTTCAAATTACCTGCTACAGTCCTCTTAATTCTAAATAGCAATATATCTTCAATCAAAATATTGTGTGGCACTATGGTAAGTCAATTGGAATTTATGTTTACTAAGACAATAAGTAATCCACTTGGTGTGGTTTCTTGAAGAGCTGGCTAGGGCGTAAGTCTGACCATTGTCTGATCTCAACAGTTTAGAATTAGCAGAAGCTACTAAAAATAAAGACAGTCTCTTTCAATATTTATTCAGCAGAGATGTATTTATCAGGGGTCTGTTTAATCAAATTAAACAGGAAGAACAATGTGCTTTATAATCCTGAAAAGAAAGGAGCTGGCCATACAGAGTTTCTCCCTTTCATAGCAACACTTATTAAGAGAAAATTGACCCTCGTTGTTTTAAAATAAGGTCTTTTTTTTTTTTTTTTTTTTTTTCCTATGAGTGTAGGGAACTTTCATTTACACACATTCTAACTCCTTTCTCATTTGCCCTACATCCCACTGGCAATCACAACAATCGCTAAAATGAAATAATATCTTGAAATGAAAGTTTAGCAAATATTCAAACAAGACAAATACTCTGCAGGAACTAGTGGATCTCTTCTCTTCGTTGTGTCCAGAATTAAATGAGAACTGTGAAGGCTGCTCCAAAAGTAATGCCTTCTTTTTTTTTTTCTTGGCCCATGAGGTCAAATGCAGTGTTAGTAGCATGGTGGGAGAGGTTGAACCTTCCCACCAATATCCCACACATTTTATTGAGATGTGGCAGATGGCAGCAGAGGAGCAGTCTGACAAAATGGTGCCTGACATGGAAGTGCATATGAAGCAAAGGTTTGCCATTGAATTCCTCCATATGGAAAAATTTTGACCCACTGACATTCATCAGTGCTTGCTGAACATTTATGGAGACCAAGCAATGGATGTGAGCACAGTAAAGTAGTGGATGGTCCATTTCAGCAGTAATGACAGTGACAATGGGTCACTTCCACTGGTGCAGATTTTTTACGAATGCAGCATGCAGGCTCTTGTTCATTGCTGGTGAAAATGTATAGCAAACAGTGGTGACTATACTGAAAAATGATGTTTTGTTGCTGAGAAATTTCTCTATCAAATAGCATTACTGTGCTCTTTGTATCTGTTGTAGTTTCCCTGGAAATAAACATTACTTCTGGAGCTACCTATATATAATAATGTTATTTAAATCAGTTCTACATACTTCATTTAATTTGTGCAATGAACAAATCTATACATCAAAACACAGTTTTCTAGCCTCAGGACACAGCTACATGTGAAGAAAATTTAAAAGCAAGTGATCTCAAAGAATAATTTTCTAGATACTGCTTGAATTGTATCATGCTGAGAGCAAAAGAAAAATGTATTTTAGAACAAAAGTTTTATTTCAAACCTGAAATTTAAGACAGCTAAACAAGAGCAAACTTTGCTTCTGTAAGGATTTAATGTGACAGTGTTATTTCTTGAACTGCTTCTGGCTGAAGTACAGATAAAGGCAAAAACATTATACACAAAGCCTTACATCAAATCATATAATCTCAGCTGTGTTACATGCATGGAGGTGTGTCACTACAATAATTCTCTCTTCTTTAACAAGATAGAATGCTACTGAAGTATGTTCACTTGCAATTTCTGTAGACAGCAGCAATTCTCTGTTACATATTCCAATGACATCAGGAGCATGGATCTCACAAAGGCACCAAGGTTTTCATTACCAAGATGTAAAGGTGTGTTACAAGAGCCCAATGTCTTTCATTATAAAGAATAATCTGAATTGAATTTCAGTGAATAAGAATAGGCAATTCAGGGTAAGAAGAAAAATAACAAATGTTTATACAGCATTATTTCTTTAAGTTCCAGAGTGTTGAATGCTTTGCTTTTTGTTTATTAAAAAAAAAGCTTAAACTCATAGACTGAAAATCTCGAAGTCTTGTCACAGCAATTGCTTATGAAATTCAAAATATGTTTAAACTTGCAAGAAATTATCTGTTTTTTTTTTACGTGTTACCTTCCAGTACTACTTTCATAGAATGGGTAAAAGTACAGAACTTACATAGTAAAATCAAAAACAAAACCAAAAATACTTTAAAACCATGTTCTCCTAGGTAAATTTGAAGTGCAGGAAGTACATAGCAAAAGACTTTCTCCCTAACAGAATATGTCACCAAGGAGAGCAAGGCATAACATTCAAGGAACATGGAGAGAATACAGTATGAAATGTTCATAGCTCACTGGCAAAATACTGGTGACTTTTAGTTGATATTTTTATCTTTTAAAAGAAAGGCACACCCTGAAAAGTGTCATTATTTTCTTGAAATAAGACTTTTGTGACTGAGTGATTTCTGTGATTGCTCGAATAAACACAGTTTTAGGTCTACAATCCCCAGTAGCATGAAAGAGAAAACAAACAAACAAACAAACAAAAAACATTGTAAAATTGTATTTCCATTGAGTCTTTCATAACTGAGCTTTAATTTTGCTCGCAACATCAGTTTGGCATTCGTAATTTACAGTCTAAATGATTATGAGCACATTTTTTCTCAGGTGGTAAAAACCTCTTTTTTGCTTTTCTAGAAAATATCTTTCCCTTTAATTACAACTTATCTGACTTTTGTCTTGTATATTTTTAAATGTATGAAAAGCGATCTTCTTTGACCTTGGAAATCCAAAGACTTGGGTTTTTGTTTGTTTGTTAGGGTTTTTTTTGTTTTTGTTTTTGTTTTTGTTTTCTGGATCTTCACAGTGGCTTGATCACTAATCTTAATAAAATCCCTTGGAACTCAATGCAGCAAAGCACAGAAACATTTTTATTTTTATTTTTATTTTACTTGAATCGGACAAAACATTTAGAAACCAGACGAGTATTTTGCATTCTGTTGGGCTGTGCTTCCCATCTGTGTTAAGGAAATGAGAATGTTTATACCTTCCTTTCTTCCCTCACAGATGTTGCAAGATTTAATCAGTCTGAAGGGAGATGGGGTTTTAATTGCATTGCAAAGAATTGAATGGCCAAGATACATGAGAAGAGATGCAGTCTGACCAGCAGCAAGACTTACAAAAAATAGGTGGAGTTGAGGGACTCAAAGTACAACTCTCAAACATTAGAAAACATAAAACATTGGGGTGTTACTTGTGAGCTTCCATTTTAATTACTTTTTATCCATGCAGTGAAAAGTTGTCCTTTTTTGTTGGGTATTTGTTTTGAAACTTATTTAAGAAAAAAAAATGAAGTAACTAAATATCAGAATTTCCCCAACTTTTTTTTTTTTTTTTTTTTTGTCTGAAAAATCCAGATTTAAGAAAT
This sequence comes from Meleagris gallopavo, assembly GCF_905368555.1. Classification (NCBI taxonomy): domain Eukaryota; kingdom Metazoa; phylum Chordata; class Aves; order Galliformes; family Phasianidae; genus Meleagris; species Meleagris gallopavo. Next base: position 161,112,411 of record NC_139404.1, read on the forward strand.
AGCATGTCAGCATTCACAAGCAAGGGAGATAAAAAGATGAGATATGCCTAGAATAGGTACAGTTACTTTCACCATGAAAAGTTCCCAATATACAGGTAGATCATCTTTTGCTTATTTCTCAGGAATTCTGAAAAGTTAAACTATGAAAAATTAAAGGAAAACAAAACAAAACAAAAGCAAACAACAAAAACAGCTCTTTCTGCTACCAACCCCAAATTGTAAAATCCAACAAACAAACAACAAATGAAGGAAAGTAGCTCTAAGAGTCACTTGGGACTGACTTGGAGGTGTTTTGTGACATTTTTTTAAATGCTAAATCTTCTGTACATATGTGTACATAGCACTGATACCCTAGGGAACTCAACTGTTCGGATAGATCATAATAATCTATTTTGGATACTCACGGAAGCATTCTTCAATCTTCCTGCTTCCATCTTGCAAGACCTTGCCAAGAGTGGGCACAGGGTGTCCTTGCAGATGTGACATCCCAGACTGGACCTTTCAGAAGAACAATAGAGTGAAATGTTTGGAACAAATGACAGGAAATATTAAATTTCTTCTCTACAATGCAATTAAAATCTCATTTTTCTTCAGAATGAAAAACACCATTGTTTATGATGTATATGTTGATCTCATTCACAATGCATAAAATAAAGCTGGACTCCTGATGCAAATTAGCTGTGACCTTTTAATTGAAATATTAATGAAACATGTTTAATAGAAGTCAGGATATAGGAAAATAGGTTGCCATAAGTCTTTGTAGAGGATGAAGTTCACAGTAAAAGATTACATAGTTCTTGCTTCAGAAGCAGAAAGATATGTAGTTGCACAGTGGTCTTAACACTTTGCTTTTAAGGAAATTATGAAAGTCTTTTAAAGTTATCACATTTTAGGTAAGAAAATTACGTTGACTTTCCATTAACAAGATTTTGTGTTATGTGGAAGAACTGGTGAAATTTCCTGCATGTGTTTCTATTGCAAGATCACCCTTCTGCTAAATTCTAACCTGCTTTTTAAGATAAGCAGAGAATAGACCAAAAAATGAGGACATATTCTTGCATTACTAATGTAAAGACCAGAATATTAGATGGTACACTTAGGATAAACTTTGCTTCATGAGTGGCAGTTAGCTCACTTTACTGTTTTTATTAGCCTGGGTGTGCCAGACGGACCATACAGGATTTTGTACTTTAAGTGGTGCTGAGTTTTGCCAGCACAATCAGCTCTCTCAAGCACGCTGGGAGGATTGGTGCTATGAACAATACCATTCAGCAAAGAGATGAGCAAAAAGTTCATCTGAAGTCAAGAGCAGCCTCTCTGTGCAGTGCATGTCATACAGCTGTGTGTGCTCATACAGCTGTGTGCGCTGCATTGATCTTGAAGAGGCCTCCCTGTCTCCCAATACTTTGTGTTTGCTTTCTATTCTCTCTTCATGCCCCAGAGCTCAGCTAGCTCTGGGCTGCACAGATGTCTACCCAAGTCATAACATTAGGTACAGTTTTTCAGAAACAGACCATTCAGCTCCTCTCCATGGGCTGCACCTCTGGCCTGGCACTGCTCCTGTGGGGGTTCTTCATGGGTCGTGCCTCCTTCAGGCCACTGCTGAATTGTGGGCTCCTCCACAGCTGCACGTGGAGATGTGCTCTGGGTGGTGCCATGGGCTGCAGGGAGACAGCCTGTTCCACCACAGCCCTCTCCTGGGTTGCAGGGAACTGCTGCACACTGGGAGCACCTCATCCTTCCTTCTGCACTCACCATGGTGTCTGCAGGGCTGCCTTTCTCTTCTCTTTCCCTGGAGGAGTTGCTGACTCCCTCAAGAGAAATATTAAGAGACTATAGTCAATCACCAGCTGTGAGAAGCTTAACAAGACCAAGTGCCAGATTCTGCATCTGAGATAGGACAGCCCTGGTCATATGGACAGACTGAGGGACAAGAGGCTGGAGAGCAGCCCTGAAGAAAGGGATCTGAGTTTCTGGTTGTTGGCAAGTTGAATCTGAGTCAACAATGTGCCCTGGCAGTCAAAAAGACCAACCATGGGATGCATCAGGTCCAGCACTGCTGCCAGGTGAGGGATTGTCCCACTCTACCCTGTGTTGGCGCAGGTTTGGGTGCCACAGTATAAGAAGAACATCAAACTGCTAGAAAACATCCAAATGAGGTCTACAATGATGGTGAGAGGTCTGAAGAACAAAAGATATGAGGAGCAGATGAGTCACTTGGTTTGTTCAGTCCTGAGGAGACTGAGGGAAAGCCACATGGTGGCCTATAGGTTCCTCAAGAGCAGGGAGGAGGGGGCATGCTTTATGAAATAAGAAAAAATGAGATGGAGTATGAAAACTGAAGAATGTTTGATGCCATTCAGTATATAGATGCACAAAGTGAACTTTTGCTATGATTTCTAATTTAAAGTGCAAATTTAATATAATTAGATTTTTTTTTTAATTAAAATGGAGCTCTGTCAGAAAACACCTCTTTATTTTACCTAAAATAGTTTCTTGATTTCAAAAATTTCTACAAGTCAAAGACAGAATTCAGTGAGGAAAATCTGATGGAATTCTTGAACTGCTGTTAATGATTGAGAATCCAAGGCACTAGGGAGGGCAGCAATTTAGATATAATGTTTTTTTTCATCCATGAGTGAAATCTCCTTATCCATGGTGCCAGGATAGTTTGTTGTAGCGTGGTTTTCAGACTCTGATTCCAATAGCTGAGCTCTAAACCTTCTAAATAGAGTTTTGATTTTGACTTTGTGGTTGAGATTTTGACTTTTTAGTCTCTAGGCCTAGCAGCCTAAAGAACTCTTTATCAAGTCTGGGCTCTTGGTCTTTCAAGGTTTCTTGACAAGAAAATGTTGAAAAGAACAGTTGTGACAATTTCACATGGCTAGAAGCAACAGTCAACCTGATAAGAATGTTAATACCACACTAGTATCTGCTGGAGATCAGTGGTGTGTGATTATGGGCAGCTCCACTGGGCAGATTTTCCTTTGGCCAAAGACTCTACTATGTTCCAACATTTAAGCCAACTTGTTCCCTAGCTCTTGATCCCCTCAAGAATGTGATTTTTGCTTCACTTTTGCACATTCCAGTATATTTATTTTACTTAATAAGAGTAGAATGTTATTGAGGAAAATGCCTTTATTTTTTCCTTCAGAATTTCTGATCATGGGAAATTTAGTAAATTTAGTTTCTGCATGATTTGGTTCAAAACCAAATACAGAAATATCATTATGTAGGGTTTATTACACAAAACAGAGTATCTGAATTTTTGCCAGTTGCTGAGCCAACTATTCCCATCTGCGCTGAAGCAGGCATGTTGCAGAAGTAGATTCTAAGGACAAAAGAGTGTGGCTAGTATTCAGGTGGATCAACTGATACAGAAAATCAAATAATAAAAACGATAACAATAATAAAGTCTTTCAAAACAGAATTTGAGACAGATTCTTTCTATATTCTTTTTATTGCAAATGATTTTAGAGATTCTTGATTGAAAGCTATCTCCGGAAATAGCAAAAAACCAAGACAGCCATCTGGTCTTTCCAGGGCTCCAGTGGCTAGACTTTGTTAACCCTGATCTATGTGGCTTTTTTATTTAACTTTCTGATGTTGGTGGAAAGTGCTTACACATGCATATCAAGCCATTTTGTATAAATCTGTACTAATACCGTTAAAACCGCACAGCACTCAGAATCCAGGATTAAGGCTTTAAACCAGATGAAATATATATTGAGATTCCCAACAAGTTTTCCTTCTTTTTATAATGCAAATGTGTTAATGCTCTGACCTCAAAATAAAATAAAAAAAAAAAAAAACAAAGCCCAGATAGCTATCGAAAATCTAGCAATGCACTGTTCATCTAGCACAGGCTCTGTAAAAAACAGGACTCTCCCCTTTCTAAGTAGCAACAAAGAGAGTTATCAAACACTTATGCCTCAGTAATTCTTTTTTTCCCATTCTAATCACACTTTGAGGTCAAAGTGCTGCAATCTCTCAGCTTTTCGTCTGTTAAAAAAAAAAAAAAAAAAAAAAAAAACAGAAAGAAAGAAAGAACAAGAAAAAAAAAAGTAAACCTGTAATCCATAATGTACAGTATTTTTGAAATCTGTAACTTCTTAAAAGAAAATATATTAAGAATTTAAAACAAAATATTGAAAGATTCTGAGACACTTTTCTGGCCTACAGTTTATAATAAATAAATAATAAATAGTAAATAATAAATAGGTGGTATTTTCTATTTTTTTTTTTCTGATTTTTAGAAGTATGCAACTGAATATCTTTCACAAATACTTTTGCTTTATTTCATTAAAGTATTACTCCAAATGAAGAAACATATGACATACTTAAAATTATTACTAGAGTGCTACTCCCAGTTCTATATTTATCCCAGTGAAGCACAGATAAATATATATTACCTTCCATGTGCTTAGAAGGAACTGGTCTTCAAACAAAGAACAATATCAGTTTTGTTACAGTATCTTTCATATTCTCTGCTGTTTTCAATACCACAATTTCTAGGCTGCCTGAGAAAAATTGCAATAAATAATATAATCCATTTAGTATAACATAATATATAATGCCTAGTGCTATATATATTCTCAGGTAAAATAAATAACATGCATTTGGGTATTACCAGGAAAGAATGAAGATAATATGGAAGTTGTACTTAGGTACTCTTACTTGATGACTCTGCTTCTTTAGGACAAAGTAGCATGCAAATGATTTATCAACAGTATAGTACAGTACCATAATATAAATATTCAGTATCACGCTTTCCTCTTTTAAGGGTTTTCCAAGTGGTTGATCAAATCAAACATAAATCCTGTATTTTTGGTATATGTATATAGTTTCTTCCATTTATTATACCCTATCTGCAGGCTGATAAGAAGCAGAGCACTGCATGGGTCTGTCCTTCAGCCTTGCTGTTCAGTTTTTTTTATCCATGGTCTGCAGGGGGTGAAAGAGTTTGCAGTTGCCACTAAATTCTGTGGTCCGGTCAATATGTTCTAGGGCTGTAACTTGAGTACAGAGGAACTAGTTTCAGGCTGGAGGCCCATCGACCCATTGGCCAACCTTGTGAAATTCAACAAGGACAAATGCAGAGTAAGAACTCTTTATAGGCAAGGAAACAACTCGTTGGAGAACAGCTCTACTGAAAAGGATTCAGGACCCCATTGGACAGTGATCTCAATGCTGTATATCAGTAGTGTTTTGTGGCAGCAAGGATCATCAACATCAGCATAAGCTGTATAAGTAGGAACATGGTTTGTGGGTCTAGGGAGATGGTAATTCTTTGCTATTTTCTCCTCACTAGCCCACATCTTGAATACAGCAGCCAGTTTTTCCCTGCTGTACATGCACATACATATACTCATTCCAAGTAAAACATCAACCAACCGGAATAATTTCATCTTCTTCATGAGGAAGGTCAAACCAAGTTCTTCACAATGGTGCATGATGGGAGGACAAAGAGACAACAGATACGAATTGAATAAAATGCATAAATTGAATATGGTGTACTGCATATAAGGAGAAACCTTTTAACTATGAGAACAGTTAACAGTGCTTCCCATAGAGGTTGTGCTGTCTCCATCCTTGGAGGATTTAAGATTCAACAGGGTAAAGACTTGAGCAGCTTGGTCTGATCTCAAAGCTGAAACTAGTTTGACACTGGACTGGAGATTGCCTGAAGTACCTTCCAGCTGGAACTGCACTATGATTCTTATGATTATTTTTAATATATATATAACTGTTCATCAACAGCCAGATCAACTGTCCACTTCATCTAGTATCCTGTTTCTGACAAGAATAAGCGATGGCTGCCTACATGGATGTGTAAGAACATGGGAAGTTGTGACACATTCTACTCTAAATCATTTCCTCGTTGTTTTGCAATATTAAAGGATTCAGGAATGCTTCAAACTAAAGACAGGACAGAATATGAGGGCAGAGTAATACTGCATTTGCATAGTTTCTTAATTTTTCCCTACATATCCACCACAAGTCATTTACTAAAATGTACTAGACTAAATAGACGTTCAGTCTGACCATCTATAGACTTTCACACAGAGAGAATCTGGTTTTGCAGGTAGAAATCAACTTCTCTATTTAAAATTCTAAGAGTCACCAAAGCAGTCAAAAGTTAATTAAGGCAGTATCTGAAAATCATTCATCTCCTATACAGAAAAAAAATATGATTTTCTTTGAAAAACTGGATTCAATGATTGGCAAAATCGAGTTAAACAAACAAACAAACAAACAACAACAACAAAAAAAAAAACCAGGAAATAATAAGTTAATAATGATAAATTTGATAGCGAGGTTTTGCCATTCAGCCAGATGCTGAATCAGAAAGATCTGGCCAATTTTTCCATTGTAGTCATTCTAGGGAAGGGAGGAAATAAGTTACCAAAATATTACATGCTGTATAATTTTGTGAATAACACTTCAAGCTGCCAATCGTGTTGCCAAAAAAAAAAAAAAAAAAAAACCTGCAACAGTATTAAGCAATAGGAGCATGGATCCATTTCAAGCCCAGGTGCTGGGCAATTTGAAATGCATGAGAGACTTTAAGGGAAACAAGCAATCATGCAGGGAGTCTTACTGGCCTCATCCCAAACCAGAATCTTAATCCTAAATCTAAACATAAAGCTAACTTCAAGCCTACCATAAACCTAACCCCAACCTTAATACTAAACCTAACCTTAACCCTAAACTTTACCATACCCTAAATCTAACCCTACACTTGCCCTAACGCTAATGCTAACCCTAAACATAGGCTTAATCCTAAACAAAATCCTAACCCTAGCCCTAAACCAAACCTTAACCCCAAACCACACCCTTCACTAACCCAAATCCTAACCCAAACCCTACCATAAACCTAACCCCAACCCTAAACCTAAACCTAACTTTAACCCTTAAATTAACCCTTCATTAACCCTAACCCTACCTGAACCCTGCCATAACCTGAATCCAAATCCTAACCCTAAACCAAACCATAACCCTAAACCAAACACTTCACTAACCCAAACCTAACCCTAATCCTAAACCTAAACCTAAAAATAACACTAACTCTAACACTAACCCAAAACCTTTCCCTAACTCTAGAATAACCATAAAACTAACACTAACCCTAGCCCAAACCAGAAGCCTATCCAAACCCTAACCCTATAAAGAACCCCTAAAATCAACCCTAACAACATCTCAAACCCTAACTCTAAACTGAACACAAAGTCTAACCGTAATCTTAACCCAAACACTAACCCTAACACTAAAACTAGGAAACCCAAACCCCAACCCTAACCCTAACACTAACCCTAACCCTAACGCTGCGCAAAGCCAAACACAACCTTAACCCTAACCCTAACGCCAACAGTAACCTTAACGCCAACCCTAACCCAGACCCTAATATCATGCAACCCTAACCCTAAGTCTAACTCTAACCCTTACCCTAGCCCTAACCCTGACCCTAACCCTAACCCTAACTCTAACCCTTACCCTAACCCTAACCCTAACCCTAACCCCAGCCCAAACCCTAACCCTAACCCCAGCCCAAACCCTAACCCTAACCATAACCCTAACCCTAACCCTAACCCTAACCCTAACCCTAACCCTAACCCTAACCCTAACCCTAACCCTAATCCTAAACCTAACCCTAACCCCAGCCCAAACCCTAACCATAACCCTAACCCTAACCCTAACCCTAACCCTAACCCTAATCCTAAACCTAACCCTAACCCTAACCCAGACCCTAACCTCTCACTATGCAATCTGAATGCCAATCTCAGTACTAACCCAGACCCTAACCTTAACCCTCATGCTAACCCTAACTCTACCCTCACCCTAATCTTTACCCTAACCCTAAGCCAAACCCTAACCCTATCCCTAACCGTAATGCTAATTTTAAGCCTACTCTAACCCTAACCCTACCGTAATTCCTACCCCAAATCCAAACCCTTACCCTAACCCTAACCCTAACCCTAAGCCAAACCCTAACCCTATCCCTAATGCTAATTTTAAGCCTATCTAACCCTAACCCTACCGTAATTCCTACCCCAAATCCAAACCCTAACCCTAACTCTAACCCTAACCCTACTCAAACCCTAACCCGAACTCCAACCCTAACCCTAACCCAAACCTTAACTCTAACCTTAACTCTAAATCTTTCCCTAGTCCTACCCAAACTCTACCCTAATGCTAACCCTAACCCTTCCATCTACTTGAAGGGCCATAAGGATGATTCCGGGAACTACAGGTCTGTAAGTCTGACCTCGGTACCAGGAAAAGTTATGGTGGAAATTGTCTTGGGTGAGATTACATGGTACATGTGTGGCATCTAGGATAACACAGGTTCATGAAAGCCAGTTCATACTTGACCAGCATCATCTTCTTCTATGTCTAGATGACCAGACTGGTAGATGAGGGAAAGGCTGTTGATGTAGTCTACTTGACTTCAGCAACACCTTTGACATGGTCTCCCACAGTGTTTTCCTTGGGAAACTGCTGTCTATGGCCTGGACATGTATAATCTTCTCTGGGTAAAGAACTGGCTAGCAGGCTGTGCCTGGTGGGTAGTCGTTAATGGAGTTAACGACTTAATTAAGTCCAGCTGGTGATCTGTTACAAGTGGTGTCCCCCAGGGGTTGGTTTGGGGCCCATCTTGTTTAATATCTTTATTGATGACCTAGATGAGAGAACTGAGTGTACCTTCAGTAAGTTTGCAGATGACATCAAGTTGGGAGGTAGTGCCGATCTGCCAAGTAGGGAGGCCCTTCAGAAGGATCTAGATAAGCTGGATCGCTGGGCTGAGGTGAATGGGATGAGGTTCAGCAAGGCCAAATGCCAGGTCCTGCACTTTGGCCACAATAACCCCATGCAGCGCTACAGGCTTGGGGCGTAATGGCTGGATGACTGTGAAGAGAAAAGGGATCTGAAGGTGTTGTTCAGTGCTTGGTTGAACATGATCCAACAGTGTGCCCAGGTGGCCATGAAGGCCAAGGCCACCCTGGCTTGAACATCCTTTCCAACCTTGTGATTCTATGATTCTGAGTCTATGATTCTATCAGACCATGAACTATGTTCATGGTAAGTGTGCATGCAAATTTCCAAGAAGAGAGAATAATTCTACCTCCTTGTTTCTTTACAGGATACTGTCCATGTAAGAAATAGAACACTATAAAAATAAGCTGACTTGGAAATCTCAGCACTTACAGTGTATGTATCACAGAATCATAGAATATTCTGAGTTGGAAGGAATCCACAAGTATAATCAGTTCCAACTCCTGGGTCCATAAGAGCTTATCCAACATTCAAACCATGTCTGAGAGCATTGTCCAAACATTTCCTGAATTCTGTCAGACTTAGTTCTGTGACCACTGTTCTCTAGAGCCTGTTGCAAACCCTAACCCTATACAGAACTCCTAAAATCAAACCTAACCCCATCTCAACCCCTAACTCTAAACCTAACACAAAGTCTAACCATAATCTTAACCCCAACACTAACACTAACCCTAATGCTAAAACTATGAAACCCAAACCCTAACTCTAACTCTAACCCTAACTCTAACCCTATGCAACACCAATGCCACTGAGAGCCACCCTGTCAGTGAAGAACCTTATCCTGCTGTCTAATTTGACCATCCGCTAACACAGCTCCATGCCATTCCCTTGGGTCCTGTTGCTGTCACTAGAGAACAGAGATCATTGTTTAGCTCTCTTCTCCCCTTTAGAGGAATCTTAGGCAGCCACAAGGCCTTTCCTCAATCTTCTATTCTTTGGGCTGAGCAAACCAAGAGACCTCAGCAACTCCTCATATGTCTTGCCCTCCAGATCTCTCACCATATTAACTTTGTCTACACTTGAATAGTTTTACGTCCTTATATTGTGGCACTTGAACTTGCACCCAGTGCTCAAGGTGAGACTGAACTAGCACAGAGCAGGGAGGGAGAATCTCTTCCTGTGCCTGGTGGCAGTGCTGGGTCTGATGCACTTCAGGGTCCTTTGGGCTTCCAGGGCACACTGCTGACTCAGATTCAGTGTCTCAGAAACAAGAATACCCAGATTCCTTTCCATGTTGCTACTCCTCAGCCTCTTGTCCCCCAGTCTGTACAGATGTCTAGGGTTGCTGTATCCCAAGTGTAGAAACCAGCACTTGCTCTTGTTAAACTTCTTGTGGTTGATAATTACTCACCCAGTTCTCTAGTCTGTCAAAATTTCTTTCCAAGAGCTCTCTGCTCTTGAGGGAGTCAGCAGCTCCTCACAGCTTAGTACTATCTGCAAACTTAGTCCTTGAATACAGACCATTTATAAAAACATTGAAGGGAACCACTCCAAAACAGAGCCCTTCCAAAAATGAAATTGCAATGGAAAGTTAGACAGCAGATAGCCTCCGGTTCAAGCATTGTTCGTAAAGTATTATGAAGTGAAAGAATTAAAAAGAAAACTCTTCACTTTCAGAAAGAAAGAGCTAACAAATAGTAAGGAATTCATGCAAATATGGCTTTCCAACACCAAAAAAAAAATTATCTATTGTGAGATTTTTCAATAGGTCCTACAAATCACTTTCAAAATAACTAAGTACAAGTAGGTAGTATGATTCTGTAGCAAACCTAGGTTTAATTTTCAGTATTAAATGCGATGTTCATGCAGAATGTGATCTACTTCATGTACATTCAGTGGTCTGAAGGTAATTGTCTGGTTATTTGGATCCCTTCATATCCATTAAAAAAAAAAAAAAGTCACTCAAGATGAGATGAATCACTATTCATGGATGCCTGTTTCTTTCTCTTGACTGTAAAGTGGAGCTAAAATGATGAGCTAATATTCAGACACTTTATCTGCCATTTCAGAAGCATTTAGTTGTCAATTTGTTGACTTAAATAGTTTCACAATCCAGTAGCTTGGAAGTTTCTGTAAATGAGAGGATGTATATACAATATAGTTTGGAGTAGAAACAATGTGTGTCTGTGGAGTTACAAATATTTTTAGGCAATATTGTTAGTAAATAAATAATTTTTCTCTAACTTTTAGATATGCACATTAGGTGAGATAAATCCGTTCATATTACTTCATTTCAACAAAGCTGAAAAATGTTGCACTTATTTGCTTCAGAATTGTAATTCAATTACCTATTCAAAATGTGTTTTCTATTGTTATGTGAAAATTACTATGTAGTAGGTAATGAGAATGCTTGAACAATCTCAGTCAGCATTTCTGTGCCAGAAGCAGATACTGATCTATGAGTTGCTCTTGCACTGTGCAGTCAGAGTAGTGTTACAGCTAGTCCATCCACAAGGCACAGCTCATACCACACTGACAGAATTGTCCAGAAAGGAGATTTCTGTATCCTGCATCCTGCACATAACGAGACAACAAAAATAAAGCAGAATGAATTAGTACATAATGTGTACCAATACAATGGTTTAAAAATAGAAAACAAGTGTGTTTGTAAGAGGAGAATAATGTTCTTATTAGATCAACTGATAAAACTGGTAGAAAATGGGCAAGCTTTTGGTCATATAAGCAGTCTGCTTGAGTTCTCCTTTTCTCCAGCTATTTTAGAAAAGCCATAAAAAACTGAATACAGGTTTTACAACAGAAAACGTAATGAAAATGTAACTACACAGCACTACTACCATTATTATTTAATATGATTTTTTACATATATGCAGTATACATTCAGTACTGTTATTAACATAGCTTCAGAGAAAGAAAAGAGTATTAATGCTGTACAAACTTAAATCTACAATCAGAATAGTATCTTATGACTTAAAAACATTCATCTTTTGTAGATAAAAACACACACCTAGCTCAAGGAAAGAAAGCTGTGACATTAATATCATTGCTTAAACTAGACGTTAGGTAGTGATTAACCATAGATTAATGAAAACCTCAACCTATTACTTGTTTCTAATTTATGAAGGGAAAAACAAAGAAACAAGCAAACAAAAAGACTTGATAACAAATTATCTGACCATTTTCTCAGGACAACCCTTGGGTATGAATCATAATGTGCTGATAGCAAGAGCTGCAGGGCTCCTCTGTGAAGCAAGGCTGGCGCTATCTGGTTCTATCTGTTTCCAGTGGTGATGCAGTGGTCCACTGCAAGGCGATGGGCAGTGCCTTGGGAAAACCATGTTTAAGAAAGGGAAAAATACTATGCAGCTATATGAATGAGGAAAATGAGATTGGAATGAGCGGCATCCCCCAGGGATCTGTCTTGGGACTGGTGCTATTTAACATCTTTATCAATGACATCAATGACGGAATTGAGTGCACCCTCAGCAAGTTTGCTGACAACACCAAGCTGAGTGGTGTAGTTGACACGGTGGAAGGAAGGGATGCCATTCAGAGGGACTTCAACAGACTCAAAAGGTGGGCCCAGGTAAACCTAATGAGGTTCAACACAGCAATGTGCAAGGTTTTGCATTTGGGCCGGAGGAATCCCAGGCATCTATACAGACAGGAAGGAACAGTCCTTGAGAGCTGCCCTGTGGAGAAGGACCTGAGGGTCCTGATGGATGAAAAACTTAACATGAGCCAGCAATGTGCTCTTGCAGCTCGGAAAGCTAATGGTATCCTGGGCTCTATCAGAAGAGGGGTGGCCAGCAGGGACAGGGAGGTGATTGTCCCTCTCTACTCTGTTCTTGTGAGACCCCATCTGGAGTACTGCATCCAGGTCTGGAGCCCCCAGTACAAAAAAAGACAGGGAGCTGTTGGAGAGGGTCCAGAGGAGACCCATGAAGACGATCAGGGGACTGGAGCACCTAGCCTACAAAGACAGGCTGAGGGAGCTGGGCTTTTTCAGCCTAGAGAAAAAAAGGCTGCGAAGTAACTTCATTGCAACCTTTCAGTACCTAAAGGGAGCCTACAAACAGCCTACTGGGCAGCCTGGTCTAGTATTAAATGTGGAGGTTGGTGGCCCTGCCTGTGGCAGGGGGGTTGGAGATTCATGACCCTTGAGGTCCCTTCCAACCCGGGCCATTCTGTGATTCTGTGATTCTGTGATTCTGTGGCATTGTGCCAGGCCAGCATAATCATTCACAACAGATGAAGGCAATGATGAAAGCTGCATGCAACTTTCTAGATACTGATATATATGAGGGCTGCTCTGAAAGTAATGCCTTCTATTTTATTATATTGTCTCACAAGGCCAGAGACAGATGTTGGAGAAATGGCAGTAGAAGTTGAATCTTCCTACCATAAAATTTTGTTGCTGTGCAACAGATGGAAGCAAAGAGGCATTCTGACAAAATGGTATCTGATATGGAAGTGTTTATGAAGCAAAAGTGTTGAATTCTTTCATGTGGAAAAGATTGCACTCATTGACATTCATCAATGCTTGTTGCAAAACATTTCTGGTGACCACACAGTGGATGTGAGATAGTGGATGATGTGTTTCAGCAGGGGCAACAGTGACATGAAAGACAGGTCATGTTCCAGATGGCTATGCACAATCATCACACCACAAAATGAATAGCACCTCAGTCAGCTCATCTGTGTGAATTGGTGGATTACAACGTGGGAACTATGCACAGAGCTGAATATTGGCTTCAATGTGTTGGAAATAATGGTGGCAACATTGGAACATCGAAAAGCTTGTGCTAGGTGTATCCAACAAATGTTGACACAGGAACAGAAAGAGCACCATCTCTGCAATTTTTCAGGACCTATTGAACCAACATGAGGCTGAGGCAGACAGTATCCTGGATTGCATCATTATAGGTGGTGAGATGTAACATCACCAGTACGAACTGGAATCAAAATAGCAGTCAATTGAGTGGCGACGTGAATTCCCCATTGAAGAAAAAAATCAAGACAGTCCTCAGTGGGTAAAGTGATGTTTACTGTCTTTTGAGATAGGAAGGGGTGATCCCTGATCCCTCTGAATCTCCTGGAACCTGGAAGACTCATCAACTCTGGCTGCTACATCGTGATACTGACTAAGCTGAAGGACTGAGCCTCCAGAGTCAGGCCAGATAAGAAGACAACCTTTCACTTGCAACACCATAGCATTAGTCCCCATATAAGTTTTAAGGCCGTTGACCACATTGCCAGTCTTGGTTAGACTGTCCCACCACACTCACTTCAGTGTGTATAGTCTTGATTTGGTGTCTTCTGATTTCTTTCTGTTTGGGCTGATGGAAGATGGAAAGCGTGGACAACATTTTTCTGGCAATGATGCCATCATATCAGTTGTGAAACAGTGGATCATCTCTGCTAATGCAGATTTTTACAAGCACAGCATGCAGGCTCCTGTTCAACAACTGGTAAAAGTACACAGTTAATGGTGATGAGTATATTGAAAAATATAGTTTTGTAGCCTGTGAATTTTCTCTGTAATTTTATTGTGCTCTTTCCATCTGTAATACTTGCATGGAGATAAATAGGAGGCATTACTTTTGGAGCAACCAACATTTTTGCTGCAACAACTGACTTTTCTAAGTTGATGTTTATACTTTTAACAGCTTACGTAAATCCTTTTCCAAAGCTAGTATTTTTTAACATACATGTACTCTTTAAAGTTTTAGACTTATTATTTATTTATTTATTTATTTATTACAGGAAAATTTAAGTTTCTTTTTTAACTACCAGTGTTTGGTCACACTTCAGCATCAGTGAACTATACCAGCAGACCTTGAAAGGGGAACCATATGTGAGTTGCGCTGTGATGGCACAAAAGGATTTATCTTCTTCATTACAGTATTTCAGTTACTCTGATCCTGTGTTTTACTTTAAGAAGTATTAGACTGAAAGATTAAATATTGCTAAAAAAAATATTATTTTTGGTGTCAAAGAGTGGACTGACTGTTGATTAGGCCAATTTGATCAGTCATAATTACCATGTGGCAGATCTAGTATTAAAAAACGCTACTGGAAAGGAAAATCCTAATTTTTAGAGCATGTTTTTCAAGTCATTTTCCGGGACTGCAGTCTGAAAGCATTTCCAGTTGTTATGTCCATCATAGCATACTATGCAGGCAGAAATTTCCATGCCCCTGAAAAAAGAACATTTACTATAATACATGCTGAGAAACTACACCTACATATATGCACACATTAATGCATAATCTCAAAAAAATGGATCAAACACAAGTATTCATATAGTGGCAGAAAGCACAGAAGGAAATTGTGACAGGATTGTATCTTGAAGCATTACAAATATGAATGTAAACTATTAATAGAAAAGAAGGCATAAAAAGCAAGTTGTTAGTGAGAGTTTACAAAAGACTAAATACTTTCAGGATGAATGTTCCTTCCAAGCAGTACAGTGGAAACTATGAAATTGTGAACATAATATGACAAAAAGCATCTTTCAGTATAAAAGTTAAGATCTAATCTTGGAAACATAAAAGTGGAAGAATAATAGTTTAAGCTTTTGAAAATAAAAATAAAAGACATCCTTTCAATCTCATTTGAAAAGTTTTCTTAGTGCTTATAGGCACTATTCTGTGTTTCATGATTATGTTCTCTTATAACTGTAGGTTTTCATCATCTCTGAACTCAAAAAACAAGCGTTTCCGTTTTGGTGTGTCAAGATGAAAGTGTATAAAGTTACTGGGCATAATTTTCTCTGTCTATAAAATACAAGCTATAATTCTTTTTCACCTCACAGGTGGTTTTGTGGCACTTGAATCTTTATCATTTTTAATAATACCTATAATACGTGTAAATTTGTATTCTGTTCCCAAGATATTGAGTGAACATCGTTACATAATTGAGTCATCCTTTCACATAATGCCATTTTATAATTTCATTAATCTGTGTTTTTTTTTTTAATTGAAATTTTCACTGTCATTAAGATATTCTTTCATTATAGTGACAGATTTTAGTTCTGTCTGTATGGTTGACTAGATATTTAGAAAAACAAAAATTACTAAAATATTAAGAACAAATGCATAAAAATTTGTGACAATCAGAGCTGTGTACAGATGATGAATGAAGCATTTCAGACAGAATCAGAGGCTACAGTGTTTCTATTACTTTTAGGAAATATCACAAGTTATTGAATATGCTCTTGTTACAAATAAATATGATCTCTGTGTTCTTGACCATCTTTTCACTTGAGAACTTCTGTAGAGAGCTTTGTGTCATCACTCTTCATACTTATCCTGATAGGTCCAAAGCCACAGACACTTCTAATCTTGTAAATCAATTCTCCTACCAGATCTTAGCCTCTTAAGTCTTGTAAATTTACCAGTGCAGGAATCAGACTTAGTTACATTTGGATGCTATAGATCTCATTTATATCAATGTCTGTAAACTATATGTGGATCACTTCTTGTCCTTACCTTTTCTGTTGATGATTTCCTAGAAATTGTTGCATAGACCTGGTGTCAAAAATAATAGAATTGTTGATGACTTCTTTGTAAGACCTTGGATTTAAAAGATTCAAATTTTTATGAATGCCATCTTTGCTTTCAGAGATAGTTATTAAAATTATTAACATCAATCTGTTTAGTTTTGATATCACAATAAGTTATGAAAGAGCAAGTGGAAGCAAGGAGAGGAAATCCACGTTTCTGTGTAACTGTAAAGTCCCTATCATGAAATAATTTATTTTCAAGCATCTAAAAAATTCCATTTCACTATGCAAGTGCTTATGCAGTAGAAAAAAAGTGTAGTTCTGTGTAAGTGTGTTTTTGCATGTTCATGCATGCATGTAACTGAATAGGACACATTCTTGGTGATTTGGAACCTATTGCTTTGAAATGATGTCATTTAGATTTACGTAAGAAGGTTATTTAATGTAAAAGTAAATAAACTGGACTGACAGGCAGTTTCTCTTCTGAAGTTAAGATTCCTAGATCATTTTTTCCAGAGGTTTGAAGGCATTACAAAACACTGCGATAATGGAACTCACAGTGAATATTGTTCATCGCTCTTTCAAAATATATTTCCAATTGTATCACAATCCACTATGAGCATTTTAAGCAAATAGTAGGTTTCCTGCTAGGAAAAATTTTTTTCCTTCTCTGTATCATGTTTGCATACGTAGAAAGTCCTGACAGAGAAATGGGAAGTTCAATAAGTGAGGACTGCATTTCTTACATCTTCATTACTTAAACTACTGAAGGATCCCAGAGAACTCTTGCATAATTGGTGATCTTACTAATAGTAATAATCTTACTCACACAAATAATGCAGAATATTTCAGTCTCTAAGTGTTTAAGGTTTAAAGATATGGACAGAAAACTAATATTTCATTTTTGGGAAAGACTATTTTCAGTCAATGATGGAACAAAAAAGACTTTTAAACAATGCATCAGAGATTTATCTTTCCAGACAAAAATCCATTTGTCCAAGACAGACTTGCCACTAGTTCCAAGTTTAGATATATGTTTTATCATGTTTTCATGCGAGAAGCTCACCTGATGGAATCTTATCTAGATTGATATATATTGCTGGGGCAAAATAATAGCAAGTGCTGTCAGATAATTCACAATTGCCTGTCCCATTGAGTAGCTGAGCAATTTTGAGACAAATTATAGAAGATGGAACATTATGCATGCAATCAACTTGCGTGAGGTCATCACAGAATCACAGAATCACAAAACTGTAGGGGTTGGAAGGGACCTCTAGAGATCATTGAGACCAACCCCCGTGCCAAAGCAGGTTCCCTACACCAGGTCGCACAGGTAGGCGTCCAGGCGAGACTTGAATATCTCCAGAGAAGGAGACTCCACAACCTCCCTGGGTAGCCTGTTCCAGTGCTCCGTCACCCTCACCGTGAAGAAGTTCTTACGCACATTCGTGCGAAACTTCCTACGCTGCAGCTTATGTCCGTTTCCCCTCGTCCTGTCTCCACGTACCACTGAAAAGAGACTGGCCTCACCACTATGGCCGCCACACCTCAGATATTTATAAACCTGGATCAGGTCCCCTCTCAGTCTTCTTTTCTCAAGGCTAAACAGACCCAGTTCACTTAGCCTTTCTTCATAGGGGAGATGCTCCAGGCCCTTCACCATCTTTGTGGCCCTCCGCTGGACTCTTTCCAAGAGATCCCTGTCTTTTTTGTACTGGGGAGCCCAGAACTGGACACAGTACTCCAGATGAGTCCTTACCAGGGCAGAGTAAAGGGGGAGGATCACCTCCCTCGACCTGCTGGATACGCTCCTCTTAATGCACCCCAGAATGCCATTGGCCTTTTTGGCCACGAGGGCACACTGCTGGCTCATGGCCAACCTGTCGTCCACCAGGACGCCCAGGTCCCTCTCTGCAGAGCTCCTCTCCAGCAGCTCATCCCCCAGCCTGTATTGGTGCATGCAATTATTCCTCCCTAGGTGTAAGACCCTACACTTGCTTTTGTTGAACCTCATCTGGTTTCTTACTGCCCAGCTCTCCAGCCTGTCCAGGTCTCACTGAATGGCAGCACAGCCTTCAGGTGTGTCAGCCAATCCTCCCAACTTCGTATCATCAGCAAACTTGCTGAGGGTGGCCACTATCCCCTCATCAAGGTCATTGATGAAGATGTTGAACAAGACCGGACCCATCACAGACCCCTGGGGGACACCGCTGGTTACTGGTCTCCAGCCAGACTCTGCACCACCAACGACGACCCTCTGCACTCTGCCAGTCAGCCAGTTTTCAACTCACCTCACTGTCCACTCGTCTATCCCACACTTCCTCAGCTTTGTTATAAGGATGTCGTGGGAGACAGTATCAAATGCCTTTCTAAAATCAAGGTAGATTACATCTACCGCTCTTCCCCCATCCACCCAGCATGTGACAACATCATAAAAGGCCACCAAGTTGGTCAAGCACGACCTCCCCTTGGTGAACCCAGCTGACTACGCCTGATAACCTCCTTTTCTCCCAGTTGTCTGGAGATGGTATCCAGCACAAGCTGTTCCATCACCTTTCCAGGGACAGAGGTGAGGCTGACAGGCCTATAATTACCCAGATCTTCCTTCTTGCCCTTTTTGAAGACCAGAGTGACGGTAGCTATCCTCCAGTCCTCAGAGACCTCCCCTGTTATCCAAGACCTCTCCAAAATGATGGAGAGCGGTTCGGCAGTGACCTCCGCCAGCTCCCTCAGCACACGTGGACCTTAGTACTGCCTAGGTGCTCACGCACGTCCTCTTTCCTGACTAAAGGGAAGTCTCCCATTCCCCAGACCCTCTCACTAACCTCCAGGGTGTGGGAAACCTGAGGGAGAGCCTTTTCACTGAAGACGGAAGTAAAGAAGGCATTCAGTATCTGCCTTCTCAGCATCCCCCATTACCAGAACCCCCCCCTCACTTAGTAAGGGGCCCACATTCCCTCTAGTTTTCCTTTTGCTGTTAACATACTTGAAGAAGCCTTTTTTATTATCCTTTATCACTTTAGCTAGATTCAATTCCAGAAGGGCTTTAGCCTTCCTCGTTGCATCCCTGCAGGCCCTGACTACATTCCTATATTCTTCCCAAGTGATCAGACCCTTTTTCCACATTTCATGAACCTTCTTCTTTCCTTTGAGCTTGCGCATGAGCTCCTTGCTCATCCACACAGGTCTCCTGCCACCTTTTCCCGATTTCTTGCTCACAGGGACGCACTCATCCTGAGCTTGGAAGAAGAGCTGTTTAAATGCTGACCAGCTCTCAGAGTCCCCCTTACCTTCTAACACCCGAGCCCACGGGATAGCTCCAAGTAGGTCCCGGAAGAGATCGAAGTTGGCTCTCCTAAAGTCCTAAAGTCCAGGTAGGTCATTCAGGGTATATATTTACCTTTTCACCATATTCAGATTCCAGAACTTCAGTACACTGACAGTATGGAAAACTGAGCGCTATTTCAGTGAAAGGAAACCAGATGCAATTCACTGACAAAACAGCAGTACTTGCTGAGCGAAGAAACTCCTTGCCTGAAGCTGTTGGAATACATGTATCTGTGAGAAATATATGTCTTTAATTTGCTGGCTAGAGAGGTCTTACTGCTACTCTTGACAGTCTTAGATTTCCAAATAGTACAGAAAACTTACAATGCTTCTTATCTAAAATACCAAGATGTTTGTAGGTGCTCCCTCTCAGGCTACAACTGAAGACTGAAAATTTCAACATGAATATTATGGATTTCCTCAGCACTGACATTCAGGCATTACCAGAGCATAAACCTCTGTGCTGCTTCCATGTCACCTTTCATGCATAGTTCAGCTTACTTCTTTCTGTCTTGAAGGGCTCAGAGAAGTTAGAATCATAACAGAACTATGTAAAAAAAAAAAAAAAAAAAAAAAAAAAAGACTGGAAATGGACTGAAGACTTTTTTCAAGTAGAACAAGACAAAAAGTAGGAAGTTCATCTATACATTTAGGCTGTTAATATTCTCAGTTCTTAATATACTCAAACTAGATTTAAACTAATTTGGAAGGTGTAAGAAGTAAACATAACAGTACAGAGTCACTGTATTTTTCTCTCCAGGTTTCAGAGGGTAATTTCCGATCAACTTTCAGTTTACTCTATTGTGCTCTTCCTGGTATTTATTTGATTAGGTTTTTGGTCAAACTTTTTGTTTAATATTTTGGTTGAATTTACTGATAATTTACTGAGGTCTTGACACTCGGGAGGTGATTGTTAATTTTCATAATATCAATTTCATCATTTCAAATACTGACTACTGTTTGATACTTCTCCAGCACACACACACACAAACACACAAAATCCACTTCTATCAAACAATTTACATTTCCAAATAAATTTTATTTAATGCACTTTATGAAGAAAATAGAAATATTACTTATATAGCACACAGTATAGTGCAATATACTAATAAAGTATTATGCCATCATATACTCTGCGTAATATATGACAGAAAGTACTATATAACATATATTATATATAATTAGTCATAATAATTGTACAATATATATAATGTATAATTATATATTACTCATATTTGACATAATAAACATAGCTGTTATTTTCATTTGGATTCATTATACAGGAAAAGATATTTCTAAACTTATTTTATATTTTGTCGGCACTCAGTGGAGTTAGAGACCTCTCTCAATTTCTTGTAGCATCAGAATAGTTCTCTTTCATTGTGTTCAACATACATCTTATATACCATTCACTTACAAACAAGAAGTTCCTGTTCCTCTGACAGTTCCTCTAATCAGTTAATTGGCCCTAGCTTCTCCCAAACTACAGTGATAAAGTATGAAATGTTTCTCAATTGTGACAAGATTTACAACACATACAGAAGAACCTCCTGTTTACCCTTAGATGCAAGCAGACACCCTTTCCTCTCTGTCTTACACTCCAGTCTCCCAGGGTTTCACAGTGATAAGGTCTATCAAAGATTCTGATAAGCTCTTTGGTGACTCGCTCACAGTTACATCTTCCCCCACAATATTTGATATTTTAGTTTGACTAGCTAGACCTTTTTTCCAGACATGATTCTCAGACTTTGAACCAATCTGGGTCATTTTGTATGCTATGCATTTATATGCTCATTACTGTACATTTTACTGGATCTAAAGTAATATATTGTGTGTGAAGACAATCCATATATTCAACCTTGTACAAAAACTGAGTGTACAATTATCACTACAGCCTGCTAGGATGATTATTGAGCCAAAGAGCTTGCTTAGAGCTCTATCTTTAGAGGGCAAAAGGTCAAGAAAAGTCTTGCCTACATTATAGATTTTTTTTTTCTACAGATACACACGAATGTAGAGTATATTTAATTGGCTTAAAACATAGTCTCTACTGTTGTCCCCATTCTCACGAATGTAGAGTATATTTAATTGGCTTAAAACACAATCTCTACTGTTGTCCCCATTCTTGAGCACCGGGGGCTAGTGATCTGCCCTCGCTAGGGCCATTGCGACACAGACACCAATATGAGGATGTAGCAACTGGCATTTATTGCAACTAAATAGTGACTTATATATCCTACGTGCCTCCTCTATGCCCCTTCTACGTCCTTCAAGCATGCGTCATGATTTACATAACAGAGGTCCTATCGTGTCACATCCCGATGTCTCATTAAGACCTACTACAACATCTCCCCCTCCCCATGCTCGGTAAAGCCTTGCCCCATTACAGCACGTTATTCGCTTGCCGCCTAATAGCGCTAGCATAGGTTATACAGAGGGTGATACACTACATTCTTAGGTAATTCAAGCCGGGCTACTCAGCATACGCCAGACCTTCAGATATAATATAATTACAAGCACCAAACATATCAATGTTAGGATTAATAAGATCACAACTGGATGCAGTATGGAATTTAGTACCCCTCTCACTGTTGGTGACCATCCAAGAAGCATCTCCCACCAATGGTGTTCTCCGTCCTTCTTCACCCTTTCTAGGACACGAAGTATCTCTCCCATGTCATGGTGAACAGTGATCAAGGTTTTCCGTCCATTGTCTCAAATGCATTTTAGCTGTTGGTACAGATCATCCTGTTGTAACAGTTTCCTTACCAAAGCAAGGTTCATTTCAATTGGGGCGGATAATACATCTTGAATCAGTGTGTAATTAGACTGCAGGAACTGATGTGATATAACCGGAACTGTGTAATTAGAGTCACATCCTACAATACTGTTGAAGCTGCAGACACAGAGATTTGAATGATTACTGGTATCCACAGCAACATCGTTTATGAGTATGGAATTACAAGAGGTCCTCATACAAACACACCCTTTTCCAATGTATATAAACACTGTTTCAAGTGCCTCATTGGGATGAATTTCAAAATGGCAAATGTTCTGTTCAGTATCAAGACAAGTGTCTTGAGCCTTAAGAGTATTCTTTTCACAAACAAATCCTTGCCGAACCCCACGATCCCTGTGCCCCACGTGCAGTCAGGCAATTTGCCTTAATGTGGCCTGCTTGGCCACACCCATAGCACAGTTCCTGGGGCTGTCGTGCTCCAACTGCAGCGACAATAGCCTCCACTAACCCTTCGTTGGTCAGAGACGCTGTCTTTTGCTTATCCAGAATATATTTGATCATCTCCCCAGGCGTACCAAGCTGTGGAGCAGTGCAGAGAAGTTCCCTAACCTCCGGCTGGCTTTGTTGCCAGAGACAATCCATAATAACTGGACCTTGGGCCGATTTCGGGAGTTCTGACCCCTGTATGGCCTTCAGGAGTCTGTCTGCAAAGGCGGAGAATGATTCTGTCGGCTCCTGGGTCACTTTGGTCCAGGGGTCCACAGACTCCATGCCCTTGGCTACTCTCTTAAACGCTTGAATCATCGAGTCTGTAGCCGCTATAAGCTCCCCTGGCCTAAGGCTAGCTGCTCGTCCCTGGAGGGTTTCCATTCCCCTGACCATTCCCACCAAGCGCATTAACGAGGACCCATGTAATGGCTGGTTAGGACTCGATTCCACAGCCCCTACAGGCGCTCGCAATCCTGCCATCCACTCTGAGGACCATAATGTATACTGTACTGGTGACAGCACCATGCGCATCAAATTCATTATGTCGTGAGGGAAAAGGGGACCTATAGATTTCATAGCCTCTAAGGCGTTCAGGGTGAGGGGTGAACTCAAGCCTCGCTTCTCCACGCAGTCTAGCAGGCGGGTAATGCCCTTTGGAATCAAGAGGTACCCACTCAGTGGAGACACTGCTTACAATAACCGGGAAAACTTCCAATGATCTTCCTTCATCTATCAGACTAGATCTGACCTTTCCTCAATCTGTTAATGTGCCCCTCTTAGTTCCCGAAGACAAAGCTGCTTCACCCTCCCCCTCACTGTCCTCTTCCCCCAGCTCCGTGTTAACCTGATAAGGCGTCTGCGCTTTACCTCCCCTCCCTGCCCCCCTCGGCTCAGTCCTTGACTGATAAGACGTTATCTGCCGAGGAGACTCCTGATTCGTCGCGCACTCTCTCATTTCCTTAAAAGGATATTGTGACCATTGTATTCGAATTGATGGGTCCGGATACCGCGGTGGGCAGTTGCCGTCTCGTCCCCCTTCATCAGGCGCGGCCGGGGCAGACGGCATCGGTCGAACGCAGTCGCCAGCTTGTCTCTCTCCACCGGGCATGGCATCACCCGAACACCTACAGGGTATATCGCCTTCTCTCTCTTCCCTGCCTGCCCATCATTCCGAAGAGCGTTAACACTCTTTTGACTCTCACCCCGACCCCTCTCGTCTCCACCAGCTGCTATAATCACACCTCCTGCTCCACCCGCCAGTGGGGCAAGCCCGAGAAGCTGTTGAGCAGCCCCCGTCCCTTCTCCCTCCTCCTTTGATGTTTTTAATATCCCTAGCACCAAGCCCCATGTCTTGAGTTCTGCACCCGATTGGGTGCTCATAGTGTGCTGCACAAGCAGCAAAGTAATCTCATCTCACTTCTGAGGATTCAAAATATCCCTCGGGTTCTCACACACCCCCTCCCGCTCCGAGCGGGACACTATGGCAGCCAATTCCTTCTTAGAAGGCGTATCCTTGCTGCCGTAGTCCTTACCCAACTTCAACAATACCTTAATAACCGATTCCATCCTGGCCAGGATCAGGTCACACACCGGATCTCAGGTCACACACCAGACCTCGGGGGACATCAGGGAGGCGGCAGGCTGACGATCCTCACACAAGGCACCACTTGTTGTCCCCATTCTCAAGGTCCGGTCTGCCGGGGGCTAGCGATCTCCCCTCGCTAGGGCCATTGTGACACAGACACCAATATGAGAATGTAGCAAATGGCATTTATTGCAACTAAACAGTGACTTATATATCCTACGTGCCTCCTCGACGCCCCTTCTACGTCCTTCAAGCGTGCGTCATGATTTACGTAACCGAGGTCCTATCGTGTCACATCTCGATACCTCGTTAACGCCTATAGAGCAGGGGAGATCCTAAGGCATCACATCCCGATGACTCGTTAACGCCTACTACAACACTCTACCTGTTTATCTTACCCTGGTTTGTAACTGGAGTGAACACAGCAACAGTGGTAATCCCATTTCACTCAAGAAGACTTCACTAGGAGATGAAATCAACTGACAACTGAGGCCACACCTTGAGTATTGTGTTCAGTTTTGGGCTCCTCACTACAGGAAAGACATTGAGGCCCTGCAACTTGTCCAGAGAAGGGCAGTGAAACTGGTGAGGGGTCTGGAGCACAAGTCTTATGAGGAGCAGCTGAGGCAGCTTGTATTGTTTAGTGTGGAGAAGAGGAGGCTCAGGGGTGACTTCATTGCACTCTACAACATCCTGAAGGGAGGTTGTGATGAGGAGGGATTTGGCCTCTTCTCCCAGGCAACAAACAGGACCCAAGGAAATGGCCACAAGTTGTACCAGTGGAGGTTTAGATTAGACATAAGGAAAAACTTTTTCTCTCGGAGAGTAGTCAGGCACTGGAATGGCCTGCCCAGGGAGGTGATGGAATCACCGTCCCTGACAGCGTCCAAGAGGCGTCTGAATGAGGAGCTACAAGATATGGTTTAGTAGCCTGTGGTAGCAATGGTGATGGGAGGACATTTGGACTAGATGATCTTGCAGGTCCTTTCCAACCTTGTGATTCTATGATTCAATGACAATAGAAAGTCAAAGAAAACAGACTTTGTATCAGGAAAGATGGACTTAAGTACTCTCCCTCCTCTATCACATAAAATACTATGTGGTAAAAGCAAACATCTAATCTAAATAATAAAACATTTTAAGGAAACTGAAAAATACATTGGGGTCTGAATTTTTCATGTGCCATCCTTCTTAGTTGAGTCTGTAATGAGCAGTCTGTTGTTATTGCTGTGTAGGGGTATGTGGAGATCTGTGACAGTTTCTTTTCACAGAAACCAAGCAATAAGAGATTTATTCCCAATGCAGGTCCACGTCTCATCAAAAATTGCTGTAAATACAGCTCCATTCAGCTAATACTTTAAAAAATTAGGTTTAGGTGTCGACAGACAGCAGGGAAGTAGTATATATCGAACCTGCTCTACCATTAACCAATCTCAGGTAAATTCTTACAGTAGAGACAGTAACAGTAACTGGAATCAAAGATGACTTGCTCATACGTAATCTTACATGAAAGTAATCCCACTCTCACATCATTATTAAAAACCCAAATGAGTACAGAGAAGAAGTCAATATCATCACTGGGTTTTTTTGAAGAAAAATAAGGTCTAGAACAATGCAGTTAGGACTCATGGCAAAAAAAAAAAAAAAAAAAAAAAAAAAAAAAAAAAAAGCCTACAACAAGAATCATCATAATTCCAAACTGTACCAAAGCACTCTGCAATTAGCCCAAAGAAGATAAAAGGCATATCTCTTTGTTACCTTTAAAAATAAGATAAATCATTATTAATTATGTTACAAACTCCATATTTTCTACTGTTATATATCACTTTCTGTATTGTGGTTATGTGGCAAGGCTTTGGTTGCAAAGGGGACCTCAGGTGTGGACTCTGTGAGTAGAGCTCAGCAGCTACTCCATGTCAGATGGAAGTCAGTTCCAACTGCTTCAAAACAGACTTATCACTGGACTAAGCTGTGCCAGTGAGAAACGCTGGTTTTGCCTCTGGGAGAGCAGATTTTAGAAAGTAAAAGTTGCTGCATAATACTAGGGAGAGTGAGCAAATCTAGAGAAATACCTTCACATACACTAAGATCAGTTCAGGAGGGCAGGAGATGCTCCAGGCATGCAACAGAAGTTCCCTGCAGCCCAAGAGGAGCTTATGAAGGAGCAGGCTGTCCCACTGTAGCCCATGGGCACCAGCAGGAGCAGATCTCCATGTGCAGTCATGGAGGAACCCATGGTAAAGCAGTGGATGAAGCCTGGTACAGCCCGTGGACATCCCACAGGAACAGCCCTAGGCCGGAGCTGCAGCCTGTGACGAGGACTTCACAGTGGAGGAGGAGGGCTTAGGGCTTAGGGAGCTGCAGCCTGCAAGGACCTGTACTGGAGTAGTCTGCTCCTGAAGAATGGGTGCCTTGGTACAGAGCCTTGTTGGAGCAGTGCTTGGAGAGTTGCAGCTTGTGGGTAGCTCATGCAGGATCAGTTCAGAAAGACAGTTTTCCATGGAAGGGACCCCACTCAGGAGCACTGAAGAGAGTGACCATGAAGGAGCGGCAGAGACAAAGAATTAATGAGCTGACCATAACCCCACACTCCATTCCTCTGCATAGCTCCATGGCAAGAGGTAGAGGAGGTTGGATAGGGGGAAAGGTGTTCACATTAGTTTGTACCCATCAGGGCCTCTATCTCAAAAGAGTTAAGAAACTGTCCATAATTTTCCTTACTTAGGTTTGGACAATTTCAGTACTAAAGTCCATATTGACATCTACGTTCAGTCTAGGAGATAATTTTTCTTTTACAAATCAAGTAAGTATCTCCTATTTATACTTATTCCAACTTGCACTATTACTTTGGCAAATTTTATATTGTTCACTTTTCATGAGTGCTCAGTCTCAAATGTGACTAATGAGAACAGTTTTGA
Organism: Meleagris gallopavo; assembly: GCF_905368555.1. NCBI lineage: Eukaryota > Metazoa > Chordata > Aves > Galliformes > Phasianidae > Meleagris > Meleagris gallopavo. The sequence goes on from NC_139404.1 coordinate 161,139,770, forward strand.
AGATTAATCATGCCAAAGTTTGTAACCATTGGTTTTCAACTACCAAATCTTTAGTTTGTATCCTGGAGACTATAACCTTACTGAAATCTAGGAACAGTCTGAGTAAATTGCCACAGTTTGCAAAATGCACAACCAGTCATAAGAAGAAAACATAATTAAGCTGCATCACAATCAGCATTGACAGTATGTTAGCTTGTCAAGGGTTAGAAATGGGATATAAAAAAAAAAAAAGGAGAAGGGAATAAGACAAAAGGAAAGGAGAAAGACAAAAAAAAAAAAGCGAAAGAAAAGGAAAAAAAAAGGAATTATTTTGAAGTGCTCTATGTTAAATTAAAATTAATGAAAGAGGAAAAAAAGATTTTTGAGTGTTCTAGAGCAACCAAGCAACATACAGGAAATTCAGGAAGAATAAAATAAAAGTATTTGCTTTTAGCAACATACACTAACCGATAAATAGTGTACTTTTGGGGACAAAGAAGTTAAGTTTCCTTCATAGCACTGTGGCAAAGTTAATGTATCATTGACAGCTGCATGGTTCCTAGAGGTAAAAGTGGTAGGTGTGTAGCCTCATACTCTATTTAATAAGAAAGATCCTTTCAGTTATTCTAAATTAATCATATGTCTAGTTTAGTAAAAATTCTTAAATTCCAGTGTCTTTATTTTGCACATAAGGACTGAAATATATTTCAGGTGATGCATTTATTAAGCAGCTAAGCTAAATTCATCCCACGCATTTTAACTACCTAACATCTGAACTCTTTATACAAAATAAGACGTATGAAATCATTAAGTGAGAAAGGATTCAGTTTTTCCTTTGTTTCTTTTGCACTTTGACATTAGGAGAAATGAAAGACAATGCAAAAAAAATACTTTCTTAAAGGTTCTTGAAGCCTGTCAAAGAAAAAGTTAAGTCAGTCTTTAAGGGAAAATTTGAATACTGAATTTTTCCCTTGTGTATGATAATGATTTTGACACTTATAAATAAAACGAAAAGTTCAGTGCAAAAAAATCCCTTATTTCCAAAATCTATGTAGAGATTTTTATTAACTATACATAGTTACCCAGTGTGCTTAGATGAGTGCTTTAAAGTCTCCCTCAGTAGGCATTGATAGAGTAGACCACAGCAGTGCTAAATAAAAACCACTATAGATTATTATGCCAATGGACTGAGCATGAGAAGTTTCTGTAGTAGTATTTTTTTGCAAAATGTACCATGACAACTGTAGAATGTATGATTATGCATTTAATGAAGGAATCATAACAACAGCATTAAAATTGCATAGAAATTAAATACCAGTGTCCCATGCTCTTAGACCAAAGTCATAAGAGCTCTAAAAGTTCTCCTAAGATTACCTTGGAAGAAATGGAGAATAATTATCATTGTAATCACACCATGTCCTTATAGTAAGAAATTCTACAAAATTTTTCTACATTTCTTCCCCATTTTTTAAAAATATGGAAATAGCCTTGTTAAAGAGTGCAACATGTTTTTATTTAAACCTTAAGAAGCCATGAGACTGAGACTGTCTTTCTTCTCCATCTTTAACTTATTTTGTTGTACCTTGAAGTATTATAGGAATCTAAAAAGACTGTGTGATCTTAATGACCATATGTGCCATAATCCTCCTTAAATACAAAAGCTGTGTAAAAATAATCCAACAAAAGCCAGGAACTAGGCTTAAGACTTCTTATTCCATTCCTAATACAATCCATGTCTCTGAGGATTGTATTTGATGTTCTTTGGTTCCAGGCATGTTGGCTAGTAAAACACTGTACTGATTCAGTACAAGACATTGTAATGTCTTTTCTTCCTCTCACCCCCTCATTGTGAGGAGATGAGCACTTCGCAGGTGGTTATCACCAAGCAAATTAGTAAAGCATTAATTCAGCATAGGTTACCAACACAAACTCCTTTAGTACAATCAGGCCTTATAAGAATGGTTGAATTCTCAGAGTTCAGTCCCTCCAGAGGTGCTTTACACAGAATTCTTAATTCAAAATTTTCATACACCTCTGGAGCTTCTAAAATATACAGTGCTGTAGACAAAACTCAACAAACTTAAAATGATTTTATAGCCAGAGCAAGAACCATTGCAGAGATTATTCTTTATAACAACTATTACTGAAGAGTTTTCCATATGTGACAAAATCCAGAGTTATCTGTTAATAGCAGATTAAACTCAGCAAGATAGAGGCTAGGAAAATGAATCACTTACCTAAAAGCCTGAAGTTTCTTCAAGCATGACAAAATCTTGTCACACTGTAGTAAACACCAGTGATTTTGTCAAAGTGAAAGATTCCTTGCAAAGAATGGAGGTAAACAAAACAAAACAAAACAAAGCAAAACACAAGTAAATACATTTTCCTTTTATTCCTATAAGGCTTTGTGTGAAATAGTGAGATAGACTTATTCTTAACCTCGGGTTCTTGTTGATTTGTTTTACTTTTTTTTTTTTTTTTTTTTTTTTCCTTCTTCTCTCAAAGGAAAAAATACTTTACAGTGAGATCTAATTTTTCTCTATTTTTTGCTACCTTTACACATCTATAAAGTGTGCGAAAAATACTTCTGTAGTTTCCTTGGTAATAATTTGTTAGCAGCCTGTGTATGATTAAACACAATTTAAGACAGTGAAAAATCAGAGCCAAAATATGTTTAAAAAACTAAACAAAAACTAACTTCTTGAAGTAATAAAATATATAACAGGAAGCTAGAAAATGCTATGAAGCAGAGAAGTGGATACAAAATACTTTGTGAAATTCACAGCTCCATTCATGTTAGTAAAGTTTATTTGGGAATAAACTGAGTCCCACACTGATATAACAGGTGAACTTCCTGTTGATTAAATAAAAAGTCTCTATAAGGCAACTTTTGCTGAAAGCCTGAATTTATTAACTAGAGGGCAGTGCCTTGTGAATACCTGTGTATAGTTTTTATATTAGAAGCTGGCAATGTCCTGTAACCAGGATAGAAGTGAAAGTTCAGCCTCCTTTATGGTCAAACTTTCTTTGTTTTTCCCTATTACATGGTCCTTTTATAAATGCATTTTTTTCCAGAAGCAGTAGAAAGTTAATGGAATATACCATTGTCATTTGATAAAATAAATTATTTGTTCTGTATTAACATCTGTTATAATAACATAACTTTAAAATGAATCTGAACTTTTAAATTGAATTCAAGAAGAATCAAGCTATATATAATTGATATTGCTAGTCAAAATAGCATCCAGCATTTGAAAAGATTAAACATAATCCAACAACTAAAATAAAAAGTCATTCTTTCACTGGCGGCCTCTCCTCCATCTTCTTAATTACAGGCCCTAAACGGGCTTTTGAAAGGTTGACCATAATCCTATCTAACACCTTTTGTAGAACATTAAATAGGATCAAAATATTATATTAAAGAATGAAAAAGATAAAAGTAGCAATTATAGTTTAATCTACCCAGTTTCAAAGCTTCTACCACATACTGCACTTATTGCCCTCTACGCCACTGTTCCCGGTAAAAGTAAATACACTGCTGCAAAAATAAATACAGATTGTATGCAGTTGCCATATGGACATGGATTTGAAAGATCTACAGCTTTCAAGTTGTTCACAAAAGATCTTGGGGAGAAAATGGTTCTGCACTGTTTGCAACACTTTAAAGAGTCCTTGCAGAAAATGCAATGCAAATTTTATTCTATTTTTATGTCACATACTGTGCTTATAATAAGAGAACAGATTATTGATTTTCAATGGGGAGATTATTTAAACACTTATTCTATGCTTTCTAGATCAGTATCAGCCAAAAGCTTGGAGATGCTATGCTTGCTATGGAGTTATTGCTAAGTCTAGATAATGTGTTACTTCCTTTTAATATCAGTGCCCTAGTCCATAATCCTAAAGAAATTTATATATATATAATATATGTATGTATGTATGTATGTATGTATGTATGTATAAAATAAACTTTTATATATATAATTAGTTAACATTTACATTAATACAACGTAAAATGACTTTTTATGTCATTAAGTAAATATCAGACAGCTTTGTGACTGAAGACGATCTTGAATCAATTTCAAATATTGTTTTAATTTTCTTGTTTTGATCTGTAGTGATAGATGCATTGCTATGGCAGATGAAATGTTGACCTCCCACGTGAGCCATAAAGGAGATGAATGTCTCAATTATTGTGCTTCAGCTGTGGGACTCACTGCTGCAAGTATTGAAATCATACTACCTTCAGAAATGCCAACAATTCATTCATTAAAATAAAATCTAAAATTTCTAGCTATAAAGATTGAAAAAATAATGAATAGGAAAAAAGAAATCTGTATTTTCTAGATTTGATTAGGTCCTTACAATATTCTTAATGATTACAATATCAATTACATCAATTACATACAACTTCACTGACATGAATGTCTACTATGCATGCAGATTCAGAAAAAAATACTACTTCTAAAAATAGAAAAGAGTGGCCTAAGCTCTTCCAGTCATCTGAACCCTAGAAAGTACTGATTTACAATATATACTCAGACCACCTTACCTCTATGCCCTGGAGTAGTAAATTAACTGTAAATAATCTTACTGTTTTTAGGAGTTAAATTAATGATTCAATTGCTTTCTCAGAGCTTTAACAAAGTCCAACAGAAGAGAAAATATCTTTCATCTTTATTTCATGTTTCTGTATGAAATGTTTATTTTTTGAGCAGTACTCAGTTCAGTAAGGAAAGAGTGGAGAAGAAAATTGTAGATTTTGTTATGGAGAAGAGTAAAAAATTTGAGGTAGATGAATGTGGCTATAGGCGTAGAAGTGAGTGAGAGCACTGTTCATGTGATTCTGAATTGAGTAATTGTAAAAACAAGTTTTATCTTTCAAATATCACCAGATACAATATCTGACATATATTCTACACAAGTGCTAGTAACCCCTTGTTGAATATGATACAGTAGAATTACAGTCTTATTCTGAATATGTTGAGACATACTTTGAAGACAGCACAGCTACAGCTGTACAGTTCTTTTCCCCATTTTCCCAGCCCTCTTCTCCCTCCCTCCTCCCCCCCCCCCAAAAAAAAAAAAAAAAAAAAAAGCCACTTAAGAAGATATAGGGTATCCTGTCTAGCATTTGAGTGTTTCCCTGATGGTACTTGTTACCTACTCTGGGCTGCTGATCAGGAGTTTGATGGTGTCATTCATTTCAACACCAGAGAATGAGTCATCTAGACATTTGCAAGGTTGAGATTCAGTTGTCTTCATAGAAAAAGTATCTTCTCTAGATCACGTATCATCTCCACTAGTGTGTATTCATGACTTCTTAGGTACCTTAGAGTATCTCAAGTAGCATTAGGTGTTTATGTTTGGACAATACCCACTCCAGGTTTTCACCATCAACAATGATGGCTTAGAAATCTAGTTCAGACAGTTACCTCTACATATAAGAGCAACAGTTTTAATATTCCTTGTTAATGAAAAACCCTCCTCTTTTCAAATTGTGGGGAATCAAGTGTGTAGATGTGTAAAATTTATTCTTTCTCCCACTCTGTACCTAAAAAAACAAACAAAAAAAAAAACAAAAAAACCCTCAACTTTTAATTAAACAACATGTAAACAACATGTGTATGACTGAATGGACCCAAATCTTTTTGAAGAGTTCTAAAACAAAGAGAATCCACAGAAATCTGACAGAAAGCGTCTCAGTGCTGAAGAAAGTGATAGGACAACTGTGTTATTATATGTCTGTCAACCCAGAGCTAGGCCTAGAGAATCTGTCATATGAATCTTTGTTCCTACCTCAGTCTCATCAAACAGTCTAGAATTTTACTTTGATGCTGTCTAACCTGGAAAGCAAGAGGAAAGATTCAGGTGCTTAAAGATACAGTTACCCATCCTTTCTGTTTCTCCAACAGATAATTTCTTGGTGTATGAAAGTAATCTGATCATTACCAGTTTTGGACAAATGACAACCCTTCTCATCTTACAAGTCCTGCTTTCTCAGAGACAAGTATTCATGTCCAAAAGCCAAATTTATGTAAAAAAAACGAGACTGCTACAGTAAACATGCATGATCCCTGGAAATATGTGGTAAGAGGAGGATGCAACAAATGAACTCCCTGGATGCCAGTCTGTATGGAAGAGAAGGGATCCATTGTATCAAGATAGACAGACTCTGAAATTCCCAAACATGAGGAGGTTATTAAGTTATAGCCATCTTCCCATTCAGCATTTTATCTGTTTTTCTATCTAGTTTTTCAGTCACCTTCACAAACCCATACTTTTCCTTCTTCCAGACTCATACATTCTACTCCACCTCACCTGCACTTCCATCTTTAAATCTTCTTGATAAATAACATTCTACCAACCTACTCACCCACTTTAGACTCTAACTGCATTTACTGTTGACTCACAGTATGTATCAGTTAAATGCTATGCTAGTGAGCATATTGTGCAACTACTACAAAGCCAAGGATAACCATCATAACAATGGTGTATAATAGACACAAAATGTTGTATCTGCAAAATTAACTCAAGATAAAACTTCTGTTGTAAAGATGAGGAACTTTTCTTAGAAATTTGACAGCAAGGTAGTATAACATTGCACAAGTGGGACGTTCACTAGTATGCAGAAAGCCCACTTGTGACATGAATGAGGACTGAACACTTTTTCTTCTGATCTTCCCTGCAATGCCATATGGGTGAATACCTAATGCGTGTCTAGATGTTACAGGGAATCATCTATTACATGGAAGTTTATCTTTTTCTACTTCTTGCTAATAGAAAATTAATATTAGCAAAGACAATCATCCTTACTTTCACTCTGCAATAGGTGAGGCCTGCTGTGTTTTTAATGACAATCTCTCTCCACCAAACAAAAATTTCTGTGGACGAAAGCTTTTTGAAACTATGTCACTGAGAAATTACATCTCTAAAATTAGATTTTCACTCTTTAAGACACCAAAGTACAGCATTACTTACTACAAAGTACACAGTACAGTTGTTTTCTCTCTCTAATTTTTCTTTCTTCCTGTTTTTACTAAGGAACAAATATAAATTAACACATGTGGAGGCCATGAGTCATCTATTTCATGTAGTTGTACCTGTCAGGAAATAAACCTTTCAGCTAATTCATTCTGTGAGAGTGCATGTAATTTGTGCAATTTGTAACCATTAAGCTTACACTGATGTCAAGAGCTGATTCTTTCCTTTTCCTTTTTTTTTTTTTTTTTTTTTTGGCGTTGATATTACTTCCTTTTAATTTGATTAGTTGATGTTTTGTGGTAATGAATCAATGAATAAGACTTTCCAAAGGCTTGATTGTAACCTTTATGTGATCAACACAAAAATGCTGGTAGAATATTTCAAGTTTGCATCTTACAGCTGTATTGTTCAAATGTCACTGAACTACAAATGTTAAGCCTGCATCTAAGCATACCTACTGGAATATGCTGTATGTGGGTGTCTGGGTGTGAGAGAGAGACTGACAGAGAAAAAGAGAGAGAGCTCCCTGCTCTTTTACTGCTCAGAGTACCATGAATCTTTTCTGACTAATGTTATGGCGACAAGGCTTATCCAACATTCATGCTGGGATCTGGGAAATGTTGAAGTCTCCCATATCTCCTAACCTCAGCAAAATTTACTTCTCTTTCAGAAATAAGAAAAAAAAAAAAAAAAAAAAAAGCTTCAGGAGATAGCTTTTAGGATAACTTCCACTAAGAATAAAGGGCTGCCTTATTTTAAATATTTAGAGATTCATTTACCTTAAAACAATCATATCTGCGAAGTCTCTTGTTGTCTGAGTTATCTGCCTAGGACGGACAAATATAGGATAAAATATAGGATCTAGAAGAGGTCTTTGTTCTTATGGATCAACAGCTGCTGACCAAGTGAGATGTAATGCATCAAAGACATTAGTCACTAAATAAATAAATAAATAAATAAATAAATAAATAAATCCGAAAGTCTATATTCAGACTGTCATCTATCTAAACTGATAGTAATCAAACAATGAAACCATCAGACACTTTTTGTTTTTTTCCCAACAAGTGGCACCAAATGCAACTTTTAAAAATTAACGATTGGAGACTACCAGTGAACAACCAGAACCTGCAGGTTTTAGTTGTCATTAATTGTTTTAACTTATTTCTTGCAGTGTGGTATACACTTTATTTACAGGAAGTCATGGATTATTAAAATATATTTTTTAAAATTGAGGATACGAATGTTTCTTATCGTGAGAATAACAGCTTTGTTCTGTTTTTTGTTTGTTTTTTTTTTCCATTGAAAATTTCCCATTTGTTCTTGAGCCAAGGTGGTGGTGTTCCTTTTCTGCTGTTGTTCGTCATTGTTTATTTTTTAAATTATTCTTAATAAAATAGAAAGCAGATAGTGTGTTTGCATTTACATTTTAAAGTAGATTTTTTTGTTAGTAGGTCTAAAAAAAAAATTCTGACAAAACTTACAGCCCACTACAGTAGTGGATAGTTCACAATCTGTAATGAAGTAACCATAATGGAATTTTCCTGAACTTAATAGAATTTTTCCTAATGATTGAATTATCATTTGTATTTCATGTTTTAAGAAATAATTTTATTCTTTGTAGAGTGCTCAATGTCATCTTTCCTTTTGTCACAAAGTAAATTAAATAGCTCAAAGGAGCTTTGTGCAGAAGTGTTTGCTCCTTTATTCTGTCCCAGAATGTTGGGAATACAGATAGCCTCCTTTCTTTGTAAAAGCAAGTGTAATAGCTTTGACAAGAACATAAGAAGGATAGTTGGTAGCAAAGACAAAATGCAAATAATATGGCTAAGGGCCCGGTTAGAGAATAACTAGCACAAGTGTGAGCCATTATTACCATGTCAAGCTTTGCTGAAGTCATTTCAAACTCCAAGATATTTAGATGTGTATTAATTTGGGAAAGTCTGAAAAAATAAAATAAAATAAAATAAAATAAAATAAAATAAAATAAAACAAAAGTGGGTTATTTGCTACTATTTTTCTCATAATGTGATACATAAAAGAGCTCCTTCCTGCATTCATCAGAGATGGGTTCAAACTGCTTATAAGTAGAACTTAGAAAAGGAGCGGTGAGCAGTTTTCCTGTTGGACAAGACAATAATATCTCATAATGTACAAATAACAAAATCTTTATGAATATATTGTTCCTATTTGTTCTCCTTTACAGTGATATGAGAGAAAGTAAGCACAAATATCCATGAGAGAGGCACATTAGCTACCTGACTCAAAAACTATAAGACTGCAGGGATCTTAGTTTAGACTACTCAGGAATTACAAACTTCTTATATATCTCACCTAATTTTGGAGGTGCCTAAGCTATCCAGTTTTTGTGTGTTTTTTTTTTTTAAACAGTTTGAATTTCTGTTGCGAGGCTCCTAACATCCTGTGTGATGTTGAGTGCTTAGACCACAGTAGGACTGACAGAGTCTAAAGAAGCTAGCTAGGATGATTGAGTGAGTACTGTCTGAAAATTTATGTTGGAACAGAAACAACACTAGTTCCTTATTCAGTGTACCAACATTTAAAAGCTGCTTCAGAATATTCCTCATCTGCATCGTGTAAGACTACTATTTTAACACAAGTGCCCTAAAACTCTCAGTCAAGATACCAGTCTCTTAAGGAAATTTTATATCTATTTAGTCAAATGAGAGAATTAATCATGAGAACCATGTAACAAATGGATGCTCAACATCCCTCCTTCTTGAGAGCTTTTGTGTGAAGCTTAGAAGAACGGTTGTTATTAATTTTACTGTACATGTAACAGTAATGCTGCTAAAAGCAAAATAATTAGCATGAAAATGATCTTTAATCTGTAGTATGAACTTCAGATCAGAGTAACTCAGTAATTTCAGGAGTTGACTAGGTAATCCCTCAAAGTCTTAGCTCAAAGTTGGGCCTGCAAAGTGAATGTTATCATTAGCAAGCTTGAAAATAGAGCAATTTGGTTTCCCTGCAGTCACGGGGTAATCTATAGAGCCACTCTCTGTACCAAGTCCCAGGTCCTTCTTCAGTCAGGCAAGGTTAGAACATTCTCCTTAAGAGTGTATTCAAACAGTTTTTAAATTTACACTGACTTCACTGTTCTACGGAAGAGGATTTGAACAAGTGATTATGGTCCAGAACATTCCAATTATTTAGGTATCTGAGTGCCACTGAAGTCAGTAGCATTCAGGGTGAAATGTGGCAGAACCACTTTTAAACAATGATGTTGAAGCCTGAAATCTTCACCTGGGGGGATTCAACAGGAGGATCTGAATACCAGACTATATAAATGTGGCCACACACCTTACTTTTAACTAGGCTATTCAAAACTCAAAGGGGAATCTCATAAGAAATCAAATTTCACACAGCTTTTTCCATTTCAAGTACTCAGTCCCATTCAGGCAAAAAAGAAAAAAAAAAAAAAAGAAAGAAAAAAAGGCCCCCCCAAAAAAGGCAGGGGGAAAAAAAAAAAAAAAAAGCAAGATCTCTTTACCTTTCCCACTGAATTATCTTGTTGTAGAGATTCCACATGATGGTTGGCCTGGAACCTATCACAGTGAATATGTGCAATGACCAAGATTTCTTTTCACCTCTACCTAACTCACAGTTCTGATGCCAGCCCCTCTGGCCAGTCCTAAGGCTCTGTGTAGCTGCAAAATTTGCATAGATGGCAGTTTTACTAAGGAGGAAAGCCGAAAAAAAAAAAAAAAAAAAGCTAATTTGTCTAAAATATGTGTACAAATGACATTATAGCAGCATATAGCATCACTGAAACCTATGTTGCTGTTAACATTATCAGCACAAAAACAATCATTTTGGGAGATATGACTTAATTTTCCTTTCCTAAACAGCTTCAAAGGAATAAACAGGGAAAAATAGCTTGGGTATCTTCTCTCTCCTTATCTCTCATGACAGAAAGCTTTATGGGCATCTACACTGTGCCTACTGTCCCACTGACTTTGTCAGTATTGGTGAGATAGTGGAGGTGGAAGGTACACAACAAAGTGTTGACAGCTCTGCTTGGCTGTGTTATTTTTCTTCATGTGTAATACCTGAGATGTCGCATTGATAAATCTTTCTTTTCACGAGACTCCTCTATTTCCTGAGTTATCCTGACTGCCTTTCAAAATCATATCCTAGAGGAAAATTAGAAGTGTGTACTGGGCCTATTCTAAACATAACTACCAGAAAGATGCCTCATGAAAACATTCTGTATGGTAGCACTGCCAAAAATGGGTCATCTTGCTCTAGAGACAAACTCAGTAAAGCCTGGATATATTTCAAGTCTATAGAATTATATTATTGCCCTCCCTTATGGTAAATCCTACTTATTACAATCATGGCTTAGTGAGGTGTTCCACATTCTGTGATCCAGATGCTCAGAACCAATACTGTTATATATTAAACTGCAATCTAAATTATAACTGCTTCAGAGACTGCTTCAGATTCTGATTACAGGTTGCACTACCAAAAAACAGTGATACAGGTGTTAAATTATCATGATAATGGTCTTCTGGTGCACAGAAACATCCCAGAATATATTTCAGCTACCACTATATTTTCATAACACTCCAGAAGATCCTTTAGCATCAAAGTGTGCAAATTCCTCTTATTTCCAGAAGCATAGACAGCTGGTGACCTCCTCTTTTCCTGCATTATTATACAGTGTTCTAACCTTAGTGGAGATTACAAATAATTATCATAATAATTATATCTATTACAGCGATGTAGATCTGCTGTGGAACGAATCAGGTAATATGAATTACATTTAAAAATAAAGATTTGAGAATAAGCCAACAGGGGGAAAAAAAAAAAAAAGTGTGAAAGCCTTCTAATCAATGTTTATACAACTGCATTGTACATCAATTTCTGAACCAGTCACACTTGGGTTTTTCTTGTATATATCAACAGGGTAAAAAAATGAATTTCCTAATAAATACTCTCCTGGCCTATTTCAGAAAATTACTGTGAGATTAATTGCATCCAGGAGTTTCTATTTTCTTCTAAGTGGCTACAAATGAAGTTGAATTTGACAGCTCTGGGTGCGGATGTTCATGGAGGCAGATGACTCTCACCCACATTGTCACCCTACTAGTGTTCACAAGTGGTAAGCACCAGTGTAAGGTCAATTCAGCACAGGATTAGGGAAAGAAGTGCAGTTGCGAAATGCTGTGATGTGTAAAACACTATAGAATCAGGAGTATTTTTTGTCTCTGCAGGATGGTTTTAGTGAGAAGTGAAGAAAAAAAGTTGAAGATCTTTAGACTGCTAAATCCACATTAGTTAGCCTGCTCCACAGTTTTTCATCTGGATTGATTTCAACACCTGAATAAGCAACACTGCCTCTACAGAGCACTGCCGTCACTGGTTCAGATATGTCCTAAGGCAGCTGTGCTTTATCTACACTGATAAGTTAAATGTCTCTGAGTCTGTTCTCTGGCACTGAGGGTATTGGCATGGGACCACTCTGGTTTTGTTTTGTTTTGTTTTTAAACTATTATCCATAATACTACAGTATTGCTTTCTAAATAGACAGACCATGTGCAAACAGCCCATAATCCTTTGCCCACTTTAATTCTCCATCTTGATGAAAATATAGGGGACAGTGTAAACTGGTCAAAGTCATTCTGGAGACCCTGTTAAAATGATAGTAGAACATTGGGGTCTTGAGGGTGCTATCTGGCCTCACTTCCCCTAATCACAGTTTAGGACCAGATTTCAGCCCCTACCCCAACAACGCTACATCAGGGATTGTCTGCAGCTCTTTACAGACCTGTCTGGCCATTTGATTTCCCAAGCCATGGGCCCACAATTCAGCCTGGTCTTTGCCCAACACCAGGGAGGTGCTTGATGCATAGGGATGGGGCTGCCCCAGTGCCCCAGGCTGCCTTGCTCCTGACTGGGATAGGCCCTGACCCTGGCTGCCAGACTCTGCCCTGGCAGACCCTGCATTCTGCAGGAGAAGGACACAAAATTGAGTATGTGGAAGAGTTTATCCAATTTAAGCTTATTTTCACAAAGGTAATTTCAGTCTATTGAAATAGCTGGTAATATATAAAGCAAGACAGACTCAACAAGAGAAAGAAAGAAGATTAGGCATCAGAAAAAGAAAAGGATTACTTAAAGAGGATGTTCTATGGTGAGAAGGAGGCTCTGACCATAGCAAACTGTGAGGGCTGACTTACAACACAGCACACACCACTCATGTATCACACAGGTAGATGTACAGATACTAGTAGCACTAAATTATTGGCCAGTGTTATTTCCTGATCTCACTGGACACTCTGCAGTAGAACTTCTAATGATGCTCTTTTTAGAATAATTACTAAAGTAATTGAAACTTTAATTAAAGAACACCAAAGTATATTTTTCCTTCTAATAGGCAGCACCTGCAACACATGAAAATTATTTGTTAGGATTGCTAGATTTTTCTAATATTATAAAGGCAACTGACTGCACCCATATGCCCACTTAATGAACAAATACACAGGACGAACAAGATGATGCATTCACAAAATAAATAAATAGATAAATAGATAAATGAATAAATAAATAAATAAATAAGAGAAAAAATGAGTCATCCCTTGAAAAAGAAAATTGTTTATAATATTAATAGTGCATTACAAACATTAGTTAATTATCTCAGAAAAGATTTACACCAGGTCTGGACAAGGTAATTAAGATTGCTAATTTAGTGATTTTGGCCTTCGGAATATTTAACATGAAACCATTTGGTAAAAATTATCTCGGTGACTTATCTAGATGATACTTTATCTTGAGCTGAATGCCACAGATTATATTCTTCCATTTCTGTAAGTATATGGCTGTGTCACAGAATGCTAAATTATTACAGCCAGTTTCTTACACCTGCAGAAATAAAATACAGTGTTCACCATTCTTATTCTGTTATGAATAAAATTTTTGGTTTTGTTCCAGCTTTCTAGATCTAAATCTACTTGGTGACATAAAATACAACTTTTGGAAAAAAAACTGTTACAGTATATTTCCTCAGATTGCACCAAACATAAGGGCCTGGTTACTGTTAAATACAATTCACATTTGTAAGACTTTGAAAGGGAGAAACTCCCATGACAGAGAAGATAAAAGGGAACAATAGTGTGTTATAACTAACACAGCATCTACTGTCCAATGCACGAAAGGGCCATTAAAAATCGTAATTAAACCTTCCAAAAAGTTCCCATGAAGTAAATAGTTTTATTATCCCTGTTTTACAAGTAGGCAAACTGAGGCACAAAAATAACTATTAATTTGCTTAACACCACAGACAAATTAGTGCAATAAATCAATATAGATCTATGGTTTGAATTCATGAGTTTGAATTTTGTTACAATTCTTTCAGCAATAAATTCTACGTGATTCCTTTTGTTAAACTGGATTTCGTATTACTAGTGTTGTTATTGTGATTGTTTTTTTGTTTTTGTTATTAAGGAAAAAGGAAAGCTTTCTCAATTAGAAATAAAAAGTTCTCCAGAGAACCAATAACAATAAAGGAGAAGTTTGGAAACAGGACTGAAAACCCTGGAGCTATTTCCAAAGAGAAATTCCAACAAACTGCTTATTCTATCCTGTAATAAATTACCAGCATGACACACTGTGATAAGAGCCAGAGTTTATAACCTAATTTCCATTTTTCAAAGTATTTTTGTAGGTCATCCAACAAATGGTTGAAAGCTAAGTTAATGATTCTTGTAGGACAATTCAGTTTAGCAAGGAGAGAAAAAGATAGGAATGGAACAAGAAAACCATTTATAGTTTTTGATTTCTCACCATCAAGGAAAGAGGCTGATAGACAGAAGCACTACTTGGACAAGAGATGGTGCTACACAGTGTTCTGTGAACTCTGATTAGAAAAGATTAGAAACTGATCCTCTAGATCAACCATGATTCAGTAGCTGCAATAACTATGTGCTCTGCTGTTTTCTAAGATCAGTTTGTTCATGCTCTTCCATGGACTGACAATGGACTTTGGTTGAAACGTTAAATGAAGTCCTCTTTTAAGATTCTGCAGAAAGAGCAGTGCAAGCAATCATAATGCAGGCAAGCACTTGCTAGCTCCCGGTGCAAGCCTGCCAATATGACTTATTCCTAATTTCTAAGAGACATTGTATTCCAGCTGTTCTCTTCAGCACAGATTGCCAGACATTCTTGATTGCACCAAAGGAAAATAAAATTTTAATATAAAATCTGTATGTGTTTTATTTCCAGTGACTTTTAAAAGCTCTCTCAAAGTCTTAGCAGTGACTCATTCACTCTCTGTAATCACTTGGAGATCAATTGCTTGTAACAAGTGTTTGAAGTTGAGTTTGTAAGACAGATAATAGTGAAACTTTTCTTTGCAAGGCCTTCAGATATCTCAGAGTACAACCATGTATAGCAAAGATAATGTTCTTCAAAATAAGGTAAAAGAAATATTTGATTAGACAATGTATTATGATTAGAAGAAGACTAGGAAGTCTGCATGAAAACTTTTAAATTACAGGAAGAGAATGCTTTGGCTTTCATCTCTTCCTGGTAAAAACCCTGGTGAGGTCACTGCACAATTTCTGGCATGACTTGCCCAAAAGTTCCAGCAAAATTTCATGGGTTATCTGAGTGTAACCGAATGCAGAAGTTATCAAAATATAAAGATTCCAATTATTTCACATCAAAGTAATCGTGACTTCCTTTCTAATGCATTAGTCAGAACTATGTCAAATTTTATAAAATGAAGATGTAACCTCAGCACTTTTTTTACCTATGTGTAAATAGTAGTTGTTTCTGATGACTAACATTGCTTTACTTTGGTTGAGAAAGTAATTAGATACTTTTTGCAGTTGACCCATTCTTCTCTCATATTCCCATATGTTTATTTACCCATTTTTTCCTAATAAATATTTTTTAGAACAGCCACAGTTAAACTTATTCCTTTACTTCTGATCTTTTCCTTTTATAAATGTATCCATCCCATTCATTGGGTTTATTTCTATTACATAACATAATACATGTACTGTGGTGGGAGGGTTCTGTTTTGTTTTTGTTTTAATTTTGTGGGGTTTTTTTTGGGGGGGGAGAGCAGATAAACAAACAAACAAACAAACAAACAAATAAATAAATATAGTCTTACTTTATTATAGTTTCTTTTGAAAAGCACTTTTATAATTTCTGTATGAGGATGTACTGGGGTAAGTTCATTCACTATGAGAACTAGTGGTACAACTATCGATTATTGAAATTATCATCACTATTATATAATTATATGATATAATGCTGCACTTACTTATTAAAATTGAACTCACAATGTCTGTCGTATATAGGATTAATTTTTAACATAGGTGTATTTTTTAAAAATTCTGTAATGTACTAATGTACTTCTGCGTTGGATATTTATCAACCAGTTTACATGTGAAAATATTAATACTGCGTGATTCTTGGAGGCTCACCACCTCCAAGAAGAATGTGTTACACATCAGTAGTCTGCAAAAATAATGTAGTAGTTTACAATCAATGTAAACAAATAGTGCTCCAGATGGGGCCTCACAAGAGCAGAGTAGAGGGGGGCAATCACCTCCCTGTCCCTGCTGGCCACCCCTCCTGATGGAGCCCAGGATACCATTTGCCTTCTGAGCCACAAGGGCACACTGCTGGCTCATGTTAAGTTTTTCATCTATCAAGACCCCCAGGTCCTTCTCTGCAGGACTGCCCTCAAGGACCGCTCCTTCCAGTCTGTATAGATGCCTGGAATTCCTCCGACTTAAGTGCAAAACCTTGCACATTGCTGTGTTGAACCTCATTAGGTTCACCCGGGCCCACCTTTCCAGCCTGTCAAGGTCCCTCTGAATGGCGTCCCTTCCTTCTACCGTGTCAACCGCACCACTCAGCTTAGTGTCAGCAAACTTGCTGAGGGTGCACCCGATTCCGTCATTGATGTCATTGATAAAGATGTTAAAGAGCACCGGTCCCAAGGCAGACCCCTGGGGGACATCACTCATTACTGGCCTCCACCTGGACATAGAGCCATTGATAACCACCCTCTGTCTGCAGCCTTCAAACAGTTTCTTAACCATCGAGTAGTCCACCCACCAAATCCATACCCCTCCAATTTGGAGATAAGGATGGGGGTGGACCATGTCAAAGGCCTTGTTCAAGTCCAGGTAAATTACATTGGTCGCCTTTCCCTAGTCCACGGATGCCATCACTCCATCATAGAAGGCCACTAGATTGGTTAAACATGACCTTCCTCTGGTGAAGCTGTGCTGGCTGTCTCACAGAATCACAGAATCACAGAATCACAGAATTGTAGGGGTTGGAAGGGACCTCTAGAGATCATTGAGACCAACCCCCATGCCAAAACAGGTTCCCTACACCAGGTCGCACAGGTAGGCGTCCAGGCGAGACTTGAATATCTCCAAAGAAGGAGACTCCACAACCTCCCTGGGCAGCCTGTTCCAGTGCTCTGTCACCCTCACCGTGAAGAAGTTCTTACGCACATTCGTGCAAAACTTCCTATGCTGCAGCTTATGTCCGTTTCCCCTTGTCCTGTCTCCACGTACCACTGAAAAGAGACTGGCCTCACCACTATGGCCGCCACACCTCAGATATTTATAAACCTGGATCAGGTCCCTTCTCACTCGTCTTTTCTCCAAGCTAAACAGACCCAGTTCACTCAGCCTTTCTTCATAGGGGAGATGCTCCAGACCCTTCACCATCTTTGTGGCCCTCCGCTGGACTCTTTCCAAGAGATCTCTGTCTTTTTTGTACTGGGGAGCCCAGAACTGGACACAGTACTCCAGATGAGGCCTTACCAGGGCAGAGTAGAGGGGGAGGATCAGCTCCCTCCACCTGCTGGACACGCTCTTCTTAATGCACCCCAGAATGCCATTGGCCTTTTTGGCCACGAGGGCACACTGCTGGCTCATGGCCAACCTGTCGTCCACCAGGACGCCCAGGTCCCTCTCTGCAGAGCTCCTCTCCAGCAGCTCATCCCCCCAGCCTGTATTGGTGCATGCAATTATTCCTCCCTACACTTGCTTTTGTTGAACCTCATCCGGTTTCTTACTGCCCAGCTCTCCAGCCTGTCCAGGTCTCACTGAATGGCAGCACAGCCTTCAGGCGTGTCAGCCAATCCTCCCAACTTCGTATCATCAGCAAACTTGCTGAGGGTGGCCACTATCCCCTCATCAAGGTCATTGATGAAGATGTTGAACAAGTCTCGGATCACATGCTCATTCCTCATGTGATCAAGCATGTCATCCAGGATGATCTGTTCCATGATCTTCCCAGGCACAGAGATGAGAATCACTGGCCTGCAGTTCCTCAGGTCCTCCTTGCTCCCTTTCTTGTAAATGGGAGTGACGTGACCCTTCCTCTAGTCATCCGGTACATGAATGTCAGAGCTACAGTGTAATTGCAAAAGCTTCTAATCTTTTTTTCTGTAATGCTAATAAAAAATAAAATTCGTAGCTAAAAAATCTGTCATTCAAGACCGTTGCTGTCTTTTTGACTGGTTGATGTTTCTCCTTTAATAAATATCATGTCTTGTTTTAATGCTTCACATACACAAATACTGTGTCAAGTAGTCTTCATCCATTCAATCACTTCTCCCCAGGTGTTAACAGTTTTAGTTTCAGTCTTTTTTGTTTGTGTCCTGAATCAAAAAGCATTTTATTCCTGCTTTAAGTATTATATGAGCTTCAATTAAGACAAACAAAAAGTAAAAATTAAAATTAAAAAAAAAAGGATAACTGGTGTTATCTATCTATTCTATAAATTTGAGAAACTTCTAACGGTATTTGCTAAATCGCTGGGCTAAATTTATACGAAAATTAGCAAATGTTATGGTCAGAGACACTACTATTTGCCAGCTCTACGTGGTTTTAACTGACAACAGTGCTTCATCAGCTAGTAAAATCTGACCTTCCATTTCAACATAAAACCAGTTTTACATAGTAATGGACTCTATCTGTCCATAAAGCTGCACAAGAAGGTAAGTGTTCAAAGTGTGATAAAAGGACAATAGTATCTAAGCATCTAAGATGGAAGAAATGGGAACTAGACTAGAGAGGTTGCAGAAGTCAATATGGAACAACAATCATATCATTATACTAACAAATTGAAAGTAAATCTCAGTATGAAAGCTTCTTAATACAATTCCCAATGGAAGAGAAAATTCTGATCCTACTATATTTGCATTGAATGAAAAGTATGTTCAGTATAATGTTTTCAGTGAGACAGTGCAAAATACTACCTATTCTTAGCTGAGAAACCTTTGTTTAACAGTGATTTCAAAGAACATGTACTATTTTAGTCAAGCTTCTAAGAATGAATTGTACATATGAATAACACATTAAGCATATTTGTATATCTGCTTTCCACAGACTACAGTGTTAACCACAAAGACATTCTCAGGTCACTTCATACTAACAAAAAACATTTTCATTTTGTAGGTGCAAGGCATATGCAAGAACTCAGACTACTCATTACACTTCTTTCTGCAGCACTGCCAACTCTTCAGGATTTTTTGGAAATATTTCAGTGGTTTTGCTTCTGGAATACTGCATAATATGATGAGATTGATTCATGAACTGTGGGAGCTGTTATCACCAGCTTGATACAGTTCCAGTCTACTTAATTAAAACTGCACAGTCCTCACTGTTACACACCTGGGAATGAGCACAGTCCTGCCTACTTTGAACTGGCTGAAGGATGGATTTTCACTAGGGAAGAAACCCTTTTAGACATGTTCATTAGTACTGCAAATGGGTAATATTTTGTCAGGTTCTCAAAACCTCAGTGCTGTAGTTCTCCCCCCAAAATAATTTTTAGATTGTGTTGTTGATTTAACAGTGGAAAGGGAGTGTATGATATAGCAAGCAATATCAAACTGAGTAACAGCATAGTTTGTCTTGTTGTGCTTTAGAAAGTTCAAGATAAAAGAAAAAGAGCAGCTGGAAGAAGGGGACAAGTAGATATACCAGAGGAAGAAAGACAGCTGAGGGGAAAGAGACAGCAGAACAAGGACACCCAGAGGGTGAATATGGTCCACACAATTCTAGATATCAAACTGATGTGAAATATCAAAGTAGACTTCACTTTATAGTCTACTGCAGCAAGTATCCCAGTCTTCCTGGCTTTTATGGTGGTACTGTCAGGTTTGGAAGAATGCTAGGATGTATTTGTCAATTTACAGTTGTATCTGTAAGTGCACGTGAATGTGTGCATGTAGAAATCTCTCCCCACCCATCCCTTTTCTTCTGTCTAAATATATACATATATATCTGTGTATGCATTGTCAGTTTTCTCACAGCTTCTGCGGAGAATAGTTCCCAATATGAGAGGTGTCTAAGAGATTAGAAACACCTATCTCACTTCACTAGCTGTGGTGAAATTATTTAGATAGGTTTAACTAAAAACTTAACCATTTTATACTTTAGGTTAGCTAATCTGAGATCATACTCCTAATTAGATAACGATGTAAATCTTTATATTTTTTTAAACAGTCATGAAAGAAAGTTCAGCCTCTCTGCTCAATAGGTAGTAATAAATTCTATGGGTTAATGAAGTTGCACAGGTACAAATACTAAACCAGAATCAGAAAGTAGTTTTTCTCCATCCTTATACTTTTGAAAAAATAGGAATGGGAATTTATTTTCTTTGCATTACAATAGTTTTTTGCATTTAAAATTATAAGATCAGTCATGTAGGTTTTATAATTAATTACTGGAAATGACATTAATTTCTGGGCGTAGCAATTTTTCCACTTAAAAGTCTTTGCAATAACGTCTTTTTTCTATTATTGAATATAACAGAAGTCTAAGTGCATATCCTCCATCATCCATATGAAGAAATGACTGTGTAAACAAATCATTGTATCATTGGAAGAAGTGGAGATTATTCTTGCAACTGAACTGTGATTGTATTTATATCAAATTTTCTATATAATACATCTGATTTTCATAGAATCAGATAGATTTTGTGATGATGACCCTATTAGAAATCAGTTGTCAATTGCTATAAATTTTCTAAATCTCTAATTTCTAAATCGCAGTTTAAAATACAGAAGGTGAGTAGGGAGAACAAAGTAAAACTTTCTGCTTGAACTGACCATTGCTACTATCACTCAATACCTGATAGCAGGTATTCTGCCTCCTGCTCTTTTTATCAACTCTATTTTAGGCACCTTTACAGAGGAGCTCTGTAGAGAGCAGTGCCCTTTCCTGAACACTTAGAGGGATGAAAGAAAGTGATAGGTTTTTACTAGCTTGACACGGACAATCTCAAAAAACTCAGAGGAAAGGAAAAAGGAAAGAAAAAAAAAAAAAGAAAACAAATAATGCACATAAGAAGCCCTTCAAAAGGCATTGAAAATACTAAAAGTTCACATAGATTTTAACTTGATGCTTACCAGACAATGCTGTTCAGCTGCTGACAGTATAACACAGCAGTGAGAACAGCATATTGCTAAGAATCACACATCTGCATCAGAATTAAAGTGTTGTAATGGTGGTTTTTTTTGTTTGTTTGTTTGTTTTAATCAAAATATGACATAAAACAATACAGCATATAGCAGACTGTGATGTAGATATTTACAAACCAAATTCCAGAATGCAGAAAAGTCCACATCCTGCAAAGCTGAAGCAGAGAGCAATACCAGATTGGGTCCCCACATAACAGTGCTGCACTTGCAGTGACTAGCCTGGTCATATATGACTTAGATGCAATACATCGTAAAGGTGTCAGATCCAATTTGGAGCTGAAAAAATTTACTTCTGTTATCCTGAAACATGAAAATATTTGACGAATTTAAGCATCTGATTCAAAGATGTCTTAACAATGAGCCAGCCTTATGCCATTGAAATAATCCACATATCAGAAATCTGAATTCTTCCACTGTGGCTTGTTTCTGTTGCCCCGTTACTTTCCCATGGCCATTGTAGTACAAAGCTACAATAGTGAAATGTGGAGAAGAGATGAAGCAAACCAGATATGCAATAAAGACAGAAGTGAATAATAGCCTGGGATTCCTGTTCTTTAACTAGCATCATCTAGTTAGAAAGGCAAATGTCACATCATCACAAAAACAATATTTTGCTTTAGATATAAGTGTAATGCTTTTACTTTTTTTTTCAAGTAGTTTATCATTAAAAATAAAAGATCTAAAATAAGTGTATTATGTAAATCCACAGAGAGATCAAAACAAAATAGAAGAATTTGTTTATATAACAACTGCAGCAAAATTGACATTGCATGTTGAGTCAAATGTACCAGAGCAGGAGACAATTTTTTTACATGTGCAGAGAAGCTTGAAAAATTTTTTGAGTTCAATGTTCAAGCACTTACAAAAAAAAACAAATGATTCTAGATTTTAGAAATGTCTGAAGCTATTATTCTCAATTCTGTCCCTCAAGTTACCCCAAATTTTCTCTGTTCCATATATGTGCTTCAATGCCCCGCACATTGTTAGGGACATTTCCTGCCATTTCTTCTTCCAGTCTTTTTTTTTATTCTTCTTCTTTTTTTTAATCCTTATTCTTTCAATCCTCTGTGCAACAAGACGAGAAAAACTGAGAACAGATGTTTTCACAGAAACTTTAATTCTGCTCCTTCACAGAATCATATAATAGAATCATACAATGGCTTGGATGGAAAGGACTTCAAGAGCCATTAGGTTCCAACTCCTCTGTCACAGGCAGGGTTGCCAGCTGCTAGATCAATACCAGATCAGACTGCTCAGGGCTCCATCCAACCTTTCTGGGATGGGCATCAACAAGCTCTCTGAGCAACCTGTTCCAGCACCTCACCACTCTCTCAGTAAAACTCCTCCCCCTGAAATATAATCTAAATCTCCCCTCCTTTAGCTTAAATCCATTCCCCCTTGTCCTATCACTAGCTATGTGTGTAAAAAAAAATTGATTTCCGTCCTGTTTATAATCTCCTTTTAAATACTGGAATGTCGTAGTAAGGTTTCCCCACAGCCTTCTCTTTTCCAGGTTGAACAAACCCAGTTCCTTCTTCTGGAACTGGAGGAACCTGTCTTCATAGGAGAGATGCTGCAGCACTTGGATCATCTTTGTGGCCCTTCTCTGAACCCTCTCCAAACCTCTCACATCTTTTCTGTGCTACATGCAGTACTCCAGATGGAACCTTAAAAGGGCAAAGTAGAGGGGGACAATTACCTTCTTCAGCCTGTTGGCCACTCCTTTTCTGATGCAACCAGGGATACCGTTGGCCTACCAGGCTGCAAGTGCATACTGCAGACACAGTTTTCATCAACCATAACACTTAAGTCCTTCTCAGCAGGGCTACTCTCAAGGAGTTCATGCTTATTAAACATGCAACTTTCTGTCACGTGTCTACAAACTGTAAGGTGAGCAGAAATCAGTTATGTTTATAATTTGACAGAAGCACTGCTAACATCTGTAGAAAATTTCTCAATATCTAAACATTTTGCAGGATGAACAACGTAGTCTAGAAAGACAGATGTTGCATGCAGAGTTACAACTACTGCTAAAATTTACAAATAGTCATTTTACGAATGGGGATTCAGTATACAACATTGCAGAAATGTGTTCTGTAGCAAAACTCTCCATATTCTTACCTTAAATAGTCAGATTGTTAGGGCAGCTTCCTAAAATGCTATTAAACAAGATGTAGGATTGAAAATACTTTTCTTAAAGTAAATAAAAAAAAAAATAAAAAAAAATAGCAAGAACAAACAAACAAATAAAACTGGTCATGTAAAGCTGCTTTTGCCTATAGTTACCAAACTCATGGGTGGAAATTTATACTGGCTCCACCAGAATATTTAAATGTATGATGATTCTAGCAGTACAAGAAGATCTATTGATATTTCCACACCAATAAACAGTAGAAATGTAAAGATTAAATAGTTATGACAAAGAATAATACATCTTAATGAAAAAAAAAAAAAATAAAACAATCTGCATGAAGAATTAAATTGTGTTTGTCCCTTATCTATCAAAGTGTTCCAGAGCCAAGAACAGTTGATCAGTTATTTCTTTGCTTTTTGTGGTAGGCTTTTGAGAAAAACATGTGTAGTCATATGAAATGACTGCTTTTTTCTCTGGTCCTACCTACTGCCAGACAACCCATGGCCTTATGTGAATTCTTCCTCAATGCTGTGGGGCAGAAAGACATGACTTATAATGTCAGAGGGTCCTCCCAGTACAAAAGCAGACTCCTAGTGATACTGGCAGTTTCTATCTCATTCATATGACAAGAGTGCCAGAGATACACAGAATTTGCTTTTCTACTAATGAGAGCTCAAGCACTGTGGAAACTGATATTTAGTTTAATCTTCATTTGCTTTCTAAATGTTTGGGAAATTCTTATGGTTTAGAAAATGTATTTGATCTTAAATCTAAACTTGCAAAAGTTTTGTATATACAAGCTCCCTGGAAAAAGTAGTATTTCTTCTTACTCCAAAGAATTTTTCTAGCAAAAGGAAGCCCTAAGCATCTAATTCCAACAAATTCTTTATTGTTGAGGTAAGGGCCAGCTGATGCACAGAATGTGTATGACTTCTGACAGACATGCTAAACCTGTAGATTTGTTTTAAAAAGAGCTTGGTCATTTATTGCTCTGAAAGGATGGGGGTGTTGAGAAAAGCATAATAAATAAACACAACTTACCCATTGTTATGACAGATTGATTCAGAAAAAGCCCTGTGAGAGGAATATTGCAAAGATCCCCATCTCCAGCACAGCCATCTGTGCTACTATTTGTTTACAGCTATTTTTGTTTTACTTACTGTAGTGTAGTTTCTGAGCTCTTTATTTCATCAATAGCAAAGGTCCTCAAAATTTTCCATCGTGTGGATTGTATTTTCACAAGGTGATTGTCTCATGGACACTTTCCTTAGCTGTGATCAACAATAACCTCATTACAACTATAAAAACTGCTTAGAGGGATAAAGCATGATAACTAGACTAATATGCAATTTAATGTTAAAATAAGTGTTTTGCCCTTATGATCCAAGTTAGTCATACTGGCTGATTCTGTTCATTGTTTAATCTCACTCCCATCTGCTCTATTTCCTTCCCGTCCCTTGTTTCCTGTACCCTGAGTCTTCACCATCAAATCTGTGCTGCCCCCTTCATTTCTCAACATTTTAAACTTTTTTTTTTCATTTTTTTTTTCCTCTTCATTTCCAGCAGTGGAAGAATTTTTTTTTTTCTTCATGTTAATTATTCTATATTATTTTAGGGCTTCTGAGAAGTAAGCTACCAGAATACACTGGGGAAAGAATAAAAAGGCTAAAAGGCAAAGGCCATGCAGCTCTCTGGATAAACATACTTTAGAACACATTTTTCTGAGTGTTAATTTAAAGACAATTTTAGCATGTTATTAGGGAAACAAAGCCATCAAGTCTGCATTTTTGTTAATCTCAGTGATTTCATATCTGCAGGGATTCAGTATGCTCACACTATAGGTAAGTACCGTGCAATTTTATGTATATAACTAAGCAACTCAAGGTATACACAGTAATGATTCTCTTTCAGGTGAAAATAAGCTTCTCTGAGGAAAAATCAGAGCAGTAGTCTGGCTCAGTTGCTCTGCAGGAACTAATCTCTCTTTACTGGTACTGTAGGGAGCGTTGTCAGATTAGCTCCCTAAACTAGACAGGATGTTCATGAAACTGGTTCTGCCCAAGGCATAGAATGATCTAATGGGACCGAGTGCAGGTTGTACACTGTATGAGAAAAGAAGTGTGAAAGCACATGGACACACTGGCGTGTCCTTCCATCCTAAGGAAGGGATTAGTATTTAAACTCACTGATCATTAAAATGAGGTGAGTGCACATTATTTCATAAAGCAGTACAGAGCTATGTTTCACAAAAGCTGTCCAGTAATTTCTCTATGGATTTCTCAGAGGTTGATCACAGTAAAAGAAATTTAAAATCAGCAGAAAAGATGTAATTCAAGCCCATTGCGGAGGATTACTAAGCAACAGACAGAGCACTGATATGTCTGCTGTGAGGATAATGAAGAATTTTTTGATGCTTAGCCCAGCTATGTTATGCATGTACATAGAGTTGGCCTGTTGCATTTTCATCATTGTATCTTTTGCATGCTGGCTGGGCAAATTCTCCCATCAATTATATATTTGGACAATTAAAGAAACAGATAAAATATATGTTTAAACTGCAATTATATACATATTAGTTTTAAAGAGTCCTTTTATTGAACAGTTAGAATGGCTGCATTTATGACTACAGACATGCTCATAACAACAAATTTCTATTTAAAGATTATATTTCTGCTTGAAAATGCTAAACGATTTCCAGTATTCATGTGGCTCTCTTCTGTCTAATTTAATCGTAGGTGAATAACATATACAGACAAGTGCTTTTCCATAGTAACTGTATACTGGGTCATTTGTAACTATTTGTAACCACATTTTTATCACTGTTAATGTGTTCAGCATGGGCGTGAATCTGCAGACTTATCCATCAAATATGTGCTGCAATATCTACATCACATATAGTGAAAACCTATTCATCAATGAGGCCATGTGTAGGGTGCTGCACTTGGGTCAGGGCAATCCCAGGTATTTATACAAGCTGGGGGAAGATCTCCTTGAGAGCAGCCCTGCAGAGAAGGACTTGGGCGTCCTGGTGGACAAGAAGCTGGACATGAGCCAGCAGTGCGTGCTGGCTGCCTGGAAAGCCAATTGAGTTCTGTGCTGCATTAAAAAAGGGGTGGCCAGCAGGGAGAAGGAGGTGATTGTCCCCCTCTACTCAGCTCTTGTGAGACCCCATCTGGAATACTGCATCCAGGCCTGAAGCCCCCAGAACAGGAAAGACGTGGAGCTCTTAGAGCAGGTCCAGAGGAGGGCCACTAAGATGATCAGAAGGAACAACTCTCCGATGAGGAAAGGTTAACGGAACTGAGCTACTTTAGCTTGAAGAAGAAAAGGCTCCAGGGAGACCACACTGTGGCCTTCCAGTTCTTGAAGGGAGCATATAAACATGAGGAGGAACAGCTGTTTATGAGGGTGGATGGTGACAGGACAAGAGGGAATGGTCTTAAACTGAGACAGGGGAGATTTACATTAGATATCAGGAAGAAGTTTTTCATACAGAGGGTGGTGACACACTGGAACAGGTTGCCCAAGGAGGTTGTGAATGCCCCATTCCTGGAGGCATTCAAGGCCAGGCTGGATGTGGCTCTGGGCAGCTTTGTCTAGTGGTTGGTGACCCTGCACATGGCAGTGGAGTTGAAATTCGATGATCATTGTGGTCCTTTTCAACCCAGGCCATTCTATGATTCTGTGATTCTATGATCTGTACATCAAAAAGTATATAGGTATGCAAGACATATAAAGGTGTATAGTTTCCCACTTCTGGTTTTTTGTATAATACTTTGAAGATTTCCTATAAGAAGAGAATAAAATGGGGAGGAGAGGAGAGGAGAGGAGAGGAGAGGAGAGGAGAGGAGAGGAGAGGAGAGGAGAGGAGAGGAGAGGAGAGGAGAGGAGAGGAGAGGAGAGGAGAGGAGTGGCCAGTATGATTTCTATCTTTGATCATAAATTAGGAGAATTTTGTATAGAGAAACACTCATTTCTGTGGAACACACATAACTCAATCTACTTGTTTCTGTCTTCTCAGTTTTTTCCAGAAAGGAACAATTCTTCTTGTTACTGGGTTTTGTTTGTTTGTTTGTTTGGCTGGCTGGTTGATTGATTGGTTGGTTGGTTTTATCTAGGACTAAATGATGGAGATAATAATCAAAATAATAATCTCCCTACGATGAAGTGTCTTAAAGATAATGAAGGGAAAAAACTAGTGTTAGAAACTTGCTATTGATTATTCCAGTGAATAACTATTTGACACTCTGAATTAAACATATAGCATAAAATTCAGAACATTCTTATGCTGTAAAATAAATCAAGTAATCGGGAAGATCTAAGGGGTGAAATAAAGATGATAACATATAAAAAATTGGTTCAGTTCTACTCCAGTATTCATTGGGATCAAGTAAAGAGATCCCACTTCGGTCCATATTTGCTCTTGAATTCTGAGAGTTTAATGCACTAATACTATGTATTTGAGCTGGGTATAATTTGGCAGTGAATTTTCAGAAAGCTCTGCATTGCCAAAACTGTAGTTCCATTTCAGTGATTATTTAATTATCCATACAAAAAAGAAAAAGTCAGTATAAATGAACAGGGGCTATTTACCCCCGAAATAGCTAAAAAAAAATGTGGCTAAGGCATTCACTTGGATATGGAAAAAATGAAGAAAAAAATGTCTTTGAGTTTCCCACATTGCAGATAAATGCCCAGAGATTATTAGACACTTGAAGCTGAATCTTTATTTCACCATAAAATTCAACCTGCTGACATTTTCAAGTGAAAGCCTTTTTTATCGAGAAACTCCTAGTGTATTTTTCTTCAGAATATTATGTAAGAACATGTGACTTGCAGCATTAGGGACTATTCATAAAGAATACATCAGTTGTTTTGGAATATCTCAGCATTTACAGCACCAGCTTGAGTTTCAGTTTCCCACTCTACTTCATATATTATCGTCAGTGAGTTTCTCAGAAAAGCTGTTAAGAAGTATTTACGTGTCTGACTTTTAAATCCAGCATTCCTAGATCCATTTACTATACTATTCAGAGCTTCTCAGGGCAGCTTCAAGACCAAAATAACCTCATGTTTTTACTGTCAGATCCAGAATGCCCTCTGGGCTGGTTTTAGTTAATTCCCTGTGCAAGGTCTCACTGAGCTGTTGTCCCTAAGAGTAAGCCCTTTATAACTGAATCCCTCTGTTACATAACAGAGGGTAATAACACTTCCCTTCAGGAACAGTGTAATAATAAATATTTTAGACTCTTTCACTCCTTATTGAGTACTACTGAGCTATCCCTCCCATACTTCCTGCGTTTTTCTCCAACACAAGAAAGAGAAGTACTATTGTAACAGGCCAATTTCAAAGATGCTTCAGAGAATCGAGGGGGAGTAAATGTCCTGACAGCTCTCAGGGAGATAGATTGGAACTGACCAGAGTTACAAGAGCTATTGCAAGTCAGGATGCTAGGAGAATTGCATCAGGTGGATTGTCCTCAAACTGGGAAGTATTGTAAGACTGCTTGGGGGAAAGCATGTCCTGAAACGATTATGCCTAATGCTAAGCCTAAGAAATCCTCCCTTCACACCACAGGAGCGTCCTTAGGCGTTGCATTAAGAACTGGACTTGCCTAGGTAATTTATAGATGCAGTTTGCTGTGACCTTAATACCAACTGAGAACTAGAATATGAAATCTAATTTCACTTTGAATCTTGTATCAGAGTTCACTGTAGACAGAGAAGTGTAGTATTTAGCTGGCAAATGAAGACTAAACCTGTGGAAAATTAAGACAGTGAATTTTCTTGATGATATTTTCCACTTCCCCAGTGACCTTCATCTGATGGTCTAAAAGCACTTTACAAAAACATACATTTGTTACACACAAAGCAAGTTGAAAGATTATGTTGTTTTGTTTCTTTCCCCGTGGAAAAGATTTTCTTCTTTGAAAAATTAAAAACTGAAAAACACTTGTCTGAAAGCTTTTGACTTGAAACTCTCTATTCAAAAATTCTGCTGTAGATTTTGGTGGAAGTCATATCAGTAATTCTTCATTACCCAGTTCTGTGAACTGTACTTCGTTCTCATAACATATTGTGCATCATTGTCCAGGTTCTCCTTCCTGAAAATTAAGTTCTAGGAGCATCTCTGTGCAAAATAACAATGGAAATGATAAACAATGTTTTATACTGAGAGCAGTTTTTTTTCACATTCTCATAAGCACAACACCCAGATAGGCTTTTAAGTTCTTAGGAACACTCCTTGTAGTTATATATTTAGAGATTATGGGTGATGGTCAGCAGGATTATAGTGTTCCACCTTAAAATCTCCTACAGAAAACTAAATTTTACAAAATATGCTACCTATGTATCTCTGTTAAAATTTTTCAGTGCCACATCCCATGCCCCGGAGTGATGGTGCAATGTCTGCCACAAACTACCATTTGATGTGACCGAGTTCTGGCAGCCCACTCTGTCACTTCTGGCATTTTGTCACCCACAGATGTATACTCAAGCCTTTGTCTACCCTAAGTATTTTTACATTTTGTTATCCCCAAGATTACATCAACTCAGTGGTAAAGCTGGAAATGGCCTCCTGTGTGCTTAAACTTTACCTCTTGCTTATTTCCACTGTGTGTGTTTTAAGATTGCTAGTGTGTTTTGTGTAATCAAATGAAATAAAACAACAGAAAAAAATAACAATGTGAAGGTGAAAAGCACTGCTGAATAAATTAATGTGACTCTATCACTGTCAGAATTATCCAACAAACGAAAACAGCCTCTGAAAGAAAAAATTGAAGGACTCAGTGCACAGAAGTTATTCAAAGACAACAAAGAGGTTGAGACAAGATATTAAAAGAATGAGGATAACTGAAGAGGTGACATAATGCTAGAAAACACAGCAATCTGCTAGGAATGCTGAAGATGTGAAATGAAAGGAAAATTGCAGAAGAGGTTAAGATAAATAACAAAATTTTCTTTTATTTGAGATCATATTGAACAAGAGGTCATTGGAAGAGACAGTAGAAATTCTAAGAGCTGGCCTGGGTAATTTACTGACTGAAGAGACAGACATAACTAAAGCGCAATCAAATGAATTCTTTGCCTCTGTGTTCACACAGAAGGCTTGGGGACAGATGTCAGAAACAGACATAAATTTCCCAAGAGAACAAGAAAAAATATTGAAGGAGGTAAGATTCAGCCAGAACAGGTGATCAAGGAATTAGAACATATGAAGCTTAACACGACTCCAAGACCTGAAAATATCCCTCTGTGATTTAAAAAAAAAAAAAAAAAAAGTTGCAGAAAGGCATGGGAGAAACATTTCCAGATGGAGCTGAAACCTCTTTGAAAGCACAGACAACGTGACTATGAACAAACATAATTTGAACTAAATAAGGACAGAACCAGTTCCATCCTGCTCCAGCGTGTGTGTAAAGTGCAACTGAGAGCTGAATTGGCATGGCAGCCCACTGAACTGCATGACAGCCCACTGCCATCTCACATCATGAACTCTCTGAAACCACTATAAAATGAAATTTATCTACTCAAAGAACAAACATTGTTTGAAATGTGTTGTTGTTGTTGTTGTTGTTGTTTTGTTTGCTTTTTTGCTTTTAGGAGGAAACATATATTTCAAGAGTCAGGGTTCAACAGGCCAAATGCAGGTCTCTTCTCCTGGGGTAGTAAAGGCTAGTAAGCCTGTTGTTCAGACATGAAGACAGAGCACTAATCAGACTGTATTTTATCTGTATCTGTCTCTTTAATCAGTAAATCACATTTTAACTTGCTCCTGCATCTGAAATAATCTACTCTTACATTCAGTGGTAAAAATAAGACACTTCTAGGGCTTTCGTCCAGTCAGCCTAAAGTAGGTAGCTGAAATTGACAAATGAAAGCACACCTGTCAAATGAGTATTTATTTTTCTTAGTTGTCACTACAGAAATTTGCAGATAATAGTACACATACCTATTGATATTGCAGAGATCTTAAGGCATGTAAAGCAATTCCTACTGCAAACATTTTGAATCTACAAAGTGGACCAAAACCTACTCTTTTTTGTCAGATCTTCCTGATATGGTGCCTGACCCTCTTCTATGTGGACTGGAAAAAAGGTAATAAACCTCATATTTAGAAATGATACTAACATGTAAGAAAAAATATTTCTAAGCTAGTTATTTATCATGTCAATCAGAACTCTTAGAAGGGGAATCAGTGACTATGTCTATTCCAGCCATTTTGTGCTTATCTGTTAATATATCTGGGTGCTGGTCATTCTCATCTACAATACTAAAATTTTAGGACATGAGTTTCATTGCCTCCATCTAACACTTATCCTGAACAATTCATAATTTATTTATCGACAGTGTGTGTACTAGAAATGTATTAGAAATCAGTTTATGTCTAGTACAGATTCTAGTACAGATAACCAAGAAAATCAGAGATGGGTGTACATTATGTTAAATTAGACTCAAACAAACAATGACAGTATCATTTTGTTTGGATGGAAACATAAAGACTTTAGCTCTCATTTTAACTGCATTGGCAAGAGTAGTCCCTTTGGAATGCAACATTGAGAACATATCCTTCTATTACGCAACACAAACTGGTGTCTCTGCTGTGCTTGCACACTCCGATAGGGTCACTGTGATTGGGTCACTCCAAAGAGCATATTCAAAGACAAGAATAAAGGCAAAATCCAGATTATAGTGGACAAAGTTGAGAGAATGAAGATAAAGAAGCTGGAGTTGGCAGACATTATTTCTCTTCCTGTTCACCTCCCACCCCCACTCCCCACAGTTTTCTTTCTTATATTCCCTGTACTGTGGATTCACCCTGCTGGATCTTTACCCTTCATTGTCCATCTTCTGTATGAAAGTGAGTGGAAAAGGATTTCCATGCCCCATAGCTTACACTGCAACCCTTCTGAGTGTTCCTTGAACAGAAAACAGTATATCAGTATGCATAATGGCATCTTCTTTGATGGTAGGTTAGGGAGACAAGCAAAGCAAATTTTCCTTTTCTCAGAAGAGCAGTCCAGATTCACTGCACCACAAGTATAGAAATAACTACAGGTTGTGTATGTATTTTTTATGTACAAACACACTAGATTATGCAAATTTGATTTTACCTGATGCTCCACCAAAAGAAAGAGAAAAACTTCAGAGAAAAAAAAAATCACCATCGTACTTTTACAAAGCTGTATACTCTTATTCTCTATTCTTTCAAACTTTTAATAAAATAAAATAAAGGTTTTTACTTTTGTGAATATTGTTCCCTTTATTTTCCATATATTAATCTTTTTCTCTGGCAGATAAACAGTTAGAAGAGAAAGGGGAAAGACAAAGAAGAAAAACCTCCTGTTCATCCTTAATACATTTTTTCACATGTATATAAATAAAGGAAATATTTCACTCTACATTGTTACATTAAGATACCATAAAAACTCAAAAACAAGAAATACATAGTGATAGGAAGGGCACTAGGGCCAAGATGTACATCTCCATTCAATCTTGAAAGCACCATTTCTCTGTAGTTGCTACCAAACCAACAAAATAAGCAGATTTGCTAAATTGCCTTTACACAAGAACTGAAAGTTAAATACTTGTCCTAAGGATAGTGAAACTTTTATGTCAGAAAAAATTGAAGTAAATTAGTTAGATTAAAATACTCAGATTCCTTCAAAATCATTGTTCAAGCACTTGCAATGTCAATTCATCCCATCATTTCTCTCAATTATAGTTGAGTTTCATGTAGAACAGAGCTCCAAGACTAAGACATGGAATCTTTAATTCTCCTAGCAACTCTGCCAGAATGTTGAGAGTGCAAGGGAAATTTTAATGAACAAAACTTTTTCATTAAGCTAAAACTCACCAGTCTTCTCTGATAGATTGGATTTAATTTCCTGTCTGACATGGCATTTTGAGCTGGTCTGCTTAGTAAGGAACTGGCCTTCATCCTCTGCCTATCTGGGAAGGCCTTATGGATTATTCAAACAAAATACAAGTGGAGATCTCCTCCTCATTCCCTACTCTCCATTTGTCCTTACGAAACAAAAGTATTCTAAGTAAAATCCTGTGTTTGCCTAAGTCCTGTGTTTGCAACTTGAGACAGCAAGTTCACAACTTGTCAATTCTAAATCTTTAGTCACTTATAGGAGGAAAGAAATAGTGCTTTAAAAGTTATTTAAGCATCTAACGCATTAAGTGGAATTGAAAGATTAGTACTGAACTACTTTTGAGTCTTTATGCACAAGAAAATCAGAGAAAAGGAGGACCATAAAAAGCTAGAGAAGATTATTTTCATGATGCCTTATCTCCCAGTTTATCATTTTAGTACCATCCTCTGTTTTTCTTCCCTTTCATTACATTTTTTTAAAAATCTTAAACATTTTATCTCAAATTTTTAGTATTTACTGGAGATTCTGAGAAATAGACTTCTAGAGATGAGGATGCACAGACTTTTAAGTATTTCTCTGACAGTAACTACAGTTTTAGAAGAAAGATATATTATTCACATAGAAAACTAAAGCATTAAAAAGCTAATGAACAGGCCAAAATGCAATTCAGGCATCTAAATTTGAATATGTATATAATTTAGAAATTAAAATCCCAAAATTGTTATCCTTAAGACTCCTATTCATCTTCTCTTAGGATTTCCCAAATTTCAAATTATTTAGTGTCAATTGGAGAACTCCATAGGTAACTGCAGCTGAATTGTGACACATCTTTTAGGCACATGAACTCTAAGGGGCTTGAGCAACTCAGTACCTAGCCCTTAAATACAGCTATTTACAGTTACCAGCCATTTCTTTGCTTAGATTTCCTGAGAAATATGATCTTACACTCTCAGAGCATGCCAACTATGCGTATTATAACCCTATCACTGGGGAAAAACTTGAAAACAAGAATAGTGGAATGACCAAAAGATAAATTTAAACACCAGGATTACAATTACTATTGTTCACCAGATTACAATTAAACACTACCTTACTTTTTTGATACCTAATGCAGAAAGTAGCACCCAAACTCTATCAAAGCAACTGAAATCTGGTAAAGTCCAATCATTCTAGTGTCTTGTCTATCTAATATGATGCCTCATGAAAATACCCTTCAGGTAAATGAGAATATTTGCCATTTAATTTGTTACAAGGACCTGATCGCATGCCTGTCTATGAGGAACTCTCTCTCTGAACAGTGAAGGCACGGCCCAGGTTACTCCTTTCTCCATAGATACCTACAGCTGTCCTTCAAATTCCCTCCTCATTCACTGCTTGGTTCATTTGTCAAATCTATGTCTCTCTAATTTAGAGAAAAGACTGTCATGTGGGACATTGTCAAATGCCTTGCACAAGTCCAGGTAGATAACATCAGTTGTTTTAAAGTAATACAATACAATAACTTGTATTACATTAAAGGAATATGACATAAAGTAGGAGTGAAAGGAAGGACACTCAGTAGTAGTAGATTAATGACCTAAATGAGATTTTAGAGCACTTTATTCCTCAGTAAGGTAGCCTCTGTGTATTATTTTCCTGGTTTATTTATTTTTTTTCCCCTCTAATATGATCCTAAAGTCTCACATGATATAAGACAGTAATTCCCACTTTGACAGTTATCCCTTTGGAATGTGAACATGCTGTTCTGAAAAGTTCTTTTTTTTTTTTTTTTAGTGCTATCATTTACAATTACATAGGCAATAATAATGTTTCTTAAATTTTCTTCCATATTTTATATATTTCAACAATCTCTCTGAGTTAATAAGGCTACACGCACTTATACCTCATAAAATCTGAATCAGTGCTAGAATAAGAACCTGCTTCTGCTCCACTGAATTTTGCAATTTTGCCACTGATTTCTACATAAAAATACTTTGAGACCTAACTACAGATAAAAAAGATCATTCATTAGCCAGTATGTTTCAACCAGTCCATAATAACCTGTTGGGGTGGGAAAAGTTCAAGCCAAAAGCTGTTGATTTCCCTAGAGACAATCAAAATGATAGATGCAGTGGTGAAAGATCACAGCTGACTGGGTTTAGTCCTCTCATCACTAGCTGCAGATGGCATGTAATTTAGGGATGCCCATTTGGTGAAATTTACCAGCTTCTCTTGAGATCACACATATGGGTTTGCATTTAAAAAACAATTGTACCAGGAATGGCATTTTAAGCAACAGATGTAAGTATTGACAGTAAAAAAGATGCCCAAAAAGCAGAATATCTATACAAATGAATGCAAAGATTTTGTGTTACACTTTACAGCAGTCCATGTAATGTTTTAACTTTACAAAACAGGACAGAAAATAACTGTAAAGTCAATGTATACAACACTTTCCAAACTTCCTAAATTAAATATGGGATTCTGTCTTTACAGTTTATGGTTTTCAAGCATTCAGCATTTTTTTTTTTTTTTCCCAAACATCGTATTTCAAAGCTAAATCTCAAACTCTCACATAACAAAATAATGTCCTCAAAAGTATTATGAGTTGGGCTGACCTCTTTCTCCACTTTGAAATCTAAGTTTAGCTAAAATGAAATGTACAACCAGATTACTTGCTGAAATTTGTCCCTGATTCAGAACAGATTTTTTTTTACTCTTTAGACATTGGCCAAGTGACTGACATGTAGACTTTCTGCCAATTGCATAGCTAAAATAAAATCAAATAAATAATGAATGAATTTTACAAAATTATCATATTAGTAAAGCAGTACAGTGTGCATATTAACACTGAACTAAGACAATTAAAAGGATGTGTATGTCCAAATACAAAATTTACAAAATTTTTTATTTGTATAACACAAAATTACCTCAACGTGGCATGTGCCTGATATCCATCTTTCACTTGATGAGTAATTATGGATATTTCCTTGGTGACAGGAAGTCATTGCTAGTGTCTGCCTCAACAACGTATGATGTAAATCTCTCCACTTTTACATTACATATGAGAAAACAACTAGGAGATTAGGTTTCACATTTTGAAGTGATTATTTCCACAGTGGACACAGATCCACATAACTTTTTCTCAATCTCCTGATTTAAAAGACCTGTGATGAAGAAAGAGAGGTAAATTATGACATCAGTAAGCAATATTATGTTTCTCACTGTTCATAATACACACTGTAATTTGTGAGGTGAGAAGATGGGGAAGGAGTGTTTCACTGCAGATCCATTGAATGTGCAATTGCTTCTACAAACTAATCTCAATGCTGATAAAGTGCCTGGAGCACCTCCTGGAGCACCATATGAGGAAAGGCTGATATCTTCTTATATATATGGTTTACCAAGAGCATTTTTTTTTACCTGAAGCTATATACACTGATGAACTGCTTTTAAATTTAGAGTGCATCACAGATTGACTTTGGGACAGAGGCTCACACTAAGGGGTCCTTTGCAGAGGCAAAAAATGAACCTTCTTCTCTCCCTGTAGAGAGAATAGCAAAAACCCTCATAAGGGTGAGTCTGACACAGTACGGGCAGAACCTGGAGTGACAGCAGCCAACACCCTCATGTACAGATGCTGTTTCCATGGTGAGCCGTGATCAGGATGGGCAAACAGGTGGCAGTTTGTGTGACAGTTCTTGTGGACAGAGTGAGCAGGGAGAATGGATTGTTGCTCCTCAATTGAGGACAAGCTCAACTATTGGCTGCCTCCCAGGCTACAAATCTAGCCATGGTCTCCACTAGACAGAAAGCTCTTGCCAAAAAGAATGTGGTAGCTCAGACGGAATATGTCTGACCAGAAATGTGTCTCTTCAGATCTCTGTCTGCAGTGAATGCCCAAGCCTCTTACTGCTATTGGAGGGTGTCAGGGAAACCACCAGTGTGAGGTGTAAGCAGGTGGAAGATCTGCTCAGTAAGGTGGTGAAGTTCAAGGTGGAGAGATTAAGGAGCATCAGGGAGTGTGAGCAGAAGATAGACTTGCAACTCCCTGCCATACCTGCAGGAAAGGGACCGGGACGATACAGCCCAAGTAGTGACAGACTCCCTGCCCTGCTGTTGGGGTTGCTGGCAAACCCCTTCTCTACCAACCTCAATTCCCCAGCTTCCTCTACATAGTATGTTTGAGGCTCTGGTTCTTGAGAGAGAGGTAATTAAGAATGCAGTGGAAGCTGCATCCAAGAGGTTGCTTAGGGGGAAGGAGTCAACTCCATGGCTCAAGATTCCCTCCACCAAGAAGGAAAGAAGGGTAATCATTGTAGGCAACTTCCTTCTGGGGAGATCAGAAGACATCATGTGTTGGTCAGACCCTATCCATTGGGAAGTGTGCTGCCTCCCTGAGGCCGGTGTCAGGGACATTACTAGGAGACTGCCTAGTCTGGTTTGCCTCTCTGATTATTATACTTTATTGATAGTTCAGGTTGACAATGATAAAGTCACTGAGAGAAGCCTGAGGGTTATCAAAAGGGATTTCATGGGAGTGGGGCAGATAGTGGACAAAGTGAGAGTACAGGTAGTGTTTTTCTCTATCCCATCAGTGGCAGGAAGAGCTATTGAGAGGATGAGGAATACCCATGTGACTAATGCATAGCCAAGAGTCTGGTGCCACCACAGGAATTTTGGCTTTTTCTTCTGTGGGGCTGTTTACTCAGTGTCTGGTCTGATGGCTGCAGATGGAGACCACCTAGGTCAAAGAGAAAATAATTCTGTCCCGGGAGCTGTCCGGGCTCATTAATGAGATTTTAAACTGGTTTGGAGGGGGAAAGGAGTAATAGTGAACCTGCTCACGACATGAGGTGGGTTAACATAGTAAAATTAGAGGAACAAGATGCTAGTGGGTGCCCTCAGCCTGCTGCATCTTATGATGATGAGGGCAACAGGAAGAAATGTAACAAGACCAGCTGCCCAGCTGAAGTGCCCCTACACCAATGCACACAGCTTTGGAAACAGGAGTAGTTGTAAGCCCCCATGCTACCGGAAAATCACGTCCCAACTGGGACAGGACTTAACAAGGGGCACAAAGGCCAAGAAAAGCTTCTATAGGTACATCAACTGGAAAAGGAAATTCCAGAAGGGTGTAACCTCTCCAGTGAAAAACATAGGTTGTCTAAAAACAATGGAGAAGGCTGAGGTATTCAACAACTTTTTTTTTGCTTCAGTCTTTACTAGCAACTACTATACACACCACTCTTGAGAGGATGGTTTGGAAGGTGGGAACCATATCTCTCCTTCTGTAAGCAAAGATCAGGTTTGCTACCACCTGAGGAACAAGAACATCCATAAGTCTATGAATCCCAATTAGATCCATTCCAAATTCCTGAGGCAATTAACTGATGTAGTCACCAGGCCATTCTCAATGATATTTGAAAAGTCATGGCGAACAGGTGAAGTCCCTGGTGACTGGAAAAAAAGGCAATGTCACACCCATTTTTAAGAAAGGTAGAACTACTGACTTCACTACTACCTCACTTCTATACCAAGGAAGATCATGGAGCAGATCCTCCTGGAAGGCACATGGAAGAGAGGGAGGTAATAAGGGATAAACAACATGACTTCAATAAGGGCCAGTCCTGACTGACCAACCTTGTCACTTTTTATGGTGGTATAACTGTGTCAGTGGAGAAGGGAAGAGCCACTGATGTCATCTATGTGGACATCAGGAAGGCCTTTGACATCATTCCCCATAACATCCTTTTCTTCAAATTTGAAAGATACGGATTTGACAAGTGTGTTTGTCAATACACGAGGAACTGGTTGTGAGATCATTCCTGGATGGAAATCGATGACAAGTGATGTCTCTCTGAGGTCAGTACTGGGTCCAGTGCTCATGAACACCCTCATCAGTGACATCAACAATGGGGTCAAGTGCATTCTCAGCAAATCTGTGAATGACACCAAGCTGTGGGGTGCAGTCAACACACGCAAGGGACAGGATGCCGTCCAGAGAGACCTATTCAGGCTTGAGCAGTAAGCCCAGGTGAACATCATGAGGTTCAATAAATCCAAGTGTGAGGTCTTACACCTGGGTTGCTGTGAAAGACAAAACTGTTTTTCTTTTTGTCTCAAGACTTGCTTCATGAGGGTTTGCTGGTGATAAGACTCTAAGTGACAACTGCCAATTATCTAGGAGGGTGAGTGGTGGGTATCATTGTGCCACAGTGCCGCTGTTCATGATTGTAAAGATAAGCAGAAACAGGACAAGCACTCTTTTTCAAGGGGTGCAGCTTGAAGGAACTGATCACTGCAAAAGGCGATAATGATTGTGCATGGCAAAGAAGGCACCACTCCCTGTTGATTAATCTGTTGGGCCAGGTATGTCACACTAACAGAGAGAAAAGAAGAAAAAAAAAAAAAACAAAACAGAGAAATGGGAGATAAAAGGCCCTCACTAAATTAAGGATTTTGGAGAAGAACTCCCAAAGAAACCTTTGACGGAGAATTCCCTGAGGGGAAAATCTCTTTGGAAGAAACACCCCTCTCCTCCCCCCTCCCCCCCCCGCCGTGGCCTGCTTCCTGGCTTCCTCCCATCCCCCGCGGTGACCAGATAAGTTCCTGAGAACGACCGACCTGCTACAAACCTCACTGGACCGATGGTGGTGACTATCTCTCTCTTGCTTTCTATGGAGACTCTTCACTTTTTATTTCCTATCTCTTTTCTATCACCCATTTCACCTTCCCCATATCCCTAAGCAACTAGGATTTGTAATAAACTGGTCAGGCTAACATTTGACCTGTTGTGTCTTAATCTTGCCATCCGATGTACATATATTAAAAGAACCTCTTCTCCCTCCTATAAACTGGAGTGGGACAATTGCAGCAACCCCCACTGTAAGTACAAGCTAGGTGATAAAAGAATGGAGTACAGCCCTGCAAAAAAAAAGACTTGAGGGTACTGGTGGATGAGAAGCTGGACATGAGCCAGCAATCTGCTTTCACAGCCCAGAAAGCCAACTGTATCCTGGGTTGCATCAAAAGAAGTGTGGCCAGCAGGTCGAGGGAGGTGATTCTGATCCTCTATTCTGTCCTTGTGAGACCTCACTTGCAGTACTGCATCTTGATGTAGAGTCCTCAGTAAGTGACAGATGTGAATCTGTTGGAGTGTGAATCTGTGGAATGTGGACCATAGAAATGATCCAAGGGTTCAAACATCTCCCCTATGGGGACAAGCTGAGAAAGCAGGGTCTGCTTA
This sequence comes from Meleagris gallopavo, assembly GCF_905368555.1. Classification (NCBI taxonomy): domain Eukaryota; kingdom Metazoa; phylum Chordata; class Aves; order Galliformes; family Phasianidae; genus Meleagris; species Meleagris gallopavo. The sequence goes on from NC_139404.1 coordinate 161,180,467, forward strand.
GTCTGCAAAAGAGAAGGCTCATGGGAAACTTGATAGCATTTTTCAGTTTCTAAAAGAGGCTTATAAGAAGGAAGAAGACTGACTCTTTAGCAGGGTCTGTTGTGATAGGGAAGGGAGAAATTGTTTCAAACTAAAAGAGAGGAGATCTGGACTGGATATTAGGAAGAAGTTTTTTACAATTAGGGGGGTGAGGCACTGGAACAGGTTGCTCAGACAGGTGATGGATGACCCATCCCGACATTCAAGGTCAGGATAGATGCATCTCTAAGCAGTTTGACTTACCTGTAAATGTCTTTGTTCACTGCATAGGAGTTGGACTAGATGACCTTTCATGTTCACTTCCAACTCAAAATATTCTATGATTCTATGACTATACAAAAGCAAAAAAGTTCTCTTCATAGTTGTCATGAGCCCATGGCGAGTGAGCAGCTTTTATGTTGTGCAAAAAGAAATGTGTAAAAACTTAGGGTTACTAGGAAATAATATTTATTACTATACCTTATTAGTTGGAAGAAAACAAAAATAAGTATTAGGAAGATATGGCTCAGTTAAAAAAAATGTAAACATTTTAGTCTTCTACAAAGCTGATTCTAAGGACCAATATACAAGATAATCTGCATAATCAGCGTTAAAAAAGCAAATGTTCTCAGAGAGGAAAATAAAATTAGTTTCATCTTTGTTTTCAGTTAGCTTCTTCTATTGACATTAATTCGCTAGGATGAATAAATAAGATTATACCATGCTATGCTGCTCCTTTTTTTTTTTTTTCCTTCTTTGATACAGTTGGTCTGCTGTTAGAAAGAGCTGGAGAAGACAGCCCAACAAATTTTTAGAGCCTCAGGCTAGCTCACTTAACATTATGTTGCTCTCAGACCAAAATAAACCCAAATGGTTAAGGCTATGCATAAGTCGGGGCTGAGAAAGACAGTGATATGTGTACACTAATTCAAAACTGTCCATAAATATGAACATAAGGACTGAATTTATACATAATAGTAACATGTAATGAATTCTTTTTCTTTTCATAAATTGCTACCATCATAATTGCTTACATACTATTGTGTTTTTAATAAGCTTTTAATAAACTTTTGATAAATATTGAAATAATTGAAATTTGAATGAATTTCTGAGCCTTTTCTAATTGATAATGATATAATAAAAGAAAACAAATTTATGTTTTTTGAGTCCTGAAGCAGTCGGACTCTTCACTTCCTCATAGGTCACATCAAAAGGAGCATGTTACAAAGGATTCTGAGGCTTCAGAATCCTGCCTAAAAAAATCATAGAATGGATCGAGTTTGAAAGGACTTTAAAGATCATCTAATTCCAATCTCCATGTCGCTTACTAGACCAGGTTACCTAGGGCACCATCAAACCTAGCCTTGAACAATTCCAGAGTGTCACAAGTTGAGAGCCTTTTGCTTGTGACAGGGGGCTAGGACCCCCACCACCTTTCCCCTACAGGAATCTAGCAGAGAAGTGAGAAGGAGGAGTTACCCTACTGAGATAACGAGAAAAATATTTTACTAAAATAGTAAATGAATGTGATATAATACAACACAAAAGGAATCAAGAGTATTAGATCACAAAAATAGGGAAGAGAGAATATCTCCTAAACATGTGTCGAGCTTGGGCAGAGTGGAAACAGGAGGCACATCCTCTCCTCTTTCCATCCCCAGAGCCTTGTATCTGTTATTCAGAGCCACTTTGGGATCAAGGGAGAGACTACTCTTTCTGCTCCCAATGGAGAGGAGGGTTCAGTCTTCTCATCTTACATGCTTTTGTTCTTCAACGTTAGAAGCAAGCTTTGCTTCTTCCCCTTACAGAGAATTATAACTGAGATGTCACTGTGTCACTGCATAATACCATACATCAATATATCTCTCCAATTTCTGAATACTGCATTGCCTGTTGATTTCCCCTCACAACTTGGCCACTTGCTCAAACAGTTTGTTGAGCTGAGAACAATTTGTATCCATGACTCCACCCTCAACCCCCAGACTTTCAGATGCTGGAATTCCCTACAGGTGAAGGTCTGGGCAGCTCTGTCAATCTTTGGGAGGTCTGCTAGGGTGCATAGTTAGCCCAGGAAGGTTGTGGCCCCTTTATCTGGATTTCCACCTCAGCCTGGCATTTGCAGCAGATGGTCACCATGTTTGCTAAGAGTGTAACTCCCTGCTGCTCCCAGAAGAGAGAGCTGCCCTCCCTTCACACCCTCATGCTCTGTTAACTGCCACCCTAACAGCAGCACGAACTGCCACACTATATCCTAAGTGCCCTCTCTGGTCAATGCACTTCTGGACACACAATCCCTGGGGCTGCCTGTCCATATGTAGAGCTGTTATGCTGCTGCTCCTGGCCCTGCTGAAACCTGCTCAGCTGCTCTCATGAATGCTGGGAGCTCTTGGCTGTTCCTGGTAAGTCATTCCTTGCCCTGGGGTCAATTTCAAGACTCATTAGAAACTTACTCAGTAAATGTGCAGTTGTCATGTCTGAAAGGGAGATAGTTTACAAGGAATTGTTGGAGCGAAACTTTGTAGGATAATTGAAGAAAATGAAAGAATAAAAACAAGAGAGACAATTCCTACAAATCTCCCTTGCAACTTTAGGGAGAACTCACTGAGAGCAGTCCTGTTGAGAAGGACTTGAGGGTACTGGTGAACAAGAAACTGGACATGAGCCAGCAGTGTATCCATGAATCCCAGAAGGCCAAGTGTATTGTCCTCGGCTGCGTGAAAGGATGAAAGGATGCCCAGCAGGGCAAGGGAGGTTATTGTTCCCCTCTACTCAGGTCTTGTGATGCCACATCTGAAGTACTGTGTCCAGGCCTGAGGCCCCCAGCATAAGAAAGATGTGGAGCATTCGTAATGGGTCCAGAGGAGAGCTACAAAGATGATCAGAGGGCTGGAGCACCAACAATTGAAAGACAGAGGGAGCTAGGCTTGTTTATTTTTGGAGAAGAAAAGACTCCAGGGAGACTTTATTGCAGCCTCCAGCACTTGGGAGAACCTTAGAAACAGGAGGGGGACCAATTTTTGTACAGTCTGACAGTGATGGGACAAGGGTTTAAACTAGAAGAGGGGAGATTTTGGTTAGATATCAGGGAGAATAGTGAAGCATTGATACAGTTTTCCCATAGAACTTGTGAATACCACATCCCTGAAGGCTTCCAAGGCCAGGTTGGATGGGCCAGTCTGATCTAGTGGACAATAGCCCTGCCTATGGCAGGGAGGTTGGAATTAGTTGTTCTTAAAGATCCCTTCTAACTACAGCCCGTCTATGACTATGATTCTGCGATTCTATGATTCTGTGATTTTTGTTACTGTAACACGCTGTAACATTTTTCTGTCTATATTCAGGATACTGTTATTGGTTCAGAGAGTTTCTAGGAGTACTGTCATTATCTTATTATCTCCATTACCTTCTCAATAGTTTCTTCAGTTCACTTCAGCTGAGGTTCTGTTCTGCATTCTCAACTGGACAAATCTATACTGAAACCTAAGAGTCAAAGGTGATGAAAGTTTAGACAATAAACCTATAATGACAGTTCAGCTCACATCTGATTTCAGAAGTAACTTTCTACCTCCAGACACCAAAATTAGGCAGTACTCACCTTACATATCTTCCATATTAGTTGGTGACTTGGTTTCAGCAGAGACAGTGTTAATAGCACTCTGATGTATTGGTTGATGCTGAATGATGGGCGGGAATGTATAAGTACCCACAGAAAAATAAACAGACACCTAAACTTTAGATTCTCTTCATGTACAGAACAGACAAATATTAATGTGGTTGAAAAAAAAGTCATCACATCCCAGAGCTGGGAATTACGTGGTAAATGTCTTTCCTGTTGTTATGTTCCAAGAAGGATTCAGTTCAGAAGCTTTCTACAGAACACATGTAGCATATCCCATCAGCACTGGTTACTTCCCAAAAGGCAATGGTAGAGCCCCAATTTAACTTTATAGCGTGTCCTAAATGCCAGCACACCTCCTTTCACAAACAAGCAAGATGTGTGGGCTCAAATTCTTTCAAGCCTAGTAGCTTTCTAACACAATTTAGTCATAATCCCATCCAGAGTTCTTAACTAATGGGATATAGTCCATCTGAAATATTGGTACAGACATTCGTACTGATCAGGAAGAAATTCAAAATTCATTGGCACAGACAGAATTTATTATATGTCACTTACACTTATGCTACGTCTTTTCATACAATTTCTCCAATGTCAGGCATTGGGAATATGAGGCTGCTTAGCATCTTTTCATTGATTAGATCAATATCAACATCTAGACTGTTGTAGTTGTCTCTGTTGAACCAGATGAAAGATACTTTAAAGTGAAAAGAAAAAAAACTTGGAAAATTACAGACGGTAGGTATAGCCTGATATATTTTTAATGGCAATGTTAGAATAAGAAAAAAAAAATGATAAAATGGGATAGAAATAAAACAAACCTACCAAAAAAAAAAAAAAAAAAAAAAAAAAAGATTTAAAAGACATACCAATAAGTTAACAGAGAGGTAATCCAAGGTTTCATATAAAACTCAGTTCTTTTTAATACATTTCATTAATGATCTGGAAGAGAAGATTGTGCAGTGAAATGGAAAGATGAGACAAAGATGTCAATCATGACTAGAATGGACTGTGAAAAATATTAGGAAAGGCAAACTATCTGATATCCAATATTCTGATTTTTTGATTAATAGATGATTATTTGTTGAAAATTATCTTGTCATAGAGTTATCTTTAGATCTGCATCCATGACAGGGAGACTGGAAGCCCACAGGCCAAAAGTCACAGAAAAAAAAGGAAGAATGAGAGAAAAAAAAAAAAAGTGCCAGTTGTTTATGGGTTGGTCTGGCCTGGCTCCACCTCATGATTAATGAGGCAGGGGATTTGTGAACCTGCTCCCCAGGAGAGGGGAAAAGGCGGAAGGGTAGGGAGATGATAGATGGGTCTAAAAACAGAGCAGCGGCAACCATCTGAGGAGGAATGTTAATTTACTAAATATGATGTCAGAATGCAAGACAACACAATACAGTACAAATCAACAAAAAGCCAACAAATCAAACCAAATCAGAGAGAAAGTGTCCGAACCAAAGGCCTTACTCTAAAGCTGCAAAAAGTGTCAAAGCATTGTGTGCTTCTCTGCAATGAACAAAGAGAAGGGCTCAGGACCTGCCAGGAGCTCTACCTTTCTTCCTCTGGGTGAGAAGTCCTATGGGGAATACATCCCTTCCCCTCACTCTCCAAGAACAAAGTACCCAGAAGCAGTGGTCCACGGAACTGGAACATTATCTCTTTAACTCCCAGTGCTTTACATGATGTTATGATGTGGAATACTGACAACAACAGCAACAACCAAAAAAAATCACAAAACCATGACATATCTAAACGAATTGATGAATTGTTTCAGAATGGACATACACTCCTAGAAGGCTCAGACAGCACTGTAGAAAAGGGTGAGAAAATACAGTATGTACTGGTGGAAATGGAAAGAATATTCTGCAGCACATTTTCTGTGGCTTCAGAAATATTTAGGTCCAATCCTAAGCTCCTGAACTTTGGGAATCACTGTAAATATGTCAGTGAAATCTTTGGATCAAAAAGGCTACCAAGTTGTTTGGAAGAATAATGTAATAGCTATTAACATGATAAAAACTATGTAGTCTTACAGTACCCTAGTGTGGCTTTACCTAGTGAACGCTGTGTAGATTACCATCCCTCAGAAAGAGTATTCCAAACTGAAAAAGTGCAGGAAAAAAACAATGATAGTGAGAACTCAGAAAGAAAATCTCACAGAAGTCATAGTTGAAAAATGTAAGATTGCTAAAAGGACAAGACTCAAACTCAGCAGAAAATTATCTTAAGTATTGTTTGTTTCATGTATTCACTAATAAGTTTTAATGGCTCTGAGCAGCATCACTTGGGTGCCACACTGGCAGTCTCTACACACAGGAAAAGCTGGTCAATTTCAGCTCAGCCTTGCATATTCAGATGTTTGGGTTATAGGGGAACTTGTCTCCAGCCCTACCTCCTGGATGGGCCTTCTCCCTGTGCTATGGGTAGCTTGTCTCCTGGTTGGATCTTTCAGACATTATTTTGTATCTTGGCCCTATCTCTTGTTGCCCCTGATGGGATCCCTTGGGTGTCCTCTGCATGTGATGCATTGTTTGCCTCCTTGGGAGCTATTGGCAGACCATCCCTCTCTTCTCTCTGTGCCACAATTCTGACAGTTTAGGAAAGAGTTAATTTTTAACTTTTGTTGGATGTGGATCCTGTGGCACAATTAATGTAAAGATTTTAACTTATTGTCACTAAAGCAATATTTCGAATGAGAGACATAGATTGAGATAGTAGTCTACTTCTGCATTTTACATTACAGCAACTGAGTAAAGCTCTGAAATTATTCTGGGAAAACTCAGTCATCTTAGACAGTAGAATCTCTTGCCTCTCTTCTACATATCTCATTCGCAATCTGCGTGTTTGATTTACAGAAGTGTTAGAAGCTGTGCTCTGAACACACAAAACAGAAGTTTAATGCCTAGCACTCTGAATAATCAGATACAAGCGATCTCAAATTGGGCATTTGGCTATAATATTCTTGTCGTGCTGGTCTCCACCCTTAACATAGCATCCAATTAACACAGCCTAGAAGAAATGATGACATGTTGGTTTGAGCATTTGAGACTCTAGAGAAGCACAGTCTGTGAGAAAATCACATAGAATGGATTGGAGGGGACCTTAAAGACAATCTGGTTTCAACCCTTCCTGCCACAGGCAAAGTTGCCACCTATCATATCAGGCTTCACAGGTTCCCATCCAATCTGGACTTGAATGCCTCCAGGAATGGGGTATCCACAGCTTCTCTGGGAAAACTGTTCCATTGCCTTACCACTCTTTGAGGAAAAAATATCTCCCTAACATCTAACCTAAAACTCACCTCTCTTATTTTAAAGCAATTCTCCTTTGTCTTATCATCAACAGACAGTGTAATAAGTCAGTCTCCCTCCTGTTTCTAAGCTTCCCTCAAGTATTGGAAAGCTGTAATGGGGTCTACCTGTAGCCTTCTGTTCTTCTAGCTAAATAAGCCCAAATCCCTCAACCTTTTTTTCATAGGAGAGATACTCCAGCTGTCTGATCATCATTGTGAATAACTCTATGTCCAGAGAAGGATCTGAGAGGTGTACATATTTTGAATAATGTGAGTGCTGAATAAAGTCTCTGACCTCAGTCTCTGAGCTTCAACAAGACCAAATGCCGGGTCCTGCACTTTGGCCACAACAACCCCAGGCGACGCTACAGGCTTGGGGCGGTGTGGCTGGAGGACTGCGTAGAGGAAATGGACCTGGGAGGTATTGATTGATGCTCAGCTGAACATGAGCCGACAGTGTGCCCAGGTGGCCAAGAAGGCCAATGGCATCCTGGCTTGCATCAGAAACAGCGTTGCCAGCAGAAGCAGAGAGGTGATTGTTCCCCTGTACTCAGCTCTGGTGAGGCCACACCTCGAGTACTGTGTCCAGTTTTGGGCCCCTCACTGCAAGAAAGACATTGAGGCCCTGGAATGTGTTCAAAGGAGGGCAACAAAGCTGGTGAGGGGTCTGGAACACAGGCCATATGAGGAGAGGCTGAAGGAGCTGGGAATGTTCAGCCTGGAGAAGAGGAGGCTCAGGGGAGACCTCATTGCTCTCTATAACTTCCTGAAGGGAGGTTGTAGTGAGCTGGGGGTCGGCCTCTTCTCTTGTGTCATTAGTGATAGGACCAGAGTGGATGGTTTCAAGCTACGGCAGGGGAGATTCAAGCTGGACATTAGGAAGTATTACTTTTCAGAAAGGGTGGTCAGGCACTGGAATGGACTGCCCAGGGAGGTGGTGGAGTCACCAACCCTGGGGGTGTTCAAGGAAAGACTGGACGTTGTGTTGAGGGACATGGTTTAGTGGGAGCTATTGGTAATAGGTGAACGGTTGGACTGGATGATCTTTTAGGTCTTTTCCAACCTTGGTGATTCTATGATTCTATGATTCTATGACTACATACTGAGTGACACAGCTGATTATGTCAATGAAGACAATTATCACAGGATAAATTCCAGTTGCAGTAAGTGACAGATACAGCTTGTTCTTTAGCATGAAGTGTCTGAGTGCTCCTGAAATGGGTGCTTTATAAAGAAGAGTGAGCATCCTTGAGAGTATTCAGGGACAGATTATTTCCACTTATTTAGAAATCTAAATGTGATTCTGAATCAGAATTGAAAACTGAATTACTAGCACTTTATAACCTACAGTTTTTGATTTTTTCATCCTTAATTATGATCTTTCAGAGACATTTTCCTACAACATATTCTGTTTGCATTTGGACTACTATCTAGTAACATTCTGAAGTGTATTCCAAAATGTGAAAGGGATTTCATCTTGCTATTGTTGTATAGTAAGGTTGAATACTAGCTGTTGCTAGTATCTGTCACATAATGCATTGTGTATGCATATATATATAGTCTCTTCTAGCTTCGTGTTCTTTTCTCTTGAAATGTAACACTTCCTGTAAACATGATCTTTCATCGTTTCTTTTCAGAATTGCTTATATTTCTAGCAAAATATTAAGGTCATGTGAGGAGCTATAGTGCAGAAAACAATTCATACCTTGTTTACTCCTGTATTTTTCATTTACTTTCAGTCTGGTTTGTGTGTCTGACTCTCTACCACTTGTTTATTTTCCAACTCCTTTGCATCTTTCACAGCTGTCTCCGTGGAAACCGTGCTCCTAATTGCAGATTTTAAGGTTAAGTTGTTTCTGTTAAAAGCTGCATCTGTGAGTGTTCATTACTGTGCAGAATGGGTAAAGAATCTCTGGTTTTCACTTTAGTCATCACCAGCCTAGCCATATTCAACTACTCACCCCAGCTTTACAATGTTGATTGCTATATGTCCACTTTTCAACTGAAATTAATTGGGAAAATATCAGCAGGATTTTACAAAGGCAATATCTATAAGAAGGGGGAGGATCTTCCTCACAAAAATTGATAGAATAAATTTATGCTTTAATTTATAGAGAAGTAGTTTATTTCTCATTTAGTTTTAACTCTTTTTGTGGGAGGAAACAGTTTACATTTGCCAAAACTCAAAAGTGGTTTGTGCAAGGTCTGTTAGCAGTGTTTTTCAGTAACACTGATCTATTTGATTTTTTTTTTAAATTATTTATTTATTTATTTATTTATTTTGCCAGTTCTCCAGAATCTCCTAAATCAGGACATCTCTAGATATACTACCCATCAGTGGCATATCCTCAGATTTGTACAATGAGATCAACAATCTAGTAGGCTGAAATGCAGCCCTCATAATGCTTCTAATGCTTCCAACTGAAAAGAAGCATGCAAACTGAAGCAGTGTTATGTCTTAGAGTTGTATTGTGGCTTAACCTCAACAGGCAGGAGAGCATGACACAGCCACTCACTCCCACTGGTGGGAGAGATTCGGAAAGTTGAAACTGTGAGAACTTGTGGGTTGGCAATTTAGTAAGTAAAGAAGAAGCTGCATACAGAAGCAAAGCAAAGTCAGGAATTCATTCACTACTTTTCATTGGCAAAGAAGGGCTGTTCACACATAATGCTTACTTAAGAAGACAAACATCATATCCCTGAACATCTCCCCTTCTTTTTTTTCTCCAAGATTTATTGCTGAGGATGATGTCATATGATATGTAATATGCTCTTGGTCAACTGTCCTGGCTGTGTCCCCTTCCAGCTTTGTATTTACCACCAGTCTCTCAGATGGGATGGCAGAGTGAGCAAGAGAGAAGAGCTTGACACTGCAAGTACTGCTCAGCAGCAGCTAAAACACCAATGTGTTATCAACACTGTTTTGGTCACAAATCTGAAACATGGCACCATCTGAGCATTAACTCCATTCCAGCCCAAATCATGGCTAAAACATGGAGCCCAAGGTGGATGTTAAATCGTGTCTAGGAGACACTAACTCTGAACAGTCCAGACATGAATCACTGTGCTTGGCTGTAGGGATCAGCAATCACTCCCTTGCAGTATGTTGCTACTGGTGTCTTTTAAAACCAGCTGCAGGCTAAAAAAAAAGTACCTGGAGTTCAATTTATGCCAAGTAAAAGGTAAAAAAAAGAAAAAAGACAGTTGTTGCTGCATCATGTTCTACTTAGGGCAGAATATGCCTGACTTTTGTGTAGGCAGATATAAACATTGTAAATATATGTATTATTTATTTAAAATATATAAATAACGTTTAAAATTTATTTAAATAAAACCATGATTGCACGCAAAGCCACAGAATCCAAGGTAGTTTTTCTTCAAATGTCTTACATGGGTATTATGAGAGCACATGGCTTGTTAGATTATATTCCCTTGAAGAAATTAAAAAAATATCTAGCTCAAGTGGGAGATAATTAAGTTCAGTACAAAATTCAGTCTATAAAGTGGCATTTCTGGACATCCTACAACTCTCATAAGAATATTAGTGCGTCTATAACAGAAAACAACAGAACGCCCATGTACTCCATCATCCTGGAGGCTGCATCAAGTGACTGGGAAGAATACAAGTAGGGAAAGAATGAGATGACATCTTTTCTGGTCTTGTTTTTCTTTTCCAGGCTTAACTTCGTGGGGTTTTCAGAAGTTTCACTGAGGTTACTGTCGTTACAGTGCAGCTTTACAAAACTACAGAAAAATTTTACAAAGCAACAGAAAAATCTTCATTTCCTGAGTACTTAAATATATTTTTGAGATTTTTCAACTTCCTATGAAAATAAAATTTACATTTTAATTACATTTTAGTTGTGTGTGAAAAAAGTACTTTTTGATCATTACAAAGCTACTGCCTGCTCATCTCCTAAGGTGCTCTTTAGATTGTGAGTTATGGAAAAATCTACTTACCTACTCTATATAATTTATGTTTTTACTCTTCCTTTTTTTTTTTTTTTCTTTTTCTTTTTTTTTTCTTTTTTTTTCCTGGTTGTCTTCCTTTCCTAATTCAGCTTTTCTGGATACTCAGCTGTTTACAGTTTTTGTGAATGACATTTTTTGTGTGTATTCCTTTAGAGCTGCATTTATAAAACCAAAACTTGTGTGTGGTACACAAAAGCAGGTACTTTCAAAGAGCAGTCTTTTCTCTGATTTGAACTGTTTCTTTTAAGATAGCTGTTTGCTTGAAACAGCATAATATAAACAAGCATCCCTTTTGTAACCTTGAGTAGAGTTCTGGCATTGGATCTTTTTCAAAATTCCAATAGGTACTTTGAGAGTTGCAACCTCTTCAACACTTTCTTCTGAGATTCAGTAATACATCTCTCAGAGAATTTTCAATTTCAGAGATTTTCCTAGTATTGTGGGTATCCTGGACTTGTGTTACTTAGAGAAAAATACAGATGTTTCACAGAAAGGAACTATTTTAAACAAAAACTAGTCATCTATACTTCCTCCAATCATCAAAGGAAAGAAATGATGCTCAGGTTTCTTCTGAATCTCCGTCCATCATGCTAATGAGTGTTTTTAGCAGACAGATCAAAGACTTCCAAGAGGTAGGGATGGAGAATGTATTCCTTCAAATCTACACAATAGAACTCCTTTGATATGTTTGGTCATAGATGGTCAGGCAAGGAGAAACACATGCTGTCAATATTGCTTAAGAACTATTACCTGACTGACAGCATGACTACTGCAGGTGGCATTAGACACAAGACTAATTATTCACAAGGTGAAATGAAGCATAGTAGTTTGAAAGAATATAATATAACCCTTAATAAATATGTCTTTCAAGTTCTTACACTGTTTGTTCTGCAAATTGTGTGCTTTCTTGTTTCTGTGAAGAATCTCATCCTCCTGATCCTCATACTTCCTATCAGCCTAGACACAAACATATTATGTTCTTGGACTCCTTCCAATGTAGGCTATCCCTCCAAATATTATTTCAAATATTTTTAATTGATGTTAACTGCTCTTAGACACATACTATTCAATTATGTTGTTGGGCCAAAAGGGCATCACAGAAATTCTAGAGGAGAGCTGGGGCTGAGTGGCTTGTGTCCCATGGAACCAGACTACTCTGGGAAGAGATAGCACTAAAAAACATGAGCAAGAGTCTGTGCCTCAGAATACAGGTTTAGCTTCAGTCTTATTTTGTTTACTTGTATAGACATTGTCTTCATTTTCTAGGTTAAGGAACAGCCTTATAAGTGCATTTAAAGAGAAACAAATTTTCTTGAAGTAATAGATGGCAATAGCCTCAAACTGCATTCTTTAGCAATTACATGGTGCTGTGACATAGCAATTAAGAGAAAATAGTACATTCTAAGGTGAATTTTTCAAAAACCAGAATGAAAATAATAATTAAAAAACACACATAAACAATGCCCAAACATTCCTCTTCACATCTGAATTTTTAAAAGTATTGATGACAAGCAATATAAAATAAAATAAAAAATATATACGAAGAACATTGTATTACAAAGAATTTAGCAACTACAAAAAATAATCTCTAAGAATTAGTTTAAATAGTGATGCATTCATGTTGCATAAGCAAATATAGTTTTCAAATATTGATGAATAGAATAAACAAGAGTGATTCCAGTGTCTTTATTAGAAAGAAAGCAGCACCAGGAAGACTTCCATGTAGCTTTCTGATTATATCAATCTGTGAACCTAGTGACATTCTGGATCAGACCAGGAGATTATTTAATGTGGTGCTATGTTTTGACATGTCTAGTGCCAAATATTTCAGCGCAAGTTGCAGTAGTTCCCTGGAGTGAAACATCATGGAATAAACTTCTCATTAAGGGGTTTTCTCTCAGCTGCCATAATTCAGAAATTGTACCATATTCTGAGGTATAAGGATTTCATGGATTCATCACTGCTAAGACTGAAGAGCATTGCTATAAATCATCTGCTTTGACCTTCTGCATAATGCAGAGAACTTCTGTCTCTAATTTCTCTGTCAGGCCAATAAATAACATAACAAAAATAGCACTTTTTGTACTTAAAATTCTATTTAACAGAAAGGAAATTTTTTCTCTCTGCACATAAATATATTAAAATATTCTATTGCACTTGACTGTAGGTTCTTATTTTTAAAGGAGAGCGATCAAAAATATTGAATTATCCTGTCATCATTATTATTTTAAATTATAATATTTTCTGCTTAATGTTCACTGAATGTTCCCACAGAATGCACATTATGGACACAAATTTTCAAAAGTATCTGATGGTTTTGCATCATTCATTTAGGAAGAAGGGTTCATTTAGGAAAGTTTGTGCCATGTGAAAAGAAGAAAGGCTTTATTTAATTTCATGTGGAATATTAGGCCACATATAATGCTATATAATGTAAGCCATGTTATATTTTTTTCTGGAATTTCATATTTGGACCTAATTTTACCCTAGAAACCTAAAAGTAGCATGTTTAGCCAATTCTGTACCTGGTTCTAGTCTGGAATTGTTTTAATACACTAGAGATGGATACAAAAAGGAACATTACTTTATAGCTACTCTTTCCTTTTTGGACAGACAGCAAAGCATAAAGGGAATATGTAAGGAAAGGAAGAAAAAAATAGTAAAACATATGAAAGGCTGAGGAAATGTTAGGAAAGATTTTTCATATCTTATAGAATATATATACTAGCTCATAGAAGAAGAAATACATGTATATTGAAATTTCTAATTCCTAATGAGGAAGGCAGACAAGAATTGCCAACTTCCTAAGCCCCTTCCTCAAACCCCTTTCTTGGGTGCTAGTTGGGAGTATAAATGCACAACTAAAGAGGACTTTCTACATATTAGATACAAATAACATCTGCAAACGTGCCCCCTCCTTCTTTCCTTCCTTCCTTCCTTCCTTCCTTCCTTCCTTCCTTCCTTCCTTCCTTCCTTCCTTCCTTCCTTCCTTCCTTCCTTCCTTCCTTCCTTCCTTCCTTCGTCCCTCCCTTCCTTCCTTCCTTCCTTCCTCCCTCCCTCCCTTCCTCCCTTCTTCCCTCGCTCCCTCCCTCCATTCCTCCCTTCCTCCCTCCCTCCCTTCCTCCCTCCCTTCCTCCCTTCTTCCCTCGCTCCCTCCCTCCATTCCTCCCTTCCTTCCTCCCTCCCTCCTGCCCTCCCTTCCTTCCTTCCTTCCTTCCTTCCTTCCTTCCTTCCTTCCTTCCTTCCTTCCTTCCTTCCTTCCTTCTTTCCTTCCTTCCTTCCTTCCCCTCTTTCTTTCTTTCTCTTTCTTTCCCTTTCTTTCTCTTTCTCTCTTTCTTTCTCTCTCTGTTTTTTTTTTTTTTTTTAAGTAAATAACTTTTTCCAGGGAGAATCTGTCATTCTGGAGCATCTTTTGCACTGTAATGTTAGCACATGTTTTTGAAATTTCATTAAATTTGTGAGAAGCAGATTAACGTAAATATCTTATTTTGCCCTAGCACCAGATTTCTGTTAAAACAGAACAAATCATTGCATTCATTCATCATCATTTGGCTGTGAGGTTCCAGGATGCCAAAAATAGTAAACACTTGTGGAATCTACAATAATTGAGAGCAACAGTAGATTGCATTTTAAGTGCTCATCAAGGTGAGCACAAGGCACTTCATGACTCTTAGTTCACCCTTGTTAGGAGTTTTGCCAAGCTAAAAGAATGCACATGGAACTTGCAGGCTCTAGCAGGCTCTAGCTTCCTCTTGCGTGTATTTGTGTGGTCCAAACTCAGTGATTTTTTTAGAGATACCTCACACAGTTAAGACAAAAATAAAAGAGAAAGCTGAAATTGCCTTGGATGGAGAGCTGTACTAATGCTTCTAACACACATCGCACTTGTACTCCAACAGGATAATTTAAAATGCAATGTGGATACCTGCTTTGTTTCATTTAGAGTTCAGGCAGGGTAAGATGTCGTGTTTAGCCATGGTTTGCTACAAGAATAGTTCTCTCTAAGGCACAGCATCAATGTCTTAACATCAAATATTGCCAATAAAGCAGCTGTTGCTTAGTTTGTCAACATACGCATATGTTATATAGCTCATAGAAACACTATCATAGAACAACCAGTTGCATTAGAAGGCTTGCTTTCTTCAGTTCTGCACTTATATGGTGCAATTCAATTGGATGAAAAAGGTTGTCTTTGGCACTAGCTAGGCACATTAGCAATTTTTGAATTATATCTTGGCTGGAACACCATTACTTGGTTTTGCAAAATTCAGTTATATTTCTAGTTATAAAATATACCTGATCTCCTTGTGCCATAATCAAGATTCCAACAAGTGAAACTGTGTGTTTCTCCTTTGCATATTCCATTTCAAGTTTTTGCAAACATTCCACTATGTCTGAAACCAGATAATTTTGACTGGTAAAGTCCCGAAAGGTCAAAGATCCATCTTATCTGTCTACAACAAAAATAAGAAGGGTTTGATTACTCAGGCCCATTCTCCATTTCATTTTTTAGTATTAGAATGTGACAAATTAAAGGTAGATATATGTATATATATTTTTTTTTTCCTAGAAACTCCTGTTCTTAAAGGAAGAAGTTTTTTTTTTGTTTGTTTGTTTGTTTGTTTGGTTTTTTTTTGTCCTCTGATTGCTCATCTCTCTACGGCAGGTGGCTCCAAAGCAGTTCAAGCTAAGAAGCAGATGGTAATAATTACTGTAAGGCTTTCTTTATCTATGAAACATCCAGGGAAAACATATACATTAAGACAATGATTTGTAAAAATGTGTATAGGAATCTGTGTTACAGTGAATGCAAACAGCATTTCTGAGCTGTACAGGACCTTGTTGATTATGGTCATATATTATCAGGTGACTTAGATAAATCTTCAGAAAATATAATAGACACAGAGATTCACTTTGAGATACTCTGAGTGGAAATTGCTTCCCCTTTCATTTTCTCAGCAAAGGAGACAAACAGCTTTAGAAAAAAAATTTGAAAGGTTCTGTCCTATACAGATAAAAACACAAAGCCTCCCACATATCTTGTTTCTTCTCTTTGCAGTTGTCATGCTTTGGTAAATTACTAAGTTGGCTGATTGTTAAAACTATTGAAGCTAGAAATATCAGGCAGAAATGTTACAAAAATGTATATTTTTGGAGGGAAAATATAGTATTCTCTCCCCTAGTTCTCTCCTCTTTCTTTTTGTTGGCTTAAAAAAATTGATGGACACCATTTGGGATAAAATACTGGCAGCAAAAAGTAGCAATGACACAGTGCTGTAAGACAAGTTAGATAGTACTAGATACTCATGCAAGAGTACTGTGGTCCTGTGGGGACATCAGTATCCACAGAAGCTCTCTATGGACCATGGAAGGACTATACATAATCAGCCAGAATCTATCCCATTACTAACACCAAATGTAAATCTTAGGCTGATCATGAGGCTGCAACTTAGTACTTGCACAAGTAAAACTTCGCTGGCCTGAAGTCTCAGCTCTAGCTCACATTTGCTAGACACTTTATTAGCACTCCCATTTCAGACAGCACCTCTTTGTAATGCATAGGGAATTTCATAGTACCATATAAAAGTTGGTTGGAATGGATGTCAGATTTATATCTAGTCTATTATAGTGCTATTATAGGACCACAGAATCATAGAATTATTAAGGTTGTTTTAATGATCTAGTCATCTAGTCTAGCCATCAGCCCATCACTACCATGCTACTAAACCATGTCACTCAATGTGACATCTACATTTTTCTTGAAAACTTACAGGGATGGTATATCCACCACTACCCAGGGTAGCCCGTTCCAATACCTCACCACTCTTTTTGAGAAGAAATTCCTCCTAATATCCAATCTGAAGTTCCCCTGGCAAAACTTAAAGCCATTACCTCTGATCTTATAGCTAGTTACCTGGGAGAAGAGGCCAAATCACACCTTCACAACCTTTCAGGTATTTGTAGAGAGTGATAAGTTTTCCGCTGAGCCTCCTCTTCTCCAGAATTAATTACTCTAGTTCCCTCAGCTCAAAACTGAACACAGTTCTTGAGGTGCAGCCTCAACAGTGCTGACTACAGAAAGATAATCGCCTCCCCAGTCCTGCTGACTATACTGTTTCTGATACAAGCCAGGATGCCATTGGCCTTCTTGGCCACATGGGCACACTGCTGGCTTGTATTCAGCCAGCTGTCAGCTAACACTCATATCCTTTTCCTCTGTGCAGCTTGCCAACCACTCTGCCTCAAGCCTATTATTCAGGTTTAACATGTCAGAAAAGGAAGATAAAAGTATTATTAATAGTAATAATTAAATATATAAAAACTGAATGCTTACTACTCAGTGACCAATGCTCAACCAATCTCTAAGCAGCATCAGCACTACTCTGCCAACTATCCCCAGTTGTACTGTTTCACAGGTCAGCTGTCCTGGTTCTGACCCTTCCCATCTTCTTGTATATCCCCAGTCTGCTTGCTGGCAGGGCAGCATGAGAAGCTGAAAAGTCCTCTACCTACTATAAGCACTGCTCAACAATTAAAACATCAATGTGCTATCAACATTATTTCTGTCCTTAATCCAAAACTTCGCATCTTACCAGCCACTGCAAATAAAATTAACTCTATCCTAGCTGAAACAAGGACTACTCCCAACAGTTTTTTCAGCACATACTTCCTCAGCTTCCTCAGCTCTGCAAAAATTGAGAAAAGCCTTCCTAAAGTGGAGACGAATTCCACACACTACCTTCTCTTGTCGTGTACGTGGTCATTAAAGCACAGAAAGATTATAGATGCTGTATGCAAAATTTATTTTGGGAAAATCCATTTCTGAGTATTCCTGATTACTTTCTTGATCTCCACCTTCTAGAAGGTAGATTCCAAGAGTATTAACTTATTGCTTTTCCTATAGGTTGATGTGGGAGTGACTAGCTGACAGTTTCCTTTTGTCTCTTTTAACAGTGAATTGCAACATTTACTTTTCCTCCAGGTAATATGATAGGCAGCAGTTTCACAAGCACACTGATCGACTCATTCAGAATCTGTTAATAAAATATTAATAGCCTGATTATACAGAATATATCTAATTTTGTTCTGATAGTGAGAACCTTTTTTTTCCAAACTTTACTGGTATCTACAGAAGTCAGTTAAATCTTTCAACCTTTTCAGTATTGTTCATGGTTAGATTGTCTTCTCCCTCCATCAGCTTGCTTTCCTTTTCCCTCTCATTCACTTTGCAAGTATAGAATTTTTACCTGTTAACTTTTATTTTTTTTTCACCAGTTTTAGTTATGGTTGGAATTTTGATTTCCTGTTCTTGGCCCTAATTGTCTGAGTAATTTCTCCATACTTCTCTTTTGTTGCCATGATGCGTTTGTTTTGTTTTTTTTTTTCCCCAGTTCCTCTGGATTCCCTTTGTTTGTTTCAGTTTATTGGGGAGTTGCATGCTTAGTCAAAAAGCTTTTTGCCAAAACGATTAGTGTTCCTGAACAGGAGAGTGATTAATTCCTGAGCTCTCCTCTAAATAAATAATCTCCCTTCTCCTGTCTGTCCTTGCCAAACAGCCTGCATCCACTTGCAACTGTCTTGAAGCCACAGGTGACAAATTCAGGGTCCTGGA
The DNA here is from genome assembly GCF_905368555.1 of Meleagris gallopavo. Classification (NCBI taxonomy): domain Eukaryota; kingdom Metazoa; phylum Chordata; class Aves; order Galliformes; family Phasianidae; genus Meleagris; species Meleagris gallopavo. The sequence goes on from NC_139404.1 coordinate 161,198,986, forward strand.
TTTCAAATGTTTTTAAGTCATGATTTTTTTTTATTTGATTTTGTGTGCTTTTTTCCTTTCTTTGATTGTTTTAATTATAAGAATTCCAGAGGAGGTAGGAGTAGTCCACACTAGTTTTGTCAACATCACTTAGGAAAAGGTTTGATGAAACTTCCCTTTAAATTGATTGGGAAAATGTAAAGTGTGGAATTATGGATTGGTTTATTTCTTTCTTCATAAAACTTGTTATTTTACTCTTTTACTACAAAAATATTTTAAACATAAAGATGTTGACAACTCTTCTTCTTTGAAGTAAGTGATTTACATATATATTTTACAAATATATGAACCAAAGTTTTCAAGATGTCATGGTTTTCTGATTTTTGTTTATTGGTATTCCTCATCATAACATCATGCCATGCACTGCGAGTTAAAGAGCTAAGGTTAAAGAGGTCTCCAGACCTCTGAATCTGAGAGGTCTCAAAAAATAAAGAAGGCAAAGCAAGGGACTTTTTGTCCCTAGTGCCAGTAAGTATATTAGTCATAGAACCAGGCCAAACCAGCCTGTAAACTGTTGACACAAGACCAAAAGCTTTTGCCTTAATAGTACCATTAGAACTGTTTTAGTGACATCAGTTCATAAGATAATATTTATGAAAATGCCTGAAAATGTGAAATCTGAGATAAAAATAATCTCATCTCAAACTGTAGTGTTTGGCCACCCTTGTATGTAATATGAATGCATGATCAAATGGGAGACTAAAATTTTACAAAGCTAGAAACTACTATTATTCTCTGTCCCTTATCAGAGAATCGAGACATACATTTAATGCCCAAATGAAAGGACTTTTTCTTTTTTTTTCTTTTTTTCTTTTTCCCAATGATGGTAGTACAGTTACACAATTTGTGGACCAAGACTCTGTTTTTCTCAGAAGATATTAAATCTTTCCTTGCATAATATAACAATCCCAACTGAAATCTGATGCAAAACTCCCCACCAGGAATTATTATTTATCTACAAGAACTGCCATTTAGCCATTAACAATCAATGCCATGTTTTTTACCTCTTGAAGCTCAGGGAAACACAAGCTTTCTATTCTACCTCAAAAATCATAGTAATTAAATTATCCCATCTGGGAAAATAGTCTTTATATATGCTACCTCTGACAGCCATATAATAGACATTAAGGACCTCAGAATGCAACAGGTGACGCAGATGATGAATGCAAACAGAATATTTGGTAACAGTTGTTATAAATTTTGTATTCATCATTGGTATTCATCATGGTATAATAAGAGGGTAAAAAAGAACACAACTCATGCCATGAGCTCTGAAAAAGGCACAGAATAAGTCAGGTGAAATAATTTAAATTAATATTGATTAGTTTAATTTTGGCTTAGAAATAAATGACAGTATCACCTGTTAAACAGTCCAGTTTACTTAGTAGATCTCACTATGTTTTTCTTGGAGACATCCCAAAAATTGACTAGAATGAGCTACACTTAGTTGACTGAATCTGATACAACCAGATACTATGGTAAAATATCTGTTGTGTACACTGAAAATAAAGGTTTTTCTAAGCTACAAAGGTCTCATGTTTATTTGCAGTTCTCAAATTGTCAGTGTCTATTATTGAATAAACCACAATGCCTTAAAGCTAAGTAATCTTGTATTTTAGCTATAGTGGGAATGACAAGGAAGTGGTAAGGTTAGAATGTGTAAGAATAATGTCCAAATAAAGATAAATTAATGACATGGAAAAATAAAAAATGGTCTGCTATGAGGAAGTGCTGATAATAATCCACTGTTTATTTAGGTTAAAATAAGGTTATTTTATATATTTTGCAAATATTTGTTCAAACTGCAGTTAAAAACAATAAGAGAGGGGAAAATGTCTAGATGCCATTTCAATATTTTTAATTTAATGGACTGTTCAAAATCAGATTGAAACATGAAAACAGAAAACTTTAAATTACCCTTTTATTGTAAGTGAATATGTCTAGGAAAATATTTGGAACAGAATACACCTTAGCTGAGTCTGTGTGACTGTTTTAAATTTTTCACTTTCCTATGATCTTTCTCTTTGTGCCTCTGCGTGTGTGTGATGCCATAACTTAAATTTTAATTTCTGTATTCCATTAAAAGATAGCCACTTTTTTCATGATGGTATTTTCCTTACTTTCTTAGAAATTCAGATGGAAATATTCCTTATTATTATTTAAAAGAACCGAAACCCTTGGCTTCCACAGGGACGTCACTGTCTCACCCATTCATGTTCTATTGTGAATGCCAGGTGCTACTTTTAGTGTACAATACAAAATGGAACTCAAGTACATTAAAAGGACTTTTGTACAGCTTTTTTTTTTTTTTTCCCCAACACATTTATATATGATTTTGAATATTATACATGCAGAGGTCGATTCATTATCTTAAATCAAGACTAGCAGTTTCAATGATACACTACCTATTTATCTAAATCCCTATTAAAATCATATTCCTTCTACTAGAAAATTTGACTTTGAAAAATCCATAGTTTAAGCAACTATCTGAATCATATAACAAGACTGAATTACACCAGGTGGTATTGACTGATATACTTGATAATGTAATAAAGATGCCAATCATGACAAAACTTGTTAGTTTGAAAATATGGCAAAGAATCATTTTACCGGAAAGCTGGCTAATGAAAATATTGCTTATGGAATGATGAGACCTATCAAGTAGATTTATAGCATACAACATTTATCAACTCTCAAATATTTCAAAAAGATTTGAAGACTTATGCAATAAGCAACATGACTATTTTCTCTGCAGTACAATTAACACATTAAAAAGAAGGGTAAGATCTGACAACCAGACCTGAACAGTAAAGAGCTTTCTATGTACTAAAACTCTTAAGCAGAGTATGCTGCTTCTTGAGCTTATACAGGCACAGTCACGGCTGGACCACCACCTGGATGTTTTGCAAGATCCACAATTCAAAGAGATACTGCTTGGGGGATTAAAGGCTGTGAGTCAGATTCAGTGAATCCAAATCCCAGCAGAAGTTTGGCAGAGGACTGAATCAGTTCCTGGGATGCCAGCATTAATGGCTGAGGGCCAGGCACTAATTCTGGATGCATGGCACGTGTCGCCTCCTATCTCGATTAAGCCATGTCTCTGACTTGCACACACAGCACTTAACAGCAGATTTTCTAAGGCATATGCTGATCCCAGTGCCATACGTCTTAGTTAAAAATCTGCTCCATAAGGTATGACCATTTCTTTTCTTTTTTTCTTCAGTTATTTGATGAAGAAATAAAAGCAAAAGCAATAGAAATTGAGAATTCATTAATGGCACTCACCCTTTTTTACTCCTGTGGCTGCTTGTTCATCTCATATTCCCCTCTTTCCAAAGGATTCAATCTGTACCTTCCCACAGTGAAATTCAAGTAGAAGTAGCATAGGAAAATTATTTTCCTTTGTGGACATGACAGGATTCTGAAAACTCACAAGTATTTACTCTTCAGGCAAATTTTGCAGAGTTGTAAAACAACATGCAAACTGCAGGGTAGAGAGAAATAAGAGAGTCAGCATAGCAAAACTCGATTAGAAAGTTTGATTTGATTATCTGTTCCTTATTTGCATCACACTGCTGTTTCACTTGGAGGTACCTGACTGGAATATTTTCACTGCAATCTGAGCATGGAAACTGAAGCGATCGGTAGAATACCAGACTGCAGGAAGCACAGCATTTTATGTTGAAACATTCTAGCATGAGAATTGTTGCTTTGGAAATTATACTCCAAACATGTTCCTGTTTTATTTCGCCTCTTGATTTAGATGGAATATGTCCAGAAAAAAATGTGGTTCAGCTTGAAGATGAGAAATGGGAGATTGAGGAGCTGAAAGGTACAGTACGAGTGGATTGATGCGGTGTCTTAATGTATTGGCCTTGAACTAGACAAACTTGATGATGAATTTAGCCAGATTAAGGAGAATAAGAATCAATCAGTTTCTGATGGCTCTAAAAGTCACCATAAAAGAGAAGATGGTTGTGTATTGTCAAAGAGCTACACAGAAGACCCTCTTGTGCAATAATAATTAAAAAGGCTCAGCTAGAGAGGTTAGCTTGAAAAAGAAGGAAAAAAAACAACTGACCTTTCTTTTCTTAGAGTAAAGCCCATTAGAGGAATGATTGATTTTGTACTTCACTTTTTTCTTTTTCTCTTCTTTTCTTTTCTAATTCTCTAAGTTACACGAAGCACCTCAGTTTATTTTTAGCCACTTAGTTCAAATTGGGGAGGGGTAATTGTGAGGCTAATTTAAAAGTCTCACAGTATTGAATTTTACTTTCCGTGAACTTCTTTTAACCTTCACATTCTGGAAGGACAGGCATCAGAAATTACAGTGCTTTTGAGTATTTTCTAAATAAAAAGAAGAATCAAATTTTAAAATCATATCCCTATTTCTCTGTTACTCATCAGACAGGAATTAACATTTACAAGAAAGCACTGTCCTACTTCAAGTGTTGTGACAAAGAATGCTCCTTACGGTCTTGACTTTACCTCTCTTTCACACTGGAATCATATATAATGTAGATGAGATTGCTAGGGCAAGAAATCTTAATTTATTTATTGTATAAGTGTAATTCCAGCCACCTCCTGTTTTCATTATACCAATCTAATGCCAGCCATTTCCTGTTTTCATTAGACCATTGTAATGCTAGGCTCCTACTGTTCTCATTAGTGCAGGACTGTGTAATGGCAACCACCTCATGGTTTCATTATAACAAAACTGTATGGTGCCAGCTGCCACTTATTTTACTTTACAGAATAGCATTTGAATGTAATCCATACTCTTTTCAAAAGAATATACACAGAGATGTCAAGGATCTTCGATGCCTAAGCCCCCTCAGACAATTCTGGCAAACACCCTTCCTATTTTGCCACTAGAAGAATGGAAGAGAAATTACACAGAGCATACAGAATAATCATTAAAGGCTGCAGAAGTGTTAAACTGTGTGAAAGAAGTTTAAATTCTAGTAACTGAATTTCTGATCAATAATCTATCTGGGCTACCAAAAAATAAAAAGATCATAATATTTTTTGGTCTGGACTGCGCTTTTCAGGAAATCAAAGTTAAATTTCCAGCTCCAGTACCTATTACGTACCTACGTAGGTAACGTACCTACCTACATAGATAATTTACTGTAACCTGTAAATTTTCAGTCTTCTTAGTAGAGCTGTGACTATCTGGAGATAATAAGATTTCCTCTGTCCAACATATTGGATTATTTAGATTTGGTTTGTTTTTATCAACCCTTTGAAAAAGGAATCACTTCATTACTTGCAATTAGTGATTTAAAAAAATCTGTGACTCCTTCAGGTACGATTGTAATGATATTAAACAGTATTAAGAACAGCCTGATAGTGAGAAGATTTTACACTGGGGATAGTCTTAAAAGCATAACTTTGCTGAAAGCTGGAAGGATTCTTTTACAAAAGTTCAATTAAATTTTGGATGTATTGTAAATGAATGTGACTATTTTACCTTTTGCAATAGGTACTGCAGTAGTAATAATAAGTAAAAGATAAACAAAAAGAACTATCATACTAAAAGGAATACAACTATGAGATACTGTGAAAATATTTTCAATTCGCTTAAAGTTTGTAATTTAAATGCTTAGTTTTTTTTGCTGATATTGTATTTATATGCATGAATATCCAAAAGAAACCCATTATTATTGCTCTGTATAGTTTATGTCACTGCTATGTAAATGTTCTGCAATTCCACTGTGATTAAATATCTGTTTTATATGGGGAGTTCTGGCCTCAGGTCTCTAATGTATGAGTTTGCAGTGTTTTAGTCATGAGGAGAACTAACACATCTGCTCGTATGCACACTTCTGCTGCTTCTGTTCTAAAGTCATGGGAGCTTGAGGTACTTGCCATCAGGATCAGAAAAAGCACCACAACAAGGGCCCATGTCTGTACCTGACCAAAATGATCAGTTCTGCAGAGTGACTTTGGTTTTAATTATTCATGTGATTCCAGCTTGTCGTGTTTTATCTGTTGTAAGTTTTAATGATTTATAGCTTCTCTATAGCTTGTGAGGAGGTGAAAGCTCTATGGGCAGGTACCACAAAAATAAAATGTCACTGTTATTATAAATATTGGTACTTATATTCACTTATTTGAAAGAAAACAGCATCTCAGAGGTATTTTTTTCCTGCTTCTTTAGTCTTGATGGAAAAGTTGTGGTTTCACAAGAAGAAAAGTGTTCTTTGTCATTCTCAGATTACTGTATTATTAACATCACTAAATAGAATAATTGACAGATGTGTGCAAGTTTTGTTAAAATGATTAAAAGCTCTGGAAATCATAACCTGTCAGTGTTCTCTGGGAAACAAAGCCCTTTCCATCTGTTGGGGGAGTCACCTGCAAAATGACAGCTGTCACCCATAGGATTTGAGCCTTGAAGGAATGGCAAAAATACATATAAAAAGTCTATCAAAAAAATATCATTAATTTGTTACTATTTTGATCACCTCATTGTGAGCAGGAAGTAATAGCTTGTAATTTGTCTGTGATCTCTAGTGTCTGAATTAGGTCCAACTCAATAGAAAGACAGTTATTTTAAGTGATATTACAGTTTGATAAGGCACTATATGTCTATGTATATCTTTTCATGTTCTCTGTCAGTCTTCACAATGAATAAAATTTTATGAGAATGGTGGTATGCTATAGCAGTACATTTTAAAATTACTACTTCTGAACTGTGAAAGCCCAATAAAACTGAAGCTAGGGGATGGAACTGAGGGAAGTCAAGGTTTCTGTGTGCCTTTGATTTGCCTATGAAGACAGTGCATCTATACTCTCTATTCCTTCAATACTTGTTTTAAGAAAGCTAAATGACTTTTCACTTCTTTTCCCATATCATTGCTTTCCCTTTCTGACACATTATCTGAGGTAAGGCAGGTGGAATCATACCATTTTCTGTGAAATAAAATGCAAATTTTGTTATGCAAATGGATCATTAAGAACTGAATTAAATTGAGCAGTGGTGGTAAATCAGCAATTATATTGTTGTGGGTTTTTGTTGTTGTTGTTGTTGTTGTTGTTTTGTTTTTTAATAGCATGATTCCAGCTCAAATAAAATACAACGAGACAACAACACATGTTGTAGATGGTAATGTAATTCACTACTGGAAGAGAAATCCTAGGGATGATGATGTGCTTTACTGAATTTGGTATGCATTTCACCATCACTAGTCTTTAAAGCTAAGGATGCTGAGCAAAGTACTTTGAGTCAGTTGGTAACACAGTGTATTAATTACATCTCATAATAACTTCAATTTTTACATAATTGTTGCATATTTGTGCATGTTAAGCAGATAAAATCCTCAGCCTGGATTGGTGATTGTGATTAATATTTATGTTGCAGTTAAAAATGAGCATGCTTTCAGCTTCACCAATGTTGAAGACTTTCTGGATTCTGTATAAAATGAAACAAAAACAGTAATTAAAGAAATTCCCAAACTGAGCAAACATGGTTCTTCAAATACAATTCTAACTGGCTGTAAAAATGCATTATGTGCTAGCCAATACGTTTACTGAGCAAGGATTGGTCTTCCTCCAGACCACCCTTCAAGGCTTGGAAATGTGGACTAGCATTTTCTAGTATGCCTTACAAATACCCAGGATGAAGAAAATAAAGAAAGTAAATGAGGAGAGCTGGCATCCACTTTCAAGAAGCTATGTTATTCAGGATTTGGCTGCAGCACCTGGTAGCTTCTCACAGTTGCATGTTGTCATTGCCCATAGACATTTTAATTGCTTCCAGGAAGGAGGTGATAGAAACAACTCCTTAAACTAGAGAACTACTGGTTATCAGTAGAGCTGACTCAGTTTTGCATTCTTGATCTCACATTAAGTTTGGCAAACTACTAGGAAAGCTCTTCAAAGAACAGTGCTTGATTCATTCAAACATCCTACAATTGTTCTTACTGCTCCCACTGTTGCAATAATATGGCACTTCCTCTGGGTTGAGACAAGAACAAATAGGAAATGTGAGTCTGTTCAAAATATCTTACTGTTTTTCCTTCTCTATCTTGATATCTTTCTTCAACCACAACTTTTGAATTTGAAGTGGTTTTAAGTTTTAGCAGTCCAGAGTTTATTAATAAGTTCTGGAGAAGTCTTTTTTAAAAGTGGATTGATTCGGAAATTATTCTACTGAATGTTCCAAACCTCATGTTACTTTTTACAGCTGGGTTTCTAGAAGCAGATAGCACTAAAGAAACCCAGAGTTTGTCTTGACAGGGCATTTATTTTGAAGTCTTCTGCTACCACGTAATTTGAATTGAGGCAAAACCTCAATGTTTTTAAAAAGTTTATCTTATGGTCAAAAATTACAGCTCATTAACAGTTAATGTTTTCTTTTCTAAATCTCTTATAATGGTATATTAATGTTATCAAAATATCTTCACATGTATTATTTTCTGCTATGTTTACTATATTCACTTGATGTTATACAAATTATTATTAAATAATATAGCAATGGCTACATTCATTTTGTTCTTCATATAGAATGAGACACAAGGATATAGAAAATCATACCTATGGCGTGAAGTGTAGGAAGTCAAAGAATACTAAGAATAAATACAATTTGTCATATGGTTTGAGAAAGATGCTAAAAATGCACTGGTAATTAAATACAAACATGATCCATAGTATAGTTGGAAGATATTAAATACTTATTCAGAATATATGTCTGCTGCTTAATTTCTTCATATTTTCATTTAAAAATGCTAAAATTAGCTATTTTTTTCAGCAATAGCTGCATGTTTAATTGTTACAGAAATAGCCTGATTTAGAGCTGGCAAGTTTAAGAATTGTAATATTCCTTTTAAAAGGATCTCCCATTGAACTCAAAAGTGTGAATGAAGAATTTGTCCATAAAAAGATAAGTGCTTTAACTGCAAAATAAAAATATGCTTTAATATTTTAGCAACTATAATATGATCAAGTTTTAAAACAATTTGAATTTTAAGAAATAAATGGAGATTTTATCTGCAAGTATTATTATTAGTTTTCAATTATATAGAATGATGTATGAATTCTTTACTGAGATAAATTTGCAATGTAAAGTATTCAAAAGGACATGTCATATGCTTATAATATATAGCATGTAGCATCACAAAGCATGTCTGTTTTAAAAGGGTTAAAAATAAGATGCATAGAACATCTTACTAGAGACATGAATAAAATAAATACATAAATGTTATTTTCTCGTGCTCAGACATATATTGTGTTTCCACTTTAATTTTCATGCCAGCCCAATAACCCATTTTTTATCATTTTCAAATCAGTCCAATAAAGAGAGTTCCGTATGTGATTGCCCTGAAATGATAGAAAATTTGCAGCTATTACAAAATGTAATTGCAGATTTGTTAAGCACTATTTCTTATTTAGAAACATTACAAACATTCTTTCTGAACTGCATGAGCAATCAACTGCTTTATTGCAGAAGCTCAAATGTTGGTTTTAACTTGGAAAAAGTTGAGGATAACTGACTTGCTGATCCCCTAGTTCTCTGACAGCAGTTCAGTAAGTTACAATAAGAATTTCATGAACTTCAAGGCATTAAATACAAAATATTTTCAGATAGGGAATTTTAATTATTCAATTTTCCAGCAAGTCAAAATCTAAATCTGTTGTTCAATAGTCTGAGCTTCAAGCCATGTTCACATTCTTGCATTCTTGCAGAATGGACATTTTGAATTACTGTCCAAATAAAATCTCTAATCCAAAAGACCTAAGGGAAGAATCCCTAAATTAAGGAAAAATATTATTATCATTATTTATTTATTTATTATCTATCTATCCATCCATTCATTCATTATTAAGGAATCAGTCTCCCAGAGATGGGGAGAAAAGTACTTCTTCAAAACTTGAACAAAAGATTTTTGTGAGCCAGGCATTATCAGGAACCATTAGCAATAAATAAACTAAGATAATGTGCTCTCTTCCCTGAATCATAACATATGTATTATAGAATATACATCTCAGAAATGTTTAAGATGGCTCATTAATTCTCTGATTCATTTCTATATGTACTACTGGTACTTTGGTGACATTTCACAAATTAAGCTATACATACAGCAGAGAGCCATCCTTTGTTTCCATTGGAGAAATATAATTTTTAGGGAAACATTACTAACTGAAGAAATAAGCTTTCAGCTGCTTTTATGACTTAGACTCAGTAAGGGATAAAGACATGGCATTTATCCCATGAGTGAACATCCTGAAGCAGTTATATGTGGCTGGCTTACAGGAGATCTAAGAATCTTTGTTTGACAGGCTGGCTACCTTCCAAATGAGAAATCAATGACTCTGTATTGTGGGTAAAGAAAAGCCAGGATGGTTTATGACTTGTTCTGCATATACTGTGGATCCAGCCAAGCTCTGAATTACAGACAGCAAGACAGCAACAACCCACATCCAATAATGCTTTCAGCAGCATAAGATACATTCTGGCAGGGCTCTGCACAGACAGTGGCTTCCTAGATTTTGGAATTCACTCTGTAGAATGACAAATATATGTAGTACGAAAAAAAAAATAAGGAAGGAAATAATAGGGGTTTTGTATGCTTGGGATAGCCACTAATTAGATGCAGGCTGGTTTTGTTTGGGGCAAAGGGCCTTGAAGAAAACATAGAGTGGCTAGAAGGTAATTCTGCGTGCAGGACTAGCACATATCTTCATAAAACCTGTGGTATTCTGAACAATCTATGATGCAATTTAGATATCAAAAGGAATGCCTATATACTAAGTTATTAATAACAAAATAAAAATAATAGTATTCAAGTGGAGATGCTTTACATTATTTGGGATATCACTGTTACATTACACAGGAGCAAAAAACAAGAACCACACAATCTGAGGAATTCATGAGGCTCGAACATAGCATTTCTCTTTTTCAAAAAATGAAAACGGTTAACCAAGGTGTTAAATTATAACAACTTCAGTCAGCTGGACGTAGGACTCAGTTGTATTTTCTCAGCATTTGTCACGTTGTTTATAGGAAAATGAAATAAATTACTTTTCTCTATTACACGCCCATAAGAAAGACACATTAAAAAAAATAATAAAAAATAAATAAATAAAAGTTAAACAAGCTTACATTCTTTAGATTGTAAGGTATTCTATCTGCTTGTATATTCGGATATATTTTGAACTTTCTTGTTGCGCTGATAGCCTTTGAAAACTTCTATCCTCATTTTATAATGTATTTGGTGAACTCAAACCAGTGTACTGAACCAAACTATCCTTTACTCAGCTCCATATACCTGTGAGCAAATAACAGCCTGTAGGGATTCAGCACATCAGCTGCTTAAAAGATAAACCTACCCAGCTTGATGAAAGCTCTTCACTACCTTCCTGTTGAGAGAAAACAGTTACACATTTCTAATAAATGAAGCAGGAACTGTCATTTTTTTGGCAAACTGATAACTAGCTGTAACAGCCGCAATGCCACAAGTTGCTTTTCCAAAGTAATTACCATCAGGCTCCCTGTGGTATGCAGTGTTTAACACTTTTCTTCTTCGTGTTAATGAATGCAAAAGCAGGAAACACCACTATTAGTAATCGCTTTTTATTCGTAGTCCTCATTTTCCAGATAGGTCACATTAAACACAGCCATTGAACAATAGCGGTTGAAATAATTAATACAATGTATGCTGTTTTTGTTTGTGGATTTGTTTGTTTGCTTTTATTTGTGTGGTTTATTTTTTTTCCTGTTTGTTTTATTTTTAGTGTGTATGTGTCATTCACTAGTCATTGGTGCAACTTTGAGCCATATGGGGAGACAGGGACTGATAGATGCGAATGCCAACCTGTAGCACTACTGGGCCAGAGAAGTCAAAATCTTAATCAAGTTTCACTCAATTACACTTCAGTAAATCTTGATAGCCAAAACTCCCACTTCAATTAATGAAATAATAATCACTGCCTAATTTCAAAATAAAGTAATTAAATAATAATGAATGGGTGCACATTATGCTGGTTTCTGACTCCATTTTGACCTTAGCAATTTCCATTCCGTTAGGCAACAAAGAGTTGAAAGTTTGTTTGAATGATGTACCTTGCTCCACTGTGAGCAATTTTTGACTTCTGGATATGGCTTGGACTTTAAAATCTAATATCTCAAGTGGCAAATCATAGTTAAGAAGACTCTCTTTCCTGATAAGTATTCCAGGAAAGAAGAGGAAGAAAGAAAAGATCTGATTTAGAATCCTGATTTGATTGGCCAGTCTTTTAAGGAACTTTCAGTTGTTTGATTTCATTAATCTAAAAAATAAAAATAATAAACAAAATAAAACAGAATGCCTTATGTTCTATTCACAGTGTACAGTACAATTTTATTAGTTTTTTAACTTGGTTTCCCTTAGCTCAATCATTCTCTCTATAGTCATGTGACAGATATTTTATTTCAGTTTTATAAGACATATACATAAGGAATGAGAGAAATAACTCAACTTCATCTTCCATTGCTGTCTCTTTCTCCAGTGGTGATTGCAAAGATACCAAAGAGAGAAAAAATGTTCTAATTCTTTTGTTTGTGGTACTTCAGATGACACTTCCTTCACACGTAATCATATTCATTTTGACTCAAACAGCAAAACTCACATTGTATATGCTCTGCTCGTTTGTTGATACATTATGTATCAATCCTAAATTATGAAACAGATTTTTTAACCAGGGATATGCTTACTGGAAGCAGTATGCTAAAGATCTACAACACAAGGCAGTTGTTGGCCAAATTAAATAAAAGTAAGATTTCTTAAACTCTTCCATAAAGCTGTGAGTCATGAATTCTGAATTACCTCCGTGGTAAATAAATAATCACTACTAAATACAGATAATGTGTTAAACAACTAAAGCTAGTAAATCACTAGTGACAGAGAGCCTTAAGGTAAATTCCTCTTACATTGGCACAGCCCTTTCACAGAATATTGTGGTTTTATGTCTTCAGACATATACAATGAATTGTACAATCTGTTACTCAGTGTTAAAATCATTTATAAAATACACAAATCTCCATCACTTGACTGCATTTACATACTGGCTTAGATTTTGCTGAATAATGGATCTCACTGGCAGAGCTAAAGACTTGGTGCGCAGACACTGAAGTGATGAGCACCACAGAAATACGTATAAGAGACTGTTCAAACAATAAGAAATCCTCTCCACTATGGAATTTTAAGCTATCAAGCTATCAAGCGAAATCAATCTTGGGTCTTCTGGCCAAAAAGAAAGAAATATATATAACACAGACAACACCACATTTTAGTTACATAAATTGTCCAAAACATGGAGAGTAGCTTGATAAAACATGTACAAGATCATTTGCTTACATGTATTCATAGACTTTTTTTAACAGCAGGAGCTACAAGCAAACGGGAATGAGTGTTTCCAACAACCAAACACAATTAATTGTAGTACTGACTAAGTGAAATCACCCTTTAATGGTAATATCAACACGAAAAAAGTTGGATGAATGTTATTCCTTGAATTGATGAAAAGTATGGCTTTGTGATATTTGAGATTGTGAAACTAAATTAAATAAAATCTTTTATATATGTTTTTTTATAGTAGAGGTTTTGTTTAATTTAAAAACAGATACTGTTTTTAAACAATGTGCTGTAGTTTTATGTCCAACACAGTATCTGAAGCATATGGGGGACAGATCCTGAGCTAAACATTTTTTTCTTGTTCTGTGCTAGTTCATTCTGAATGTGGGTTGATTTTTTAAACTTTCATCTGAAGGCAATTTTAAATTTTTCAAATGCAATAGAAATGCCCTTAGAAAACACAGTAAAAAAGTTGAAGCTCTCCCAAATTATTCTGCAAATATTTTTCAGAACAAATGAAAACAAAACCAGAAACAATCCCCCAAAATATACAGTGTATAGTTAGAACTGCAGGAAGCAATTGCACAGGCTAAAGAAAAGAGAAAATACTGCTCATGCCTTGACAAGTTTTGGCACTGACATACGTTTCAGATCTCTCAGCTAAATATCAAAACTTTGAAAAGGGTGACATTTCTTAAGAAGTCAATCAAATATCCTACACTAAACAGGCTGGCTGCACATATTTGGGGAAAACAAAATAAAACAAATCAAAATAAATAAGAACGTTCCAGGTATTGGTTCAAGAGTAATTTTTGTTATTAAACATGAATTTGCAATAGAAGCTTCTACAAGGACTTGCACAAAACCATGACTGATGGATATATTTGTAGGCCGTTCAGTTAGCTCCATCAGCTCACTCAAACACATTTTGAACAGATTATGTACTGCAGTACTTCGTAGACCATACATTAAACAAGAGACTTTGCTCTGAGCCACTGCTTCCCAAAATCCATGGGGAAAAGGAAGCAGGAAAAAACAAAACTCATAGAGTTCGACAGCTACTGAGGCAACACTTGCCATTTACAATATAAGCCCAAATATTTTTGCAACACAACTATATATTAATTTAATAAAATACACAATATAGCTCTTATACACTCAACAATTTGGCTCATATGCACTGAATCTGCAATAAATCAATAAAAATATGTCATTTGATGTAAACACACTGAATCTTCTTACATTTGCACATTTATATGATCGTGTGATTTGTGTGGATGTCTAAGACATTTTCACTTTCCTGAGCTATTTTAGTGTCCACAAATGAATTAAAAAGTGTTAAGAACATTAATTTATTTTGTGTATTACCCTGAAAGGTAACTTTTTAAAATGTATTTTTCTCCTCTTTTTTCTTTTTAACTTACTACTATTTATAGTTTTGTTGGACACTAAAATGCTAAATAGATACTATTTTTTTTTCTTCTTTTTCAAGTGAATTAGCTGATGTGTGTGCAGAACAAGATGGACTATATCATTTTACATTTAATCTTTAATATGATATGAAGTGTTTTACTGATGATCAGGATATGTCTGGTTGAATAATGATCTGTAATGGTGGTGTTTTTGTTTTCTTGTTCTTTTTTTTTTTTTTTCTTTCCTCTCTTATTTGTGGCAGATAACTTTGTACATAAATGTTTACCACAAATGAATGTTAATGTTTGGTGTCTCTTGGACTACTACAAGAACTCTTTTAGGACTTTCCGTAGAAGCCTGTGGTGACTGCTGGCAATCCACCACAGAATAGAAATATTCAACCCTGTTTTTCTTGGGGTTTATACGTAAACAGTAAAGTCAGCATCAGCTATTGAGGACAGTCTTAAAGTATCAGACGTATTTCCATTCCACCTTTCTCACACCTTCCTATCAGATTGTCAAAATGGCACCGTCTTTCCTTCATTGATATAGTTCTTTGTGTACTTGACTCTGTCCTAATGAAAGTTTGGTCAAAATGAAACCAGTGTTATCTGTCAAAAAGAAAGAGCAGTGAAAAGAACATACTTGTGGGCACTTCAGATGTTCACTAAAAGCCTTAAAGCAGCATTGGTCTTCCTTCATTCCT
This sequence comes from Meleagris gallopavo, assembly GCF_905368555.1. NCBI lineage: Eukaryota > Metazoa > Chordata > Aves > Galliformes > Phasianidae > Meleagris > Meleagris gallopavo. The sequence continues at coordinate 161,214,481 of NC_139404.1, forward strand.
GTAAATCTGTTACAACCAGGGGATTTTTTTTTTTTGTATTTAATTAGTTTTAATCAGCAGAAGAGGAACGTAACTGCCAGCCTGTCCTTATTTTCCCCCTCACTTTCTGATGGCCACAGGGTCATTTCCCCGACAGTCCTGCAAGAGCTTATCTATTTCTCTCACAACTTCCTCGGCATCCACCGACTCCCTGCCTAGATCCCGGGCTGAACGGTCTAACTGTTCCAGAACAGAGTCCATCTCACTCGAGTCTCGGCTCACTCGGGAATGCACATCTGCAAAGGCCCTAGCCATCTGATCTGATGTAATGAAGGGAGCGTCTTTTGACTGTTTACTAGGCGATAGATACTGACTGTCAGTTGACAAGTACTGGCTGTTTGGTTCAGCCAAGGCTCCTGATTTCACTTCACAACCATCCAGAGGTCCTTTTGTTGAGGTGCAAGGCTCAATACATGTCTTGGTTGGGCTGCTCGATGCTGAGGGAACCTCCTGAAGCAGAGGACTCAGGGCACGTTTGGCTTTTAAATAAGGTTTAACATTGGCAATGAGAATAGTGTGCTCTCTCTTGTCTTTCCCAAATGTACAAAAAGTCTTTTTCCCAGTGGGGTTCACAGTTTCGTAAGTCTCAGTCTCAACATTAGCTTCAACTGTGGGTACAAAGAGATTTGTGCGATAATCTGCATTCTCAGCCTGGCTGGCTGCAGGGAACTGTGGCATCCAACATCTGTCAGAATGACCAAGCACTCTGCATTCATCTGTGCAGTTAACACATTCTTCTTGTTCTGTAAAACAAAGGAGAAAGAGAAAAACTCTAGTTATAAGTGGATTTCTTTAATGAAGTATCTATGATCAACTTGTGATGGACTTACTTGACATCTGGTGTCTTAACTATGGAGAAAAAGAAAAGTATAATTAAAATATTTCAGAAGGATGACATAGATCTACTAGTTGAGACATTAGATTTATTTAATGCTATTCTCTATGTATTAAAGCATTCACACAGCCCAGTGGAAGTAAAAAGGGGTCATTAGAGAATCATTCTCAGAGGAACTGAGCTTCAGCTGTAAACTAATCTGCTGTAGAAATCTGTTAGGCTTTGTTCTGTAAAACTCATCCTAGAAAATAGTGAGTAATACTTAAAGAACTCAAAAGGCATTATCAGGATTAATTTTTCAAATCAAATAACTGAGCAATGACTGCCTTTCTGGAAATACAAACACTTCACAAGAATCAGCAAGCTGGCTTTTCATTTTTGTCACCTCCATTTCTTTTATAATTGTTATGTTGTATGACAGTCACGGAATAAAAAGGTTTTCTTAAAAAGCCTACTTTTCCTGCTGAGAACAGAGAACTAGAATTTTTCATCCAGAATGAATTAAATATAAGCTTGTCAAAAAGTGCATATTGCAATTTTATTAGACACAAGTATGGATGTAATCAGCTTTACCATTTTTGTTTTGGTGCAATAACTGAAAATGGATTTGCTCAATATATATGATTTGGAAGAATGACAAACCATGACATACTATTTGAAATGATAATGATTGTAGGATTTCTATATTCTTATTTCTTTAAAAGAATACAGTTAAATACTTTTTTTTTTTAAAATTCACTACATTTCTAGAACATAAATTTTAATACTTCCCATCCTACAAGGCTTTAAAAACCTTAGTTTGACTGCATTTTTGAAGTAACAGAATATGTTTGGACCACGACTCACCATTTTGAAACTGTATACATGACTTTAACTCAATTTCAGGAAGCAGGAAAATTCCAGAAATGTGCTTTAAACATGGATTTTGTGAAGGTTGGTTGTTTTTGTTTTGTTTTGTTTTCTTTTCAGGAATGACAGCTATGATGCAAATTACCTTCATTTCTTTCTTGATTTGTTAAGTACTCTCCAATCAGTGCTGACCCCATAAATCCTTTTAGTATCTCTAGCTTTTGATCAGCCACAAATTGCTATTAAGTATTTTGATCAACAGAGTGATCATATGGGCTTCAAATTTGATTTTAGGAATTCAGTACATACAAAATGCCTTAAATTCCAGTTGGATTTTAAATTATGAATAAATAAATAAATAAAAGCCTGTAAATATGCATGTGTATGTGTATATGTCAGGATTAATTATACACATTTGCAGAGACATCCACAACAGGTCTTTACAAAAGCTGAACAAACTTCTTGATCTGATGATAGGACAAATTCTAACAGATCATAATCTTTTCATATTAGAAAATAACCCCCCTATAATCTTATGGTGTCTATAAATAACCACTAGATTCATGGACAGTTGCACTTCATAAACCTGACATAGAAGAATCATTTCTTTTTTGAGTATCCAATAGTGTAAGTAAATTTGCTCACATTTATAAAAAGACATGAATACAATATGGCTTAAATTTACTCAAAATTGTCTTATATCACAATGATCAGTTAAATTGGAGTGAGGTAATTCATAGAATCATAGAATCATAGATTGGTTTGGGTCTTAAAGGAAAAATTTTTTAAAAAGAAAAATCTTAACGGAAAGGACCTTTAAGATCACCTAGTTCCAAACTCCCTGCTATAGGCAAGGACACCACCCTCTAGACCAGGTTGCTCAAAGTTCCATCCAGCCTGGCCGTGAATACTTCCAGGTAGGGAACATCCATAGCCAATCTGGGCAACCTGTTCCAGTGTCTCACCACCCTCACAGTAAATAATTTCTTCCTAATATCTAGTCTAATAAATAAAATAAATACAACAATAACAACAACAACAACAATAATAATAATAATAAATTTTAAAAAGAAGAATCAATTCAATTTTGTTTTTACTTTTGTTTTATTATGTTTTGTTTTGCTTTGGTTTATTTTATGGGCTTGTCTAATTTTAAATCTAACATATTTAGTTACTTATGATAAGAAAATGATATGTTACTCAAAATTTACTTAGATCTGTGAGTTTTTAATACAGTTATTAAAAAAAAAAATTGTCATTCTGTATAAATACTACTTTCCTTCTTTCCTTCCTTAAATCTAAGAATGGTATAAGACTTTCAGAAAAGAAATAACAAAAGCAAGAGAGTGAAGTACAGAAGGATACAGAGTGATTTTTGAGGAAGAGAATATAACATGTATGCTTTAAAGATAAAATTTGTAGGGGATCTCCAAGGATAAGGAAGCTTCATGCTGACTTTAGCGTACAATACAAGCTGAAGTAGTCATAATGAAAAGCAAGATGAAAATACATTCCCAGCCCTAAGACTGTAACACACTGACAGAACTAGGAAAAGTTCTGATTTTGCTTCACTCGAATGAGATGAAATTGGCACTCATGCCTGCAGGCACAACAAATATAGGACAATTGCTTAATGAAAAATGTAGGTATAAGTTTCATACATATAAAGGACAACTTAGACACCTCATTCCAACCATTCGTTCACCTCCACTAAGATTTTTGAGTCTTGTTTTCCAGAGCTTCCACAGCTTCAAACAGCTGCTGCATTTCAAACAAATCAAACCACAATATTTTAAATGGGACATAGAGCAAAAATACTGGAAAAGAAGGTTTCAAATTTTCAAGTTTTAACAGGGAATGGGCAATAGATAATGAAAGCTGAAGTCTGGTTGGCTTTTAGTATGCATAGAAATCCAACAGAAATAAACTAATAAACAAAAAAAAGTGCTCCATGGCCAATGCAAACCAAGACCTTTCTATAATAATTCTGGAATTTTAGATTTTGCAAGTATTTTCTCTAAATTGTTTCTGCTATTTTTTCTCTTTCTCTGAATACTATGGAATGGATTTCTGGTAAATATAGCCTCTGGCATAAAAAGTGGGTCTAGATAGTAGTGAGAAATAATAACTGCTTCATTTAAGATTTCTTATTATTTTACTCTTCTATGGAATGCACTACAGTGCTGAGTAAAATTTTTGGTTCTTTTAAAGGATTCTCTAGGAAATTAATTTATTTTTGCTAACTAACTGCTTTATTTTGCAAATTTAACTATCTTTTGCATCATTTTTTTAATGTATATAATTTCAATTCCTTTAAATAAAATAAAAATTAAAAAAGATGATGCATTTGTTAGAAGCTGTTAAATGCTCGGTACTGCATAATCAATGAACAAAGATTTCTCCCTGTCACTTTGCTCTCTTTTAAATTATTTTGTGAAATCATAAATAATCTTTTTTCCTTTATATCTCACAGAAAACAAATAAATACATAAATAGAATGTAGTACTGTCTGTAAAACATAATAATCATATTTAATGCATTGAGAGTTCACAGTTTTTACAGCCCTTCAGCCACTAGTTTTGTGTTATATTATCTTAAAACTATCTTTCATAATTTTCTACTTTCTACATTCAACATATATAGAAAGGCTGCTCTAAAAGTAGTATCTCCTATTTTATTACCTTGGCCCATGACATCAGAGGCCAATGTCAGTTGGTGGTAATGGCAAAAGAGGTTGAATCTGCCTGCCACTATTTCATTTCATTTTGTTGCTATGTGACAGATGGCAGCAGAGAGGCACTCTGACAAAATGATGTCTGACATGAATGTGCATATGAAACAAAGGGGTGTTATTGAACTACATGCAGAAAAAGTTACTTCCATTGTTATTCATCAGTGCTTGCTGAATGGTTACAGAGATCAAGGAGTGAGTATAAGCATAGTGAGATGGTAGGTGGTACATTTCAGCAGAGGTGACAGTGACACAAAAGACAAACCAGATTCCGGATGGTCGTACACATTTTTATGATCATGGCATGCAGTCTCTTGTTCATCACTGGTGAAAATGCATAGCTAACGGTGGTGTCTGCATTCAAAAATAATGTTTTGCAGCTTCAAGTTTGCTCTTTCAGATAGTGTTATTGTATTCTTCATATCTGTTGTAGTTTCCATGGAAATAAATATGAGGCATTACTTTCAGAGCAACCTATATACATATAAAATGCAGAGCTGAACAACTTATGTAATAAGAGATTCATTTTTCCACTCTTATTTTAAAACCTGGCTGTACTGTGCTAATAAAATTATTCCCCAAACTGAGAATGAAATGAACAAACCTGAGATGAAAGAGGGAGATCAGAGAAGTTCTCAGCCACTAGAAATGCATTAACTACACTAGGTACTTAGTAGTGTGCCAAAAACTATGCTTTGAGGTTTTCAAAACTGATTCATTTAATTTTGTCACTGAGTTACATTCTATGATTTGAATTTATTACTTCATGTGTGCACACATACACTGAATACGAGGATAACTTGCAGTATTTGCATTATTCATTGGCATCAGTAAAAATACAAATTTTACTGCCAATGTCTTTAAGTAGAAGAGATATATAACATATAGCATATATATAATGTATATTGCATGTCACATCTTCCTTCCTCTTCTCACTTTCTGCATTTGCTATAGCAGGATTGCATTCATACTCATAGTATTGACTAACTTTCCATTTCCGATCCTCGGGCACCTTAGCAGTGAGAGAATTAAATATGAAGCCAAAAAAAGAAGGCAGTTTTGTGAAGAAAAATGTCCTGATTGACCTTGAAGTGAAAATCACCTATTCATGGCAGGTTCATGAGCTTTAGTATTCTAGTTTTGAAAAACTGTGTCTTTCACTTCACTATTTTTGCATCACATTGTGGAAAATGGATTTCAAATATTGATTATCATATATTATAAGCCACTCCTCTCACTATTAGCTTGTCATTTTGCCTGCTACATATAACAGACAGTGAGAAAAATCGAGCAGGTCCTCTTAGTACTAGCAGTAGAAACTACAAATATGAAATGGACTATCACCACCAAAGGCCAAATTAGTGTTTATGAGAAAACTGAATAAATTTAAAGGTACATATATAAATATATATACATAAAATAGGTAAAACATTGCACTGTACATCAAGATGCACTGGTAGAGCAATATGTACCATTGGTCTTTATTTCTATGCTTGTCTTCCTTGAGTTGAAAATAAACCTTTAACAGTTCAAGTGTGTACAATAAACAGAAGCAGCCTAGAGGTTTTCCAAACTCTCTGGAGCTCTAAGGGTAAACAGTCAGAAGTGCTTCATGCACTTCAGGGAGAACACACACGAAAATAGAACTGCTAAATTATCTGCCATCAAAAGAAAGAAGAAAGAAGCTGTCTGGAAACAACAGTCACCTAGATAGGAAACTTTCACTGGACTGAAATTTAAGATGGTTTAGGGGAAAAAAAAATGTTGGAAAAATATAAATTGCAATACAAGGTATGTATTTTAGTGTAAATACATATATTACGTATTTTATTCTGCCTTACCAGAGAAGTTAGTAATTAACATCTGCATTCTGTATCAAGTTTGATGCAAAAGATGGTCTTATTTAATTTTCTATTCTTTCCTCAAAAATACCATGAATACCTTTAAATACAGGTTTCACAATGATTTCACTGTAAGCATATTTTACTAATTAATTAATTAATGTTTTGGATATCTAGCTCCCTTCAATAGCTAAAACTGAGATATTGCAATTGAATTTATTAATCACATAAAATTTGCATAATGATAACAGAGAAATTTGTAATTTTTTATCTTAAGAAAAGCAAAAAACACAACAGTGACTTACTTTAGCCGAACTGACTTCATAAATTAATAGTTTTCCAATTAAATTGGACCCTAATTATTTTAATTGCACACACATACATGAAGCTGCAAAGCAAATAAAAAGTAAGCAATCCCTGTACATAGAACCTCAGCATATTAAAACTTCCAAGAAGTCACGTAAGATGAAGAACACTGTAGTCTGTATAAAAATACACCATGTAATGCAATGAGAAACGTGAAGGTTTGAGCATAATGAAAATCAGATTTAAAATATATTTTTGTATGTATGTGTATATTACCTTCACACAAGCCTGGACATACACATGCATACACATATAAACTCATTTTCCTCCCTAAACCTGTAAATGCTTTTATCAAATTGTGTTTGAAATGAAGCAAGGCAGACACAATTTGCGTCATAATTTATAAGATTTGACTTGGTAAATGGTCATTTATGTACATTCTTTTCCATGAGTTTGTTACTCACAAAATGTAAAACAAAAGTGTTCCTCTTTACGAACATATGCTCATCAGTGAAGATTAAATTAGTATTTGTATAAATAAATACATAAATAACAGTGAACATTTTGTTATGTTTGATTATCCTAGGCAATGCAAATTATTCTTCCAGATGTCTTCCTCATTTACTCCTTACCTCTCTTTCAACAGGTGACACTTAGTTTTTACTATCACATTAATAGCTTCTTCTAATAGATGTGACTTTTTCCTCTTCTTTTCTGTAAATATGGAAGCTAAAAAATAATCAATAATTTTCAGGTATGGTTTACTGGAATGCCTCAATGATAACAGCTCCAAATGAAAAATACACCAGAGGACTGATCCACAAAAGTGTATATTCTTTCTGAAGCTTGTAGTTGCACACTGCTATCCACCTTCACTTTTGAAAAACTCTATTCTTCATTGCATTACACAGTGGGCAGTGATTCACATATTTACTGACCCTTGCTTTGCTTTACAAAGAAAGAGACTAATATTTGAATGCATATATACAGTTTACACTGACTTCCTATCATTTTACCCTTGATTTTGTGAATTTATGTTCATTGTTACAAGTATTTCCACTAATAATTTACTCAATAATGAAACAAGGTATATGTTCTGTAGTGCATATTTCTCTGGTCTGACCACAAACATATTATGAAGGGCATGGAAAGGAACAGTATTTCCTTTAGGTTAGTAGAATAAGGTGTTTTGTGTATTTTAATAATTTGAAATAGATATGGCCTGTATTTTCTGTACATATGTATAAACAGATGGACAATAAACACCTCATGTCCAAAGGAGAATATAAATAACTATGCCTTTCAGAACTTCAATTCCTGAAATACACCTGAAAAGCTTTGGATTTGAGACAGACAATTGCCTTTACTGAAGAACTGGACGGATAGTATGCAGATATTTATTATAAGAGGAAAATAATGGGCTTCTTTGACGTGTCCTAAGGACTATGGCTATATGACAATTCTGACAAGAACAATCAGCTAAAGTATTTCTTCTGTGGTTGGATTTCTGTTTAATTACAATTGATTTTGACATAAATGAGCAGAGGTAAACAAATACTTCTATACACATGCTTGCTGTTATTAAACAGAGCTGTCTCCATTCTGAGTATTTATATTGGCTTGGCTGTTTAAAGGCTCCTTTCAGTTAGGCAAAGCAATTACGTAGCTCAGATTAGCAGTATGACTGGCAGAAAAATAAGAACAGAATGCCACTTTTTTAAACCTCATGGATTTTGTGGTCTTTTTCTGATATTAAAACAAAACATTTGAGGCCTATAATCCTTACAAAGTTTCCCTTTTCTTGTTTTTTTGTTTTTTGTTTTTTGTTGTTGTTGTTGTTGTTGTTTTGTTTTGCTTTGTTTTTTTGTTTTCTTGGTTGCTTACTTACTTGTCTTTTGGACAGAGGATAAAATAGAATGTATTTCTAATGTTGACGTGGCATAAAGCATTTTAAAGTAAAAAAAGCTGGTGAGTCTTTGGATTTAATTCTAGTTCAGCTGCCCAAGACTATAAATATTGGAGGAACATTGCAGTAATACAATAAGCACTACAGAACATTTAATTTAATTTTTTTTCTTTTTACATAAACATGCTTTGAATTCATATTTACAATTTAATTGCAATCACATATTTCTATTTAAAGACAGCATAACAGCAAGAAAACATTTTCATTACCTGAAAATTTTCCATCCTCACAACGGGCTGGTCCACAGATCCCAACAATGGGTCTTTGGCCTCTGCCTTGCTGTTCTGGGGGCAAATCAGACCTGTGAGTCACAGACAGGACTAGGCTCTGCTTCCAAAATTCCCAACATTGTCAGAATTTCCAAAGCACAAAAAACAGATTCTGACATGTTCTGGGCATAGCCCATACCCTTTGACATTTATCCATATGCTTCTCAAATGTGACTGTAAAAACACAGCCCTTTCATAGCAGACAGTGGACTGAGAACATACTCCAGCCCCACACCCTGAAAAGGCAAAGGACATCCCAACGACCCCCAGCAAACAGAATGGGAGGTGAGCTGCCTTAGAAACGGTTGCCTATGTTCTATTGCAGCACCTTGACAAAATCACCCAGAAGAAAGGGGATGAGATGCTTCTGGATGCTTCACTATCTGCTTTCTTATCTGGGCTGGGGCAGCTGTGAGGAAAAGTGCCTCTCTGAGTAGTAATTTCTTCCTATTGAAGAAAGAGGAGAGGCTGAGAATGGACACCCAGTTTTGGCTTCTAAAGTTCACCTGTAAGTCAAACTGGTACCTTCCATAATTTGCAGCAAAAGTACCATATGGCAGTCATGAAAAGATATTTTGGCTTCTTCTCCATCCTGCCATAAAAACCCTTCCTATTCCACTGCTGCAGGCAGGAATGCACATGGACTCTCTATGCCAGCTTTGCACTTAGCAGTCTACTAGGCAACTTTAGTGACTTGACAAGTTCATGGTTTTAAACAGTAAATCTTACAGAGCCCAAAAGCTGCTTCCTGGAAAAGAAAGGTGACGAAACTGCAGTGTTTAGCAGAAGGAAATAGGTTTGAGGGTCTGTTAGAAGGAATATCTTTTATATAACATATTTTCTTTCTCTTGATCAAGGCAGTTCCATAGCTTTTTTCAATATAAATAATTTCCATATATAATTTGTAATGTTTAGTAAAAGCTAACACTGTGTACTGTGTTGTGATGTTTAAGAATCTAGTAATTAAGCAGCCCCATATTGCTGCATCCTATACAAATAATGATAGACTGTACATCCAGAGAAAAGGTAACAAGTGACTATAATAAACAAAAGCAATGTATGGGAAAGAAAGAAAAATTTAATGAAAATATAACCATGCTGTTGACATTTCCTGAAAATATTGATGTAAAAGCTTCGTAATTTAAATAAGGTATCCCCTTTTGTCGCACTGCCAAGCCACCAATGATTAGCTATATATTATACTGGTGAGCCTTCCTCACCAGTTGCCAATTATCTCAGCATACAAATCTTTAATTACAAAACACTAAGCTTTTTGCTTTGTAAGCTTGTCTCAAATTTGGATGTGACAACTTGTTTACGGACATTGACTGATGAGGGTGCAACTGAGGAGAAAAACAGGCTCCTAGAGAAATCTGATTCTATACATTTTGGTGGCTCTGCTTACATTCTGAATATAGGTAAATTCTCTTGAATTGAAGAATATAAGGTTCTGTATAGGAGCTTGATTTTACCCAATAATGAATCAACACATGAAAGCTTTTCAAATGCTGTTCTCCTTTACAGAATCTCTCTCTCACACACACAGAAAAGATATTTCTAAAGGCAATACTCATGCTGAATCATTCAAAATCTGGCTACTTTGGTGAAAAAAAGGAATACAGCTTCCCCCATGTACCTGCCAGCATGCCTGGATTTACAGTTAAAATCTCCTTTACCAGGCATAATGAGACAATGTCTGTTTTATACTGATAGATGGAAAAGCCCACTAGGTAACATTCTTTGCTTCAAAAGGCTGATATAAATGTCTTACACTTTGGACTTCATGGGAGGTGCAGTGCATCTGACCCAGCAGGAGGAAGAATGCTTTTGGTCTCAGGACTAAAAAACAACTTAAGAGGTTCAGGCATCTTAAGGAACTCTTTTTGGACACAGAGACACAGACATATCTTCTCAGAAAAAGAAAATAAATAATTCAACAGTTTCATATGGAGTCTCCCTATGCCATGATAAGTAGCATATTCATTATTGTTTGATTAGATGGTGCCCTAGACTATTGTTTAGCAGATTGCTGGTGTTATGTTTTATCACTAACTTCAAAAGAGATCTTAGAATGGGAATACCGTTGTGCCAATTTATGGAGCACCCGCATTCTTTCAGGAATTCGAGTTTCATAATGCTTTCCTACTCAGCTTTCTACCTGTGTGGTGCTTTAATTAGATCAATCAGAAGAAATAATAAGGGATGCCTTTTTAAATTTGACTCTCTAAATATAAATATTTTGGTAAGGAAAATTGTACATGTAAATAGATTTAATAAAATATTTTTAAGTTATCCATGAACTGTAAATGAATCTCCAAAAGGTACTAAAGATGATTTCAGGGTATGCATGTCTTCATTTCCCCAGATACTTCATCAAAACCCCTACGTTCAAGATCTCTTTCTTCTATTTCAAGGATCAAGGAGACTATATATATTAGCAACACTAATACAGAAAATCTCTCCTGGCAGTTACTTTTATTTGCAGAAGCTGAGCTGCTCAACTGAGAGTCATAATTTTACTTGTCATCTTTGCATTTGTTACAGCTTCATTTATTGTATTGATGTCAGAGGACTGTGACACAACCAAACATATCTTTAAGAAAAATGGATAATTTAGGATCTATTTTCAAAGATGTTGGCATCATGTATTCATTGTTTTCACTAATATCTTCACTTTTTAAGTCTGCTAAACAGTAGAAGCTATTTTTCTGGTCTCTGGAAATCTTTCATTGGTGTCATATTCCTATAAGAAATGTATTTCAGTTCTGGAAGTAGACTTAGAAGCTAATTACAAACACCACCACCAAGTCAGATGTAGTCAAGGTAATTGCTCTTACAAGTGCCCTCAAATAACTTGTATAAACACCCTTTGAAGGAAACCCAGCAGTGAGGTAATAGATAAGTTAAACACTTTCTACCAAAGCAAGTAGAAGCTGTAGCTGCTACCTTTAAAGCTGCTGAAGGATTCAGAATATGTCAGTCAGTGACTATCTGTTAAATACCTTTAAGAAAATTGTTACTGTGCAGAGATGATGGAGATGCTATACCCCTAGAAGTAGGACAGACATGCTATAAAATGCTGCAAAATATGATTAAGTTTTGAGTGTTTTTAAGATTTTTCCATTTATTGGAAGCCATCATCATGATATTTACATCATTTACAGTTTCATACATATCTTCCACCATGATTTCATTTAAATGGGTGTCACTCCTCTCAGCTTTTTTGTTCTCTTGGATAGAAAACACAAGAGACAATTCCACAGATTTTTTTAATTTTAATTTTCCATATCACAGTTAATGAGAAGGGGAGAAAACTGGATCTCATGATTGCCTTAACTCCCAGGAAGACAAAAAATTGTTATGTGAAGTACTGTGTTTGAAATCAAGGCTCAGTGGCTCAGTCTGACCTTGCACAAATTCTGTAAGGAATTAACATATAAAATAATATTCTTACAGGAAGCAAAAAAAAAAAAAAGCTTTTTTTTTTTTCTTCTTCTTCAGTTCATCTGTTACAACACACACGGTACATTTCCTTCTTAGGTATCTAAGACACACACAGTTTAGCAGAGCGCTAAACTTATTTGTAAGCTCTCAAGTGACTTCGCAGTTGCAGCTGAAGATGGATACAAGGCAGCTAATTTGCTGCCACCAAGGGAAAATGTTCTAACATAAAAACATTCCCTCCCATAGCTTCAAAACTGTTGAGCACCTAGGGAGCCTGACTATTTGTAGAGTTGATACTATGCATATGCTTCCTTCGTATCTGTTACATGCATACATCTGGCATCTGTCTCTGTGTTAAACAGACTCAATTGTCCTTAGTATTAGTATGTAAAAATCCTCTAAGCTATGTGATTAATGCAAAGGAAGGTCTTCTCTCTCTCCCTTTTTTTTTTTTTTTTTTTTTTTTTAACTTTATTTGTTGTTCCTCCAGGTTCTTTTATCGATATTGGACTTCAGAGCTCTCACTTACTTGCCAGACATAGCTGGACCTATTCTGAAGATATGTCATAATTTCTTCAGGTGATGTTAGGGTGACTCTACATCCTAATAAGTTATTCAGCTCACTGTTACCAGTGAAGTCAAAGTTAGGCAAAGCACTTGATTTCAGATTTCAATATATTTTGAAGAGATCAAAGAGCATGGCAAATCCTGTTCTTTGGTTAGTCAGACCATGCAGAACAGTAATACTCTAAAAAATGCAGGTAGTTGCATAGAATGAACACTAAACTAAAGACTTTTTGAAGTTATTTTAGCCTTTCTGTCAATGTTCATCTCAAACCCTTCAGCAAAGTAATACAAATAAACAAACAATAACCAGTATTGGTAATTTGACATCTGCCATCATCCATGGTAACAAAATTAAATATGCTTAACATGCATCTTTTACAAGAAGTTGTTTCTATAAGAAAGGCTATAAAGCATATTCTTTCCTAAAGCAAATATAACTGCCTAAGTTTGTTTGGGATACTCCTTGAAGTTCCAAAATTGAACTATGCAGTTATCAAATGACCTGGCTGAAGCTGCAGCTCCTATAAGGTACATTAAATCCTACTGAATATGAAGGCAAACTATAATTTTATTAGCTCTCTTCTTTAAACTTCACTAGCATGCAACAAGGAAACAAATGAGATCTTTCATCTAATTTAAGAAATTCTGGGAGAGTTCTCATCAGTTAAAGGATTAAAAAAATGTGCACAGAAAGTGGACTGAGGTGCTGGATTTCATTTTATTATCTGATGCTTAATAGCAGTTATAAGAGAATTATCTTTTAGAAGCAGAGACAACCATATAATCGAATTTCCAGCAATTAAAATTAGCTAGAATTATTATGCTGACTTTGGAGACAATGGAGAAGAGTGGATTCAAAGAGTTACTTTGCACTTGGTGATACGTGCCAGGTAAAATAATATATTCACTAAATGCGCATGCAGTGTGCATTCAGGTAGATCCTGAAGTTGCCTCTCTCTGTTTCAGAGACACATACACGCAATGGTTTGACTTTTTCAGTTAATTGGCTAAAGCTTTTCAACACTTAACATATCATTTGTTATAAGTCTAAGGGACCAATTTTCCTTTATTGAATATAAATGGGACTTAGATGTGTAACTCAGCATTATGAATACTCTTTTCCAAGATCTGCTCCTAATGTGTCCATGTTAGTATGAAAAATGTCCTCTTGCAAAGCAATATTCTAGAGATTACCTGCACGTGTAACTTTCAGGATTTCTACAGAATATTCATTTGCTGTCTAGTCAGATCAAAATTCTTTTTCCACTGGGATATTTCCATGCAAAAGCAAAATAACTTATTTTTCTCCTCTAATATTGTGCTGCCACACTAATGGCAAACTACTGTATCTTTTCACACAAGTAAAATTTGCTTCAAAGTATTGCACCTCGAATGCCTGCAGGAGCACACAAGAACTTGCTCTTCTTCATTGAGGAAAACTGTAGCTGTTCCATTCCCTCCACAAGGCTGCAGCTCTGGTTCCATCTGACTTCTTGTCAGAGCTGTAGCAGGGAGTGGCTTTGCTGATGTACAAGGCTGTCACCTTTATACAAGCAAAATGTTTGACCAGTATGAATAATTCTTTATAATTGTATTTAATTTTATATTTTCATTGCCAGGAATTTAGCAAGATAAATTTAGAGCAGCCGATCAGCTGCACTTCATGTACAGAGCAAGCTGGGATAGTAGGCAGCACATTATCCTTCCTCCTGATTGAATTTAGAGCCAAACTCCCCACCAAATCTCCTGAGCCACTGTACCTTGATTTTGCTGCCCAGGTTCTGTTGGCTCCCAGTTCTATCTGAATCCCAAAAACATCATGGCACTGAGCAGTATGCAGAAGAGTGCTAAATTCCAATTTGCTGTCATATCTACAGTTCAGACCTACAAATCTTTTGCAAATATTACCAGAGCATGCTTTTAAATTATGCATAACTAGGAAATTAAGAGGAAGACAGCTTTATGTATCAGATTCTTCGTGCCTTCCTGCTTGTCCTGAGAATGCAGAACTGATAGCTCTGGAACTCGGAATGAGATTTTAGGTTTCCTGAGATTCTCAAAAATACAAAATACACAATATGCAAAAATAAAATTTACTGGTACTGAGTAACGTACTTCAAACTCCCACCAATCACTGAGTTCATTCCCAGAAATGGTTCTGAGCTCAAAATTCCTATTTTAAAGGTTCAGTATGCTTAAGCTTTCCCATTTATTATATCTATGTCTTTCCCACATCAACCCAAATATTCATCCCTTCTTTAAATAAATTATCAGTTTAAATTTGGCATATGCTTTTTGATTAAGTGATGGCATTTCTGAGGGAGTCAGGCTGAGATGATAAACAGGGATCCCCATACTGTCAACAACTTTCATAAAACATCAGTCACAGCCCTCTGAAAAGATGACATGCTTATTTAGCAGTTAATTTTTTTTAAAGATAATCAAGTGGAAAATCAATGATGGTAATCCTGTAGAGCACATCTACACTATCAAATGTTCCTGTGATATATTAGCATGGCTACATTTAGCCACTACAGCCTACTGGTTTACATGATATTCAAATAAATTCAGTTACAGCTGGATATTACAAACTGCCTCCATATTTTCAACAAACTTATCTTGAAATAGATATTCTCAGATTCAGAGGTGTTTTTTTTTTCAACAGAAAAAAAAAAAAAACTAATGGCATATTAAGGGAAAACAATGATAAATTGTATGAAAAAATATAAAACTAGTAGTCTTCAATAAGTTAACTGTATAGAAAGAAGCTATTATGTAACTCTAATTTTCAAGTAAGAAAAATGAAATCATATATTAATTGTAAATGTTTATGCAAAATGTCTCTCTTGAACTTCCCTCGAATTCATCACAAATTAATTTGATTGAAACTCTTCCTTTGAAAGAAATAATATCTAAAGTAATATTATACTTTGCTTACTATGAAAATCTCTTTTATAAAACAAAGAAAAAATTATCAATTAATATAATTGTCCACTTAATTTCAAACAAGAAAAGTGGAATAAAAATAAAGAATAAAGCATTCCACACAGAGAGGAATATGTGTACTTTGGTCACTATTTATTTTCTATTTCTGAAAAAGAAAATATAACATTTTCTCCATGCTTCCAGTGTTACAGTTAGCCTTCTCTATGATGATAACATATATCTCTGATGTCATGGATGAATACATCTAAAATTCAAGACTTCCTTCTAGCAAGACTGTAATCCTACACAGAAGGTCAGTGACAATCTACCTATTAATACCAGCTGGTTGCAAGTAGTAAGCAGCATTTTCTTATTTGGGTTTTTCTCTCTCTGCTTTGCTAGCTGATTTCTATGGGGACCTCCATCTATTTACCACACTAAACCCTGTTGTTCATGTAACACATACTCTTTGTTCATTTCCTAGAGGTAGACAATCAGAACTGGCATTATTGTTAGCATTCACAGAATCACAGAATCATACGGGGTTGGAAGGGACCTCTAGAGATCATTGAGTCCAACCCCCCTGCCAAAGCAGGTTCCCTACACCAGATCACACAAGTTGGTGTCCAGGCGAGACTTGAATATCTCCAGAGAAGGAGACTTCACAACCTCCCTGGGCAGCCTGTTCCAGTGCTCCGTCACCCTCACCGTAAAGGAGTCCTTGCGCACATTCGTGCGAAACTTCCTATGCTGCAGTTTCTGGCCGTTTCCCCTTGTCCTGTCTCCACACACTGCTGAAAAGATTCTGGCCTCGCCACTCTACCCCCCACACCTTAGATATTTATAGACCTGGATCAGGTCCCTTCTCAGTCTTCTTTTCTCAAGGCTAAATAGACCCAGTTCACTCAGCCTTTCTTCATAGGGGAGATGCTCCAGGCCCTTCACCATCTTTGTGGCCCTCCGCTGGACTCTTTCCAAGAGATCCCTGTCTTTTTTGTACTGGGGAGCCCAGAACTGGACACAGTACTCCAGATGAGGCCTTACCAGGGCAGAGTAGAGGGGGAGGATCACCTCCCTCGACCTGCTGGACACACTCTTCTTAATGCACCCCAGAATGCCATTGGCCTTTTTGGCCACGAGGGCACACTGCTGGCTCATGGCCAACCTGTCGTCCACCAGGATGCCCAGGTCCCTCTCTGCAGTGCTCCTCTCCAGCAGGTCATCTCCCAGCCTGTAACGGTGCATGCAATTTTTCCTCCCTAGATGCAAGACTTACACTTGCTTTCGTTAAACCTAATTCTCTGAAGACATAGTCAATGCCGATGTAGCTAATCCCCTCCTATTTGTTATTCAGCAACCAGTGTCTGCCAATAGGATTTAGGAATCCCTAAAGACAGCGTTTAAAGGGAAGGGTTAAAATCAGCTCGTGTAATGACATTATCAACTCTTGAGATCATTCATCATATTCATGGAATCTGTTCCATGAAGAGAACTAAGGTTGCTGATTAAATTAACTTAAACTAGATGGACAACCATCTGAGTGAACGAGATCACTGTAACTTTATTATATATGTTGGTACAAATACTTCTTTTAATCTGTTCTCAAGGCCCATGCATTCCTTGTGAAAGTCTCCATTTGAGAGATATCACCTCTAGAGCTCAACTCCCTGAGAAGCAATCATATTAAGTGAAACCTGCTGGGGTACTTGATTTTACATTAAAGTGAATTTATCAGCTATTCCCAACTTTTTGATAGACTAATTGAATTATCAAAGGCTGCAATGGGAAATGTAAAGCCTTCTGAGATCAGATTTATAATATAGATAAAATCCTTAACTTGTGTCATGTGAATATCTTAAAATGTAGTAACAGGCTGAGGGCTAGAACACACCTGATGTAAGATTTATTCTGCCTGTATAAAATCTCTCTCTGCCCACCAAAATTACAGGAAATGTCTGAAGTGTTATAGACAGGAAAAGGACAAAAATTACTTTAAAACATCATCTTCAGGTATGCTGCATGCCCACATGAGCAAGTTGCATCATTTTTGATATTCAAGTCAAGTTACATACTTTCTCTTTTCACTTTTTATTCCCTTTCAGAAGGAATATACAATTTTCTCCATGTTAAGGAAGTGACACACGATCAAAATCAAGCATGAATACATTATGTTCCTGAATTAGGGTATATAATATTGAACTATTTACACAGAAAAGCTGCTGAACATGAAGTTCATCTGTGAAAATTCAGCTTTGCCAAAAATTTTACAAAATAATTATCTAAAAATTTATTTATTTTAAATTGTTTATCTTTGATGTGCATATAATTTTGGAATTATAAAATAGATCTTGGCAAAAGAGACCATTTGGGGCAAAATTACAGGGCAAAAGGCAGATTTGTATCCCACCGACAATTTGTCAGAGAGATTATCTTCATATAGATACATAAACATAGATGCTCACAAGGATATCATTTAATATTTATTACAGAAACAAAGCTGTCATCTTCCATATGCATGAAAAAAAAAATGCTATTAATATACTGCGATTATAAAAGTACAAAAAAATCAAGCTGTTCTTATTTGCAACAAAGCACTTTTATGAAATGTCCAATGACAAACATGCTAAATATGCAGTTTCTCTTTAGCTTCTGCATGATAACCTGCGAACAAAACATATAGTCCATGAGCTATGGAACTAATTAATGATTATTTTCTGCAATTTTTTTTTTGTTGTTGTTATTGACTGATGTATTGAAAGGTAAGTCTGTTTGAAGTTTTCTTGGTAACAGGCATTGATAATGGTTTTCTTCAGTCAAGAGTCTCCAGTTTTTAATAATCTCAGATTATCATTTTTTTCAGTTATATTGGGCAATTATATATTCTATTACAGATGTCTATATTCAGATAATATGCAGAAACTTATTTCTGAGTCCTGTGTGTAGATACTGTTTCAAAAGTTTCTGGTAACCAAGAAACCAGTCAGACAAACACAGCAATTTCAGGAATTTCTAAAAATTAAAACAAAATGGAACTTGAAAAATGCATCTAAAAATCAAATCATTTTATTATTATTATTATTATTTCCATAATTGCTTTTGAAAGACTGATCTCTCTAACCAAGTCTTCTTTTTCTTGAGTATGTGCAAAGCACCAAGAAGATTGTGAACACTACTGTGTAAGTTTTTCAAATGTCACTGTCTAGCCTAATCAATGTAAAATATCTTTAAATGACTCCTTGTGGAACAGCTGATAAGCCTGAGCAAAAAAATTCACTAATGAGTCCAGATTGCTTCTGACACTAAACTGATGTCATTTACCTGGACTTGAGCAAGGCCTTTTACATGGTCCCCAACAAATCCTTGTCTCCAAATTGGAGTATGTGGATTTGATGGGTGGACCACTTGATGGATAAGACATTGGTTGAAAGGCCACAGACAGAGGGTGGCCATCAATGGCTCTGTGTCCAGGTGGAGGCCGGTAACGAGCGGCGTCCCCCAAGGGATCTGTCTTGGAACCGGTGCTATTTAACATCTTTATCAATGATATCAACGATGGAATCGGGTGCACCCTCAGCAAGTTTGCTGATGACAACACCAAGCTGAGTGGTGTGGTTGACACGATGGAAGGAAGGGATGCCATTCAGAGGGACCTCAACAGACTTGAAAGGTGGGCCCAGGTGAACCTAATGAGGTTCAACACAGCAAAGTGCAAGATTTTGCACTTGGGCCGAAGGAATCCCGGGAATCTATACAAACTGGAAGGAGTGGTCCTTGAGAGCAGCCCCACAGAGAAGGACTAGGGGGTCCTGATGGATGAAAAGCTTAACATATGGATGAAAAGCTTAACATGAGCCGGCAGTGTGCTCTTGCAGCTCGGAAAGCAAATGGAATCCTGGGCTCCTTCAGAAGAGGGGTGGCCAGCAGGGACAGGGAGGTGATTGTCCCCCTCTACTCTGCTCTTGTGAGACCCCATCTGGAGTACTGTGTCCAGATCAGGAGCCTCCAGTACAAGAAAGACAGGGAGCTGTCAGAGAGGGTCCAGAGGAGAGCTACAAAGATGATCAGGGGACTGGAGCACCTCCCCTACGAAGACAGGCTGAGGACTTGTTCAGCCTAGAGAAAGGAAGTTGTGGGGTGACCTCATTGCAGCCTTTCAGTACCTAAAGGGAGCCTACAAGGAGGAGAGGAATCAACTCTTTGAAAGAGTAGATAACTGCAGGACAAGGGGAAATGTTTTGAAATTGAGGGAGGGGAGATTTAGGTTGGATGTCAGGGGGAAGTTCTTTACAGAGAGAATGGTGAGGTGCTGGAACAGGCTGCCCAGAGAGGTTGTGGATGCCCTGTCCCTAGAGGTGTTCAAGGGCAGATTGGATGGGGCCCTGGGCAGCCTGGTCTAGTATTAAATGGGGAGGTTGGTGGCCCTGCATGTGGTAGGAGGACTGGAGATTCATGGTCCTTGAGGTCTCTTCCAACCCTGGCCATTCTGTGATTCTGTGAACATCTACTAATATTTTATGGTGTTCATACAGCTACATACTTTTTTCCATATGGAATGGAAGTGGGACATAGTCTCAGATTCTGATACTTAGATGCCTTCAAGGAAGGAGGTTCATACTCCAGCTAGGTATCTAAGTTCCTATTATAGTAAATATCAATTTAAATCTACTTAAAAGAATCAACAGAATGTTTACCTTAATCTAGATATCTACATTTGAGCTGAATCCCACTGCTGAATAGCTGTAAGAATTAACCTAAGTGTCTGAATAGAGATGTAGGCTACCATCTTTAAATAGAAGTATACGAAAAGGCTTGGTTCTCTACCCTAAATACAAAATTGTCTTCTACAAATGTAGAAGAAATATATTTTGCATAAAATTTTGGCAGAGATTATGAGCAGAGCTGCAGAACTGATGTCAAATAGGATTCATTGTTTCCATGTTAGGAAAGGTCTATTTTGATTTATCAGTCTTAGTACAAAAATGTGCTATTTCATTCGCAGTGGTATTCAAGGAAGCTGTTTTGAAATTTCTTGGAAGACATGCTCCAGCTTGTTGTGCCCAGCTATGTTACATCACATAAGTTAATGAAACTCATATTCTCCTACACCAGTCAAGAAAGATCTAATTTAACTTGTTCATATTCCTACCTCTTCCATAAGAGAAATGTAATTTGTGCACAGATCTCCTAATACTATTTCCAAAAACTGAGCAGAGTAGATTCTGTACTTTCATATTTTGAGCAAAGTTTAAAGAAAGGATAAATTTCAAGAGATTATAGGACAAAGTGGTCATAAGAGGCGAACATATTTCTATTATATACAAGATCAAAATATAAGGACTGGGGAGAATGGGAAAGGCAAAAGCATCGGGTATAAAATAAGGATTACAATTTTAGACTTATTATTCTGCAGAATGCACTTTTTTATAAACCTTTAGGCCACAATAATTTAAATGTCATTTATCTGGATACAATTTTAACAGGCATTCAAGATCAGTGCAAACAAGGAAGGGAAATTTATGAATATAAACTCTCAGGTCTGAATTTCGCTATGGAGAAAAAAAAAAAAGATAAGGTAAAGGGAACTTTAAACCAAATAAGTCTAAGCATGCCATTTTTTACATGAATTTAAAAAATAAGTAAAAGAGCATTTTTTTTAACAGGTCATTTTGAAATATACAAAAGAAAAAAAAACTTTTTTAAAGTATCTAAATAATATGTGTTGGCAAACATAAAATAAGAGGAAAGGCCTAGTGTCTTCTCATATTTGCTTATGGATAAAATCCCATTAACAATAAACCAGCAAACAAAGCAGTGATTACCAAAATCTCCAAACCCACCTCTCAAAGCAGTTTCTTTTTTTCAGTAAGAAATACATGCTGTCAAACTCAAGCTTTACTGTGCTAAATAATTGTGCTTAAGCTTAATTGTGTTATGTGTTGTTTGATTGTTTCACCTTTTTATTTTTCCTCCTTTAAACTGATATTAAGCAAAACTGAAAGAAACTGTTACGTAACACAAAAGAAGTTTGTCTCCAGTAGGCCCTAAACCAGAATGTGTTTTAGCAGAACATTTTCTGTGCCTAGGTTTCTTTTCCAGTTTTCACTGTGTTATGAATATACAGCAATATATTTGTATATACTTATACATTTATGTAACCAATTCAATAAACAAAATTTAAGAATTAAATTAGCTTTGGGGGGGGGGGAGGGAGGGGAAAGAGATATTAAAAAAACTGGAGTGTAGCTGAAAATTAACTTGCTCCACACCTCCCTGAGACTCATCCAAAATTAGATGAACAGGAATTAAGGCAGTAGTGCTTTTTTATGTATGTAAAAAAAAAAAAAAAAAAAAAAAAAAAAAAAAATCTGCTCTTAAAAATGTGCATTTGTAGTGATGAAAAGAAGAAATATCTACATGAGAAATATTTTTAACTTGCATGAAATTTAAACTGTTGCCAAGTGCATGGAAATTTATATATTCTTTAATTGTTATTTTTATTTTTTTCCTTTTTCATTTTCCTCATTCTTTTGTTTCACAATAAGTATTTCTGTTTATCTGCTCCTGTTCCACTTCCTCTATTCTCCTCTCAAAATATGTAGCACAATGCGTTTTGATACTTGAGATACAGTTCTATAATGTCTATAATTTTCACTTTTTCACTGAACAAAACGATACAGAAATAAGCCAGAGAATTAATCTCCAAAGCTGAACAAAACCTAAATGGTTATCTCTTCAATCGATTTTACTTGGCATACTGTCATAAGTTCTAGTATATTTACTTATTTATTCATTATTTAGTACTGACTTAATAAACTCATTGTTGTATACTGACTACAATTATATAACTGAGACACTAAATTGGTCACATGCACACACAATGGCAAAGAGCAGAAATAATGTCATAAGCCTGATATGTGTTTTACAGATATAGAAAATCTCACAATATGAACAGACATTTTAGTTTAAAATCTCCTTAATTCTTGACTGGTATCTGTGTCTTGCAGTAGGGCAGGTAGTAACAAGGCAAAGTATTTCATGCACTTTAGCAAAAATGCCTTTTCAACAAATTTACACTAGACAGTAATGAGCTATATTGTGTGGTGCTCAGTCTAAAACAAGTGGGAAGAAATTCCTCTACCCAGCTCTCAGGTATTAAGTCTGTACATCTTTTATGTTGGCAGCTCAGCTTCAGGCAGTAAAATAGAAGAACCTGTTCTACATGTACTGTTTAAACCAAGAGCAGAAAACCTAAACCTCCATCAATCTACTATCTTTGTTTTATAGCTTATCTGTGGCAAAAATGAATCATAAGAAAGATTTGTTCTGATTTCACAGACCGATCCATTGACTTGCTGGTATCTGTGAACCATGCTTTTCTACAGAATTGCTAGTAGTGGCACAGTTGCAGTATTAAGCATACTATAAAACCAAGCTACTGTCATTTGCTTCCAATTAGAGTATGTAAAACTAGATCTATAAAATGTGCATACACACACTACATACCCACAGTCATACAAGTTGACATGGTTGGTTTCTTTTTATACATTAACATTTTCTAAATTATGTATTCTCTTTCAGAAGTTCTACCACAACCAAGGAACTAGAATAGGAGAATGAATTAATTTTGAATAATTTTTTCAGATGAATTTTCCACCCAAATTCTTTGAATACAAGATACTTAAGGATATGTAGTTTCTTCAGCAAATTACTTGTAAGCTCTTCAAGAAATAATCTGTCAAGTTCTGAGCTGTGACTTTTTAAGTTGTGACTTTTCAAAAGACAAACCCTACACGGCTTTATAATCTCACATGTAAAATCTGGATCACAAGAGAAGACAAACAGCAGACCAAGTGTTTTCTTACCTGAAAGAAACAGTTCAATAGAGACTAAAGCCTACTTGTGGTGTTATGTAGGGTGAAGATAGGAAAGAAAAGCAAAGTTGAGAATGCTTGAAAAATATTTTTCAAGTATTTTTCATTAACAAGCAGAAAATTAAAATACTGGGGAAAGAATTCATTTTGCTTCTGAATCCCTTCCCTAGAATGGACTCTGCTTTTATGTTAACTTTGTGAAAAAATATCTCTAAAATAGTACAGTAGCAGTGCCATTAAAGTGCATGATTTCTTTAGTTAAGGGCCACTGGTCAAACCCACAGGGTCCATTCAGGAATTGCTTTCACTGGAATAAGTAATCTACTCAGGGCAAAAAGGAACAGACAGTGGAGAGGTAATGGAAAGGATTTAATGTAGTAACTATGCATGTAATTTATAGCCCTCTTTTTCAGACAGTTATATTGGGACCACAACTCTATAACACATTCAAGCTCAGTGCCAGAAAATAGCAACTAAGCAAAGAAAACGAACAAACAAACAAACAAAACTGGGACATTCTTAAAAAAACAAAAACAAAAACAAACGATAGTTCAATATGCTTTAAACTGTGATGCAAGAATGAAAAAAAACAGACAGAAAAACACCGGAGTATAATTTAGTGGCACTCTTTCCATAAACACTGTTAAGGAAATGCATTATCTCTGGATTATTTAGATATTTTTAAGTATGAAAAAAGTCTCAAAGCATAAGCAATCTAAAAACTTCTGAAGGAATGAGCTTATAGGGTTATGGCCTGATATCATATTCATTTAATCTACTTTAGAAACTGCTTAAGGAAACATTCTGCTGCTTTCTGAAAGACTGACTTGGGGATTATTGGAGCTGTGTAATTGTTCAGGTGATCAGACTAAAAAGAAACACTTTGGTTTACACTTACCTTGCAGAAATGGTAATGCAGAAATGGGCAATTAATTTGAGACATAGATTGCTGCCTAAAAGTCTTGCCAAAATAATTTCTATGAGGGCAGCTATAGCTACGTTAAAATATACATATTTTTTTTGAATTGCCTCATTTTCTAATGCTCGATCTTTATTTAACATCTCTCCTTTTCCCCTCCTCTGCAATATAATTATGCAGAAATCCAGCATAAAAATAGGTTGATCAGTGAAAACAGTTAGCTTAAATATTTTTTTTTTTACACCGATGTCCTACAGATGTTTGTTCTTTTTTTCTTTCTTTCTATTTTTTTTTCTTTTCTTTTTTTCATTCAGCTTTTCATTTGATTTGTATACAGCTATTTCTCGTTCTTGAAATATGTTCAGTCAATATATGGAAACTGAAAGTCTGGGAAATGCACATGCTTATATCAGTGCATTGCGATATGTAGTGCATATAATGGGATAGAGCAAAATTCCCAGTTTTTCTAGTTAAAGAAGGAACCTATCACTCACCACACTAACTCCAGAAAGGTTTCTGCTTCTTTTTAAGACATTCTGTGTAAAAGTTGACAGTGTTTCAGTATATAACTACATATGGGTCCTGCACTTTGGCTACAAAAACCCCATGCAGCGTTATAGGCTTGGGGATGAGTGGCTGGATGACTGTGAAGAGGAAAGGGACCTGCGGTGTTGGTTGACGCTCGGCTGAACATGAGCCAGCAGTGTGCCCAGGTGGCCAAGAGGGCCAACAGCATTCTGGCCTGCCTTAGAAATAGTGTGGCCAGCAGGAACAGGGAAGTAATCATTGCCCTCTACTCAGCATTGGTGAGGCCTCACCTCGAGTATTGTGTTCAGTTTTGGGCCCCTCACTTCAACAAATATATTGAGGCCTTAGAGCGTGTCCAGAGAAGGGCAACGAAACTGGTGAGGGGTCTGGAGCACAAATCTTATGAGGAGCGGCTGAGGCAGCTGGGATTGTTTAGTCTGGAGAAGAGGAGGCTCAGGGGTGACTTCATTGCACTCTACAACTTCCTGAAGAGAGGTTTTGGTGAGGAAGGGTTTGGCCTCTTCTCCTAGGCAACAAACAGGACCTGAGGAAGTGGCCACAAGTTGTACCAGAGGAGGTTTAGGTTAGACATAGGGAAAAACTTTTTCTCTCAGAGAGTGGTCAGGCACTGGAATGGCCTGCCAACGGACGTGGTAGAGTTGCCATCCCTTGCAGTGTTCAAGAGGCGCCTGGATGAGGAGCTACGAGATATGGTTTAGTTTGTGGTAGCAGTGGTAATGAGAAGACGGTTGGACTAGATGATCTTGTAGGTTGTTTCCAACCTTGTGATTCTATGATTCTATGTGTTTTCTTATCTCCAGAATAGGTTCACTTTGCTTTTCTAATTTTGACATAAACTCAGTGTACATAGCAAAACTAATCATGGTTTCATGATAAATACTCCTCATTTTGTAATACTTCATTTCAACAAGTAGCACTTGACATTTAGCCTAAAAGAGATATAAAATGTTACCTTGACAGATGTTTAAAAGGTCCACTAAAATATAAGAGTTCCTCAGTGCAGAAAAAGGTACAAGATGTTATTTTTCCCTCATTTTCCAAGATCACTCATTAAGATAATTAACAGATCCTAATTCACACCCCCCCCCCAAAAAAAAAAAAAAAAGTTTAAGAAGTTGGGTCTGAGTGAGAAAGAACTAGTGGATGTCTATTAAATCTTTACTTAATTAATTAAAAATATGTAAATAAATAAATAAGAGGAAAAGAAAAATTACCAAAGATGATACTATGTGAAATAGAATGGATTTCATTTTGTATTAAATGTATAAGCAAGCAAAATAGAAATTACAATCTATCATAATTAGAGGAGACTATCTACTTGAACCAGAATTATTTAGAAATTGTTAAACTGATTTATAAAAGAAACATGTGGATTGTGCTTTCTCATATTCTCATACTTTTATTTCTATTTAATATTCAAAGTATTTGAGGCCACTATTGTTTTTTTTTTTTCCATATTTTTTTCAGGCTTATGTAAAAAATGTTGATTTTTAATAGTATTCCAGCCTGCCTGCTGCACAAAAAGTTTTTTTTTTACATTTATGTGAAGATTCACTCACATTTATTATTTTACGGTTTGAGGAGATGGTATCCTTTATTAACAAGACACCATGTAATCTGATGGCTCCTGCTGGAGGAAAAATAATATATGCTTTCTATTTTCATGTAAAAGGTGAATAACAGCTAAAAATTACCACAGAAGACACACAGATTCTTAGTGTGTGTGTATGCGTGTATGTATATATGTGAACCCATATATAAGTAACATATGCAGCTTCTAAACTGCAGGCTTTAAGGAAAAGATAAATTATTCCATTGTAGTACAGTAGGTTTAACACTGATTAATAAAATAATGATTTATATCTGTATATGAATTTTAAAAAACATCAGAAAGATTAATTGCTTTTCTGTGGGCAAAATTACATATAAGATAGTTAAAGATTATCCGATTATTTCATTTTCACTTGTTCTTCTGAAAGATGTCTGGGTGTCTCTCCAAGTAGATTGAACATCATTTGCAACAAGAACAACGAAAAGAAAAGAAAAGAAAAGAAAAGAAAAGAAAAGAAAAGAAAAGAAAAGAAAAGAAAAGAAAAGAAAAGAAAAGAAAAGAAAAGAAAAGAAAAGAAAAGGAAAGGAAAGAGAAAAAGAAAAGAAAAGAAAAGAAAAGAAAAGAAAAGAAAAGAAAAGAAAAGAAAAGAAAAGAAAAGAAAAGAAAAGAAAATGGAAAAAGAAAAAGAGAAAAGAAAAGAACACCCTTAATTTTCTAATCCCTCTTAGTGATAAGGTAAGTAGAAGCATTTGATTTTTTCTTTTAAATGGTGTCTAATACTAGAAGCTTCTTTAATAGCAAAAGATTACATGATAGCTTTTGTCAGCGTGCCCAGCAAGGTTAGCCATAAATATGTGCATACGTAACAGAAAAAGAATTCTTTTGTAATGCAAAATATTACTTTTTGACACAATAATTTTTCCATGCCGAAGGAATTCTTCAGGATATTCTTGAAAGGACTCTCTTTATAGTTTCTCTTTTAAGTTACTGAAGTTGCAGAAAACTCTCTGTTTCACATCACCTTCAACTGCTCCCAGCAAGGTAATCAAAGTACAGGAGACAGTTTAGAAGGAGAGAGGAAAAGCTAAAGAGTGTTAGAAGAAACTGCAAAACATCCTGCATCTTGTATATACTGAAATTACCTTGGAAGACTGCTGAAAACTACCTGCTATGCAGTGCATTGCTACTTACTGTACGCTTAAGTTCCCCTAGAAAATACAGATCTTTGGAACTGATCCAGACAGATTGCAAGTGAAGGGCCTTTTTAAATTATTTTTATTATCAGTGCATAATAATAATAAAAAATTAATATAATAATTATTGTAATAGACAAACAGTGTCTTCAGTGTAAATACAAAAAGCTGTTGTCTGAGAGATGGTTAGTTTATGGTAGATTTTCTGATTATCATAGATTGTATGAACAAAACTGAAATTCTGTAGTGTTGCATTGCCAATACATCATACTTCGTTGGCTTCACAATATCACTTCAGGATTACATCACGACACACTAGCTGCTGGAAGAAAATAGTACCTTCATAGGTTTGAAATAGTCCTTGCCTTCTTGCATGGGCTATTTCAGCATAGCTTGTCTTGCCCTGATCTTTGTCTAGGTGTATTACAGTTGAAGATACTAACCTGCAAAACCCTTGTACTAACCACATGTACTACAGGAGTGATCAAATATGTCTCAACTCCCAAAAAAAAAGGAACCAATGATTTTCATTTAAAAGAAATTATATATATAATGTCTGTCTAAAAAATCCATGTGAGAAAAAAAAAAGTGGTTGGTCACAAGACGAAGACACAACAAATCTTCACAAGAGCATTTGTGCCTCAGTCACTAGCAGTCTACCCTTCAGATAACTGAGACTAAGAAACATTTTTTATTTATTTTCATCACCAAACCTGTCACAAATGACTTCAAATCACCGTTCAAAGCAATGAACTCCATCATCTGTCCAATGTCTGCAGTATAGAGTTGAATTATACAGTCAGTGATCTTAACTGTAAAAAACTTTTGTTAAAAACAGTTCACATTCTAAAGATTTTCTAAATTGTTGGATATATTTCAGCAGTAAGTACTAGTTACTTGTCTACCAGAAGTCCCAAAATTCAATATATTTATGAAATGTGGAACATATCCTGAGAAAACAGTGATCTAAGAAACCTGAGTGATGCCCTTTGCAGCTTAGGAAGATAAACAGTGACATATTGAAGTTGTTTGGTACTAATCCTGACTAGAATTGACACTGACTAGCGTGTTGGTCAACGTCCTACTTCCTTTATTTACAAAAACAGTATTTCAATAAATGCTGAGACACACCAACTAAAACAAACTGATTTTCACTCTCTGATCATCTAAATTGCAAGCAAGATCAGGAAGACATTAGTTAATTAAAAAAAAAAAAAACAATTTTAATATTCTTGACAATTCAGTCTGGACTCAAGTCATGGCACAGACATGACAGAATATTGAGGAATATGATTCTGTATCTCTGCATTACTTAATACTGTCAGCCACAAGATATGTCTAGTTTGTTTGATCTAGGGAGAACACGCTATATAATTTTT
Source organism: Meleagris gallopavo (assembly GCF_905368555.1). Taxonomy (NCBI): domain Eukaryota; kingdom Metazoa; phylum Chordata; class Aves; order Galliformes; family Phasianidae; genus Meleagris; species Meleagris gallopavo. The sequence goes on from NC_139404.1 coordinate 161,243,716, forward strand.
TGTTATAAATGAGAAATGGCAGAACTTCCAGAAGTATTCTCCATGACAAAAGCCTGCATTTGTGCTGATCTGCATAACAATCAGTTTACTTTCAGGTCCTATATATATATATAATTTTTTATTAGGGGATATATGATTTATATTAGGTGATATAATTAACATAATATGGATTCAGAAGTCAACAGTTTTTGTACAGCAGACAGTTTGAACTCCCTTTATCTCAGAAAAAACAATGCTTCCTTCGTCAGGAAGTTACTTCTCATGTCATAAAGAACTATTAAATAGTTCAGTAGGAATTCAACAGAGTAAATGGCGTTCACAGACCCACAGAAATATTGTAAAGCTCTCGCAATTTTAATGTAGTCTTCTGGGACTGAATTTGTACCACTATGAAGAACAAGATAATCTATATTCAGGGAAGGCTATATTACTTAAATATGAAAATTAGAAAGTTACCCTTCCTACGTCCCTATCAACTCAATGGAAAAAAAGAGGGCAATTCAGTTTGGATTCTTGATATAGAAGCTAAAATTTTCAAACTAAGTGCCTGCACTTGTTTGACTAGCAAACAAATGAAGAAGAATAGTTATTAAATCATGTATCTTAACATTGCTGTTTTTTGCTAATATAAAGTTCTCACAAAAAAAAAAAAAAAGCCTCTATAAAAATAATGTTTTCTCTTTTTGCTAGTTAGCTACAAAACTGGAAAAAAAAAAAAGTCTGGTGGAAAGTGATCTATGCATATTCTCAGTCATCATTTCACTTCTTTGATTAAATGCCACATAACTGAATATGCTTTTTTTTTCATATTTTGGCCAGAAATTTTAAAAAAATTAGCTACAATTGGAGTCCTCTGGAACACAGGATACCAAAAATGCATGAATTAAATGTTCAGGCACTCAGTTGTTTTCTCCTCCTGGAGAGAAAATGAGAGATCTTAAGTCAAGGGCTTAACACACCACTGGGAAGTACTCAAAGAACATTGTGATGAGTGTCAACAGAATGAATAGAAATATTTAATAGATTGTGAAAATGTGGGAAATGGTTGACTTTCTGTTCTTTTCATGATAACTTAGCAGCATATTTGCAAGGAATGCATGTATATGTATTATTTGCAAGGAATGCATGTATATATAACATCTTTTTTTTTTCTTCTACTACATGGTGAGTATAGCAATCTCCTGTTCTGCTCTGCTCATGTCTGAAAAGACTGATTTCATCAGAAGGAGACACATGCCTTTCACTTCCAAATTGAAAGTATGGCTGAAAGTTCTTGATGCTTTTAAGTTACTAATTTTTGCTTGAATAAACATGGACACTAATCATAAACATGAGATAACTAATACGAACAAAGCTAGCAATAAGCCATTAGTTTGGGTGGTAGCACATAGTGAGGTAAATCACACAGTGCAGATGCTCTGGTACTCTTCCTGTTGGACTCTTGTTTTGAAGAGTAAATAAAAAAAAAAAAAAAAAAAAAAAAAAAAAAAAAAAAAAAAAGAAGGTCTTTAGGCAAGAAGGATTTGGGGCCATTACCCTTGACAGAGCTCTCTTTGCCCTAAGCAATCTTTATGCTTTTATAACATGCGCCACCAATGTTTATTTGGAGACAGAGATGAAAATACAATTGTATTTCACTCATGAACTAGTACTTATCTTTTGTTAAATGTATCCACTTAAACACTGACATAGGCTGCTGTTCATGATGCATCATAAGAGAAAAAATGATTATTCAAATTTGAAAACCCCACATATTTCTTTTCTTATTCAAATATTCCAGTAATTTTGGCTGTGTCCAGAATGACTATGTAATCACCTTTGAATTATTGCCCTAACTTTTGGAGAACTGCCAATAAGTCGCAAACGTTGACTTCTTAAAAAAAAAAAAAAAAAAAAAAGTAGTTTTCAACTAGAAAAAAATAATACACAGAATTCTTACTATAGACAGAAAATAAGATTAGAAGCAATGTTTGTGATTAGAAGCAGTCAAATTAATAGAAAGAGGTTAGAGAAAAAAATAATAAGAAGGGGAACAGCATGCAAGGGAAAGCAGTGACAAGATTAAAAGAGATGCCTTGTGGAAAATAAGAAAAGGTGATCAAAAGCTAAAAAGCTAATTATAAGATCAGAGAAAGAAACAACATAACATAATTAGGAAGTAATAAGCAAAATCAAATATGAATGTGAAAACAGTAAGTGACTAGCAGAAATGATCTAAAATAATAAGAAAGGTATAAAAAGGTAGTGCAAGAAAAACTGCAAGAATGCTTAAGTGTGTGAAATGCAGGAAACATTAAAAATAAAATGCTGGAGGAGAAATATAATGATTGGATCAAAGGAATGTGATAGAAGTCACATAACTGTTACCAACAGAGATAAAGAGTAATAGTAATGACAAAGAGGATGATCGAACTGAATTGTTTTAAAAGTCAGAAACTAAGAACTATTACTATAGAAAAGAATAAGAATCACAAAAGGAGTAATTCCAGGTACTTTAAAACACCAGTAATATCTGCAATCTGACTAAATATATACTTCCTAATGCATATTTTAGTGCCTATCAACAGTACATAAAATATTACACAGAAATGCATTCATAATAATAATACAAGCCTAAACCATTCAGCTGTATCACAAATAATAATTATCTGGGACACTAAAAGATCATGGCAAAAGCTAATCTAATAAGTCTTCCATTATCCTTTAATACTTTAAAACTGTGCCGTGAGCTAAACAGTTGTCAAAATTGACTTCTGTTTACACCGAGCTGAGTAACAGTGAAATAAACAGAGATCACTGCTGAGCTCTAATTACAAAAACAAATTGTTCTCTCTGTAATCGAGCTGAAAAGGTTAGTCTCCTTCCCATCCTGTCCCCCGTTAGACTTTATGCTTATTGGAGGCACAAAGGCGGATGAGAGACCATATGTCATTTATTGAGCAGATAGGAATTGTAAGAGAGGGGACATAATAGAAAGACCCCACCAGATAAAACTGATTAGCCACTGCCTTGCAGGGATGAGGCCACAGAGAGCACGATGACTACTTTATACCAGATATTGTATTTCATTTTAACTCAGTTAATGGCATACTCCCTTCTCTCTAAAGTAGAGTGGCTAAAGTGTGGTCTACCAGATAAATGCAATCTACAACCATCCTCCTTCAGAAGGGAGGTACAGACAGGAGAGGTTATGCAGACAGGCATAAGGGATTTATTCTCTGCTAAAAACTGAAGATAATATGTACTACGATTCCTCATATCACATACGTAAAATTTACAAATGCACACGCTCTATCTTCTGCAAATTAAATATATTGTAAATATTCGAGGAAAGTTGACAACATTCAGGAACTAAACCACAAATAACCCTGCATCAGAAGTCTGCATTCGGATTTCACATTGTGAAGTACTGCTGGTATGAATAACCAATATGAAAGGAAGTAGGATAGCTCACTACTTATCACGTCTTCTAAGTTTTTATTCATTCCTACCAGGGAAAGATTGTGAGTTCTTCACTTTGAAACAACTTCAAACTTACGTTAGTAGGCACTTTGATGTCCAGTTTCCCACCACTCGGTCCCCTTGCCAATATTTTTCTTCAATCACAATCACAGATTACCTAGTGTCTGGCACCAATATAGGTGTTCAAGCCTGAATATAAAATACTGAGTGCATATTAACAGCCATGGTTGCCTATACCATCACTTTTCTACAGATATGTAATTCACTTCTTGAAAAAAATGCTATTACAATACAACAAAAATAACACAGCTGCTCAGCAGGTACCACTGTGGTGAGAATAATGAGAATAACCCATCACAGTACTACTATAAAAATCTGTTTTACACAAGCCAGTCTCTGCTTGTTCACTATCAGAGACAGTACATTTTGCATCATCACTTACGTGGTTTTCCTCATCTGGCACGATACTTACAATCTCTATTTCTCAGCTCTGTGCCCCAGGGACTAAAACTATCAAAGTACAAGAAAAGAAAAACACTAATAAAAATGCAGTACCAACCCATCTCATGAACAGAATCAGTCACCTTTGATTTTGTACGTGCTCACAGTGCTATCCAAGACAGTTGCTAAATTATTACTTTCTAACACTGAAAGCCAGCATGAGAAAGATTCTTATTTTACGAATAACTGGTACCTAACACACACAGCCTACCTCAGATAAGAATACTGATTCATTATAACTAGTACAGAGTCTTGCATCTAGAATTCAATTCAAAGAAAGGACTACTGAAAAACTTCATTACAGTGGCAAAGCATACTATTCTTTTGAATGGTAAATTACAAGCACAAAAACAATAACTAAAAAAAAAAAAAAAAGGCAATTAAATCTACTTAATTCCCACTTCCTACAAAACTATATCAGATCTAAAAAATTAAGGCTCATTTAAAGCAAATGGAGTGGGTCATTAACAGCATGTTGAAGATGTCAATCAACTGAAGATGTGGGAAGAATTTAAATACATGTTAAGTACTAGCAGTCCTCATTTCTTGATTTTCTTCTTGTTTTACTAAGGGGAATATTTCAGTCTTGCACCCCTATTAGAACTAAACACTTCCTCACAGCGAAGATTTCCATTTATAAATCTTTTATAGGAAATTTCCTCTAATACCAAGCACGTTAAGAAACCTCACACTCTGTACTACTTTCTTAATCCAAAATAATTGAATAGAAATAATTTTAAAATTTGCTATTAACACCTTGGAATTTCTAACATATATATCTAGATGCATTTTATCTGCATTTATATTATATTATCTGCATAAACTGACTTTTATAGATGTTGAGATGTTGTTTTATTTAACAATATATATATTATTGTTCTGTATTACAAGTCTGAATTTTCTGTTAAAGAATCACTTCACAGTAGCCATTCATGACTTACATGAAAAAAGAGTCATTTTTTGATATTCTCTTTATAAAGTTTAAGAGAATATAAAATCAGTATTCTAAACAGCAATAAAAATTTAAAAATTGAATAGAAATCTACATCATTTGCTCAGACCAGAATGATGAAAGTACACATTTGTTTGAGTATTTACAAGCAAACTGGGATTTATAATCTGATTAGGTCTTTAATACAAATGGAAAATATTAAACAAAGAATAGTAGTGGAACTTCTATGCTCTTATCTGTAAATATTATTTAAAGTTAATATATCTCCTCTGAAATCCTCAGTTAAAGCATTTGACACCTTGTACCACATACAGTGCTAGCTTCCATCTTGCTATAATCCTACTTCGGTAATCTGAAAAGCTAACCTACTGCTTAAAGCTTGAGACCTACTTTTTTTGCACATTCAGAATGGGCATTCATTCAAGCTGTATGCAAGCCAAATAGTTTACATTAAAAAGACAAAATTGAAGGAACAATTATTATAAATAGTTTGAGACTATCATTCAAAATCTTAGCTACATGTATCAGAGGCATTTACTCAAATGACATAAATGATTGTAGAAGATGAATAAAATATTTTTCCCCCCTTTTTCCCTCTTTTCTTTTTTTTTTTTCCTTTTCTTTCTTGCTTACAGAATCTGTGAAAACGATCATAGAAAATTCTGTGCCAAGCTGCTACAAACTCCAGAAAACTGTAAAAACTCCATCTAGATACAATAACTGCTCACTTATTCAAAAAATAATTTAAAAAATTACCCAGAAGTTTTTTGTTTGTTTGTTTGTTTGTTTTTAAAGACGTTTGCCATGTTGTTTTTTTTCTTTCTTTTTTTTTTTTTTTTCCTTTAAGCAACTTTGCACAGAGGATTTCTGACCTTTCAGGCTAGCAAACAGTGCTAGAAAAGACCTAATTTTGACAGAAGCAAGCTTTTCCTTTTTCTAGGCTGTGGCTCCACACCTCGTAAAGCTAACAAAAACCAGCAATATAAGGTACCTGCTCAGGAAGCATTCCCACTCTGTTTCTTTATGCTAGCACTTTCATGTTATTGGTTCAAGTGGCTAAAAGAGCAAAAGCTAACACATCACTGCCAGAAAATAAATAAATAAATAGTAATAATAACAATAAAAAAAAAAAAAAAACAAAACATTCAGATATTCAAGAAGCCACTTGTAGTCCTAAGTTATCTTTGCCATATACATGATACAAACTGCAAAATGATGGATCCTAGCTTTATATATACTTCTGAAGCAACATCATCATAAAATTGTCACAAAAATCAAAGAACAAAAAATAGCTGTATCATAGAATCCAAGAACCACAGACTCACAGAGTAGTTTGAGTTGAAAATGACCTTTAAAAATCATCCAGCTCCAATTCCTCTTGCCATGATCCACCTTCCACTAGATCAGGTTGATCTAAGTCCCAGACCTCTTTCTAGGAATAGAGCATACATAACCTCTCTGGGCAACCTGTTCCAGAATCTAACCACTATCATGGTAAATAATTCCTACCGTATATCTAAGTTAACTCTACTCCCTTTTAGTTTAAAGCCATTACTCCTGCCCTACCACTACACACCCTGATACAGTCTCTCTTGTTTAAGTTCAGCCAGCCAAAGAAAGAAATGATAGCAGAAATAAAAACATTCAGAATATCTTAATAGTAAGACTGTCTTTTGTTTCCTTAAATCATACACTTAGTGCTTTCACAGGTAGCACAAAAACTGAAAATATGTTTAAGATGGGATGAAATGGGATAGGATGGGATGGAATGGAATACAGTTCAGTAGGAAGAGATCTTTAACGATCATCTAGTCCATCACATTAAACATACAGAAAAAGGAACAGGAATTCCTTCCTTTTACCTCAGTGTTTTTGGAAATAATTGTCTATGTTGTTGGATTTGATAGCTACCACCATTATGATAATCTCTTCCTTTTGTAATTAGAATCATGCGGAAATCATAGAGTAGGAATCAGGCATAACAGGCACAGAACAAGATAACAAGTTGTTTAAAAGGAAAAGCTACCACAACATATCATGTCAACAACTCTTATTTTCCACTGATTCTCAAATTGCTTTCAAAGCCAGTTCAAGAAACTGGTCAAAATATTTAAGGCTTTTACTGAGTAAGATGCATCCCAGAATAATTCTCTGTTCAGTGCACAATAATACAGCTGTGTCCCTCTAGGCCACTCTTGTGAGTGTGAACCTCTCAAGGCTAGAAATAAAATGTTCTCCTTTGATGACTGTCATTTGATGGAAAATACATATCACAAGAAATAAACAGGGGCTTCGGTTAGATTCTCCTACACTGAGGAAGTAATCAAAGCCAAGAGCAATAATGAAAGTTAACAAAAAACAGAAGCTAAACAGCAGTAAAAAAATATCTGTAAACTGAGGGTTGAAAATCAGAGCCCATCATTAACTCCTACATGGCTACATCAAGTATCACAGTGTGGTATGGATCTACTGGGATATACATCTTGCCTCTGGCTTCCTAACCACACATCTAATTCTTGTAGCGGAAAACTAGATGAAACAAGGGAAAAAAAAGAATTCATTGAGTTGTGGGGTCCCACTTTATATTTTGTAAGCAGCTAAGCACAAGCAGATCTCACCACATGGATATAGTAAAATCTAAATTATGTGAGTTGTTAGATGTCACAGATTCTGAAGCACCTGGAAATCTGAATGAGGTGTAGGTAAGATGTGAATCCTATGTACTTAGCATACTATATTTACCAAAATGAATGTGTAGTATCTTTCTTTGTCTTTTTACTAGATATATGACTTTAACTTTTTTGACATTCTCATATGTTTTACAAGAAAAGAGGAGTCTTTTTTTTTTTTTTTTTTTTCCCTTCAAATGTCACTACTGACAATTTTTATTTATTATTTGCCCAAATTCACTCTCCTCACACACTATATCTACAAAATAGATGGAAGAGCTGCTTTGGAATCAAAATCATTTATCTTGGATAGAACAAGTGGCAGGACATGCTTGAAGAGTTACACCATTAACAGTTGCCACTAAGAATAAAGCATATAATGCTAATTCTCAGCATTTATCAGGCTAGAATGCAAGCTCAGATGAACAAGATGCAGGTATCCTTGTCTGGCTTTGAGCTGTTCAGCCTGACAGTGCAGTGTACCATAGCTTTACTTCCAAACCTGTACTGTTCTTTTGGATGAGGAAATCCTGAATAAAGGACTGATGGCATGGCTCGTTTGAATAAGAAAGCTATTGGAGGGAGACTATTGGGTCAAATACACAGAAAATATTTATTTTTTGGGTATATTTTAAATATATTTGAGATAATCAAAATCTGTCTATGTGCTTCTTTGCAACCTGCTCTGGGTGTCTGTGCTAGAGAAGGGAAGATGGAACATGTGACATCCTGAGTTCCCTTCCTAGGTCAAACATTATGTGATTCTGTGATTCCACAAATTTCAGGTTCTATCTTATCATCTTTTTACAAGAAAAATAAGTTTGTTTTTGTAAAGGCAGATGAAGAATTTAAAATCTATTGGAATTCAGTGAGAATCAAAGGAAAAATGTAAAATCTCTCGTCGTTCTGTAAGTTACAAACCTGTGAAGTTCAAAACTTTAATTCCTTCTTTACAGATTCTTTGGTCTAAAGGAGGCAAGCAAGTTAGATATGTCACAACACGAAACTGTTAATACCACTTAACTATTCTACCTATAGCATCTGTGTGGCTCGAGTGATACCCAGCACACCTTTGGTCTAGAACAGCTCTCATTCTTCCAGGCAGTTTTAGACAGGGTTCAGAAGTTAGCATAGCCAAGAACCATGGTTATGTAATAGCTCTGTTTAGCATAATTTTCATATTGGATTTTACTTTCTACCTCAGTGAAAATCCTGTGTGAAAGACAGAGTAATTACAGAAGCGCATAACTTTTCTGTTCTGCAAGGTAATAGAGAATGAATATATTTCTGTAGCCAGATCACAGCACTTGGTTTTGGGGATTGAGAAACCTTGCAGTCAGAGTGTTTCTCTACAAAGGTAAGATATGTGGGTTCTGACTAACTCTGAGTATAGGCAGATTGCCAACATGCTTCTTTCTTATCTTCCAACTTTCCTACATCAGAATAAGCTGTGAATTTGTAGCAAACTCCAGAAAGCTGTAGAAGACAAGACAGGAGCTACAGTAGAAATGGATCTTACTGCAGAGATCCATGAAGCAGGACACTGGATACAGTAGCAGTGTCACGGAGTTAAGTAGATCAATCCATGCCTGGAGGACTGACAGGGGGGCAGTAGGCCACCCAAAAATGGGAAGGAAAAGGGAAACGCGGTAGAGAGCTGGAAGCTGGGCTCAAGGGAAAAAAAAAAAAATAATAAAAAATAATAATAATAAAAAAAAGCAGAACAGTAGCAATGATCTAAGGAGGAAAATTTATTTTACTAACTATGATATTGGAATGCAAGATAACACAATATAACACAATCTAATCAAAATTGAGACTAATAAATCAAATAAAATAGGAGAGGGAGAGAGAGTTTCCAAGACCAATCAAACCTGAAAGCTTGGGACGGCTAGGAAGCACCCTCACAATACCCTCTGCAAGGCAGTAAGAGTGAGCCCAAAACAAAGGAGGGGCCAGATCCCATGACTTCTGTGACAAATAGGGACAGGTACCCAGAAATGGAGCATTAACACTTTAACTCCCAGTGCAATACATGATCTTATGCTGTGGAATATCAAAAAACAAAAATCACAAAACCATGACAGGCAGCCTTAATGTGAAATGAAATATCTCCAAGATGTACCATTGAATGCTGGAGCCTGTTAAGATCAGAAGTGTTTGACTGAAAGGAAAGTAAGCTTCTCTGAGGCTACCAAGGGAGAAAACACTGGAAAGTTAATCCTTATCAATTATATGGGTGAGTTTAAAGAAGATTTGTTCAATCACATTAAACCACTTTGTGGGTATTCTTATATTCTTGTTCTTTTATTTTTATTCTTATTCAGCACTAAAATGCTTCTGATTCAGTTTACTATGGTTCACTTTGGAATTGATATAAGCTTAGCCAAATTTGCTATATTTTAAGCACAAATAAAGACATCTACACTGAGATTTAGAGTGATTTGACTAATCCACCTGTAATGCTAATTTGGACAAATTTTCACAGCTGCTCCAATGCAGAAAAAGACAATGGTATTAAGACACGCACTAGAATTGGGGGGGGGGGGGAGGAAAAAAAACAAAAAAAAACCAAAAAAAAACAGTGACAATACTGAACAGTGATGATAATAAATTGATGTTTATATTCCTGAGAGTCATTATGCAACTCTTTCTCTGTGAAAGAGCTCTAAAATTATCTTTCTAAAGGTGAGGAAAGTCAAAATGACAACAGTGTAAGGAACAGGGCTAAAAAAAGCATTCAGTGAGTTGTGTAACAAAGGAACAATTAAAATGTCTGAAAAATACTGACTTTGATATAGTATAACAAGCAAAAATGCAGACTATCTGTACATGTATTTAATTGTTATTCCTATTCACTATAAAAATCAGATCTAGTTGAAATTAGGAAATGTTGGCAGTGACTAAAGACTAACAATATAACCAATATAACTTGTTTTTGTTTGTTTAGTTGCTGTTGTACTTGTGGTCATTGTTTTCCCAGAAAAAGGAAGAAAATGTTGCATTTTTACTTGAATCTTATATACAGGTACAACAACTGAGTATCTCTTTCCTAAATATAAATAAATTAATTAATGAAATTATGAAGAGACAGACTTGAGTCAACTAAATCATAAATTAAAGGCAAAATTCAAGATGAAAATGAGACAGCTGTCATAGATACAAGCTCATATATTTTTTTGATTGAAAATTGACTTAGACAAGAGGAGGGAACATTTTAGTGACCAACGCAATTTTTTCTGGAGATGGAATATATCCAAGAAGAACAGGCATTATGTAAGTCAGCATAGGAAAAACAAATAAACAAACAAACAAACAAACCATGTAATTTCTGATGAATTGTCAGAAAACGGAATACTCAAAAAGAATAGTTTACCATGTTTTGTAGTATACCACTTTTGGGTCAGGGAATAGCAAAGAACTTCAGCAAATAAAATCCCAACTGAACAAGACACATTAAAAATTGGAAACAAAATATTTACTTGATTCTATACAATTTGTAGTTATTTGGGTTTTTATTTTGTTTTTTAAAAGGAGAAAAGAGAAAAAAAGGAAAAAAAAAAAAAAAAAAAAGCCGCAACTGGTTCTAAGTGAGGAATCTGATATTACAGATACCTCATAGAGCCAGTGGAAATAAAACTCAGTGTAATCATAATGCCAAGATACAAATTATATAGGAATGATGAAGTGCATTGCACTTAAATTAACTAGTCCAAGAGTTCACAAGGGGATAAACATTGCTAATACAATTTAGTTTTTACATTCAACAGTCCAGGATGAAAATATAGTTACTGCTGTGCTATGCTGTAGTGCTGGCCAAAAGCTTTCAAATTCAGTGTCATTGTAGAAAAGAAAAAGGCTTAAATGTCTCTACATTTAACGTTTAACTTCAAAAAATGGGAACTGCCTGAACATGACAATGCTTTTTAAAAGGAAACTGAAAAGGGCAAGTAAAAGACTAAATGCTCGCAGATAGTATAACAGACTGCTAAGAGATACTATATTAGGATTTCAGAGTAACTGTATACCACTTACCAAAAACACTTTAAACGGACAGAAAAATGGCCAGCATGTGAAACAGCAGAGTAAAGGAAGCTATTAGAAGTAAAAAGATTCTCTTAAAAAGCGTGGGAGTCATATGTAAATTAGGAAGAAAAAAGCATAAAACTAAACCGATAAAACATTACAATAAAATGTTCCATAGGGAAGGATGGAAAAAGCTTTGTAAACTATTTGTTTGTGACATAGTAAGTAATAATCAGAATTTTTAAGAAGGAAGGGAAGGGAAGGGAAGGGAAGGGAAGGGAAGGGAAGGGAAGGGAAGGGAAGGGAAGGGAAGGGAAGGGAAGGGAAGGGAAGGGAAGGGAAGGGAAGGGAAGGGAAGGGAAGGGAAGGGAAGGGAAGGGAAGGGAAGGGAAGGGAAGGGAAGGGAAGGGAAGGGAAGGGAAGGGAAGGGAAGGGAAGGGAAGGGAAGGGAAGGGAAGGGAAGGGAAGGGAAGGGAAGGAAGGGAAGGGAAGAGAAAGGTGCCAGAGAAACAGTGCATCATTGAAGGTGACAGAAGCATGTACTGCAACACTGAAAGATAAGGTCACAAGCAAGCTCCCACTCGAACAGAAAAAAAAAAAAGCACAGTGCAAAGGAGTCTAGGGAGATTCCAGCACTGCAGTTATTCTGGGGATATAAATCAGTCATAAAAATTGCCTGCAACTGGAAGACTAATAGTTTACATCTTAGAGAAAAATGGGTAAAATGTCCACCAACAAATCAGCAGACCAGATGGAACCCAAATATGAAATGGGAGCATCGTAACACTATCACTTAAGTTAGCTTTGGTGCCACACAAACGTAACACGGCAAACGTGAATGATAAAATCCGTGATTGTGAAGTGCTGCAGATAGCTGTTGCGGTATTGTGTGACTACAATAAAATGGCACATGGAATTCAGTGTGAACACATGCAGGTAATATATACGATGGAAAAAACAGATTTTAGTATTATCCTGGACAGTAAAATGAAGATTTCAGCTCACAGAACATGCAGAGATCAATTAGAATGGGAAGCAATCTTGGAGAAGGAATAGAGATTTAAACACAAAATGTTGCTCTGTTTAAATCCACAGCTGCTGTGTCTAGACTTCTGCATGCAGTTCTGCTCATGCCATGTTCAAAAGAATATAATAGAAGTAAAGATGATCAAAGTTATGAAAAGGCTTTCATAAGATAAGAGATTAAATAAACTAAGTTCTTTTTAGCTTGGAGAAAACACAACAAAGAGAAAATATGGAAAGATTTGTGAATTGTGATTGTCACTGAGAGGACTAATAAGAAACAATCATCTACTGTTTCTCCTACAGCAAGAACGAGGCACTGCCAGTGAAATTATCATATGGCAGCTTCAATCGACAGTACTGTACTTGTGCACACACCTAAGTACACTGTGGAGATCATTGCTCAGGACATTATGGATGCAAAGGCTCCACAAAACAATTAGACAAATTCATGGAAGAAAACAAGAGAACTCCAGCCAGGATTGATGCAAATGTGTCATTTATTTTCTTGGATTTTCTTCTTTACACTTTTAAATACAGAGAAATGTAATTGTCCTATAATCTTTGTTTAATCACTGGAGAATGAGTAGAAATTCCACAAGGTGACTTAGACATTGCAGCTAGGTGAATCATTGAATTACCTTCAGCTGGTCTAAGTGAAGTGCAAACACATGTACATTTGCCATAGGCTGGACGATGAGAGTTAATTTGATACCTGACAGAAACTTCCACAGCTCAACCCTTACTAGACAGTTGTATTCATATGTTTTTAAATGCCTGCAGATATATATCTTATGTACTAAAGAAAATGTTTAAATCAGTGCAGTAGTTGCTGAATCAGTGCTTACACTGCACCTTCCCCTCGATTTTTATTACTCTTCCCTTCGTATCCATTATTCTGAATGCCAGGGAGCTATTTTTAAGCACTTAGTTCAGTTTAATAAAATATATTAAAATATCTGCACCAGAAAAAAATATAAGAATTTCTTATTAAGAATTTATTTTCGTAAAATCAAATGCATAAATAGCTAACTACATTACTAGTGCAGACAAGATGCATTTTACAGGAATATCATTTTATAGTGTACTCTACTTCAGTGACATGGAAAAAAAGACAGATGAGATCTTGATTATGATTAGTCACAGAAAGTATACATGATTTTTATATATATCATTGACAAAAAATGTTAGATGTTAAAGAGAAAATTTGGCCACCCACAAGTATTTAATATGATCACTATTACTACAAAATCAGCACTATTAGATTAACTTATATTTCAAAACTTTGAATAAATCTCTCCTATTCCTGAAAGCATAATACTTAATTATGCTTATTTACAAGGGCTCCTCTAAAAGTAATGCCTCTTGTTTTATTCTCTTGGCCTCTAACATCAGGGGCAGACGTAGGTGGTACAGCAGTAGAGGTGAAACCTTTCCACAAGTATTCTGTTGCATGTTGTTGCTGTGTGACAGATGGCAGCAGAGGGGCAATCTGACAAAATGGTGTCTGACATGGAAATGTGTATGTAGCACAGGTGTGCCACTGAATTCCTCCTTGTAAATAAATGTCACCCATGAAACAATGAGTGTCAATATTCACTGATGCTTGTTGAACATTTTTAGAGACCAAATAGTGGGTGTGGGCACAGTGAGGCAGCAGGTGATGTGTTTCAGCACTGGTAACAGTGACAGTGGGTCACCTCCACTGGTGCAGATTTTTATGAGCACAGCATGCAGGTTCTTGTTTATCGCTGGCAAAAATGCATAGCTAATGGCAGTGATTTTGTGGAAGAGATAGTTATAGCTGAGAATTTGCTCTATCAAATAGTATTATTGTGCTCTTTGTATCTGCTGTAGATCCCAAGGAAATAAAAAGGAAGAATTACTTTTGGAGCAACATACATAATATCATAATATTTAATTCTAACGTTTCTTAGGATGAAGCTTTCTGATGATTTTCTATGAAGTAAAATTAAAAATAATAATACCAAAAAACTACTTAGTCAACTTTCAAAAAGGAGGTATTTAATGCCAAAATCACAAACAATCTTACAGTAATAAGTTTGTCTGTCAATACTGACTCCTGTAAAATGACACATGACAACATATAGAGAAAAGAAAAACTGTGTAAAGCTCTAAATTAACCAAAGTTATATACTAGTTTACTATAAAGCCAGTTTTGCCTTCTTATTTTGTGAACTATACACAGCCTGTGAACTGTATATCTGACTGTAAATAACAAAGCCTAAACAAACACAATAGGATCCTAGTCTGAATAGTACTTTCTATCATTTTGAAAATATATATCGGTAGCCACTAAAAATTATCTCTATTTAAGAGTATCGTGAAAATCTTGAGGTTACTGTAAGAATTTATTTATTTATAAGTAGAATGGATGGTTGTGCAGTGTGTAAGAGAAAAATAAACAAGGAATAGTCAAATTTCCTGATGAAAACTGACAATCTTGAAGAAAAAGAAAAGAAATCTAGATGTTATTTCAATACTTATTTATCAGTTAACAAACTTGAAATAGCAAACACAAAAGCATAAGACAATCAAAGGTATCTGACTTGTGCAACACATCAGATTTATTCCCTGAGACATTTACATCTGAAAGGTACTTACAGAGTTAAGTATTTTTTGTAGCGTACTTTGAACATGAGAAATTATGTGACACATTCTTGACAATTTTGTTCAATTTGCCAAAAAATGTAGTTCAGTTTCTATCTGTGTGAGCCTTGCAAGAAAACAGAATATGTTCACCATTAATAACACTGATACTAAATAGCATCTTGTGAGACCAGATCTATATTGTGAAGTATTGCTGGCAAAGCTATGTCATCTGGAAGTGTGAAAAAAATGACAAGGTCGGTTCACACAGCTATTTGAAGGAAAACCCTGTCATGCACATAGCCATACCAGCACATATTTAGCTTAGTTTATCTCTTTCAGGGAGAGGGTACAGAAAATTTAGGACTCCTAAATTGTGTCAAGATGTGCCAATGTGTGCTACATCTCCAGTAGATGGCTCTGGCAATGGAGTTAAGAGTGGCAGGTATTCTGCTGCAGATAAACCTCCTTTACCATCATTAATGACATGCGCTACACTGGTTGTGATACAAGAAGTTAGACCTCAACTATCTTAAGAAAATATTTACTTAGATTTAATAAGATTGTTACTGTATGTTTGTGAAATGCCAGTTGATGCTTAAATGTATTTGCCAGGGATTAGTAGCCATTTCAGAATCCACTGTTCTTTAATGAACATACAAGAAGCGCCTTAGAAGTAATAAGAAGTTAGGTTTAAGAAGATCATGAATTACTTCAACTCACCAAGTGATAAAAATTTACTGAAATTAACATTATGTACGATACAGATATCTTATATAGAAGTTAATCCTTAAATTAATATTTTTAATTCATGTCTGAGTATTTAATTAACATAAATTATAATAGCTCAAGCGGTCAGATAAATTTATTCTGATTTTAAGCTGAGGACCATATAATCTAAGACCATACCCTTCTTTTTCTGCGAGTCATTTCAGTAAAATGTTTTGTCACATAGGGGTTTTTAGAAGCCAAAGTACAGGGTGAGCTCAGAGTCTAATTTTAAATCTCCAACATGCTAGTTTTTATTGCTTCTGGTGCCAGTTTTGGCCATAACAAATCAGGAGAAAAACCAAATAGATGAATATTTAACCAAAGCATCAAAAGCTATGAACCTTACACAGTCACCCAGCTCTGTGAGTGAAAAACTGCTTCCAGCTATAAATACATGGAAGAGAGAACAACAGCTGTGCAAATAGAAATTATATTCCTCAAATGGAAGAGAGATTCAACACCTCTATGTCATGATGCTGATGAAATGGGAAAGATTTGTTGAATAAGTTAATGATGATACCTCCAGAAAAAAACTTGAGCTAGAACCATTAACATCTGTAGTGTAAGTAAAACACAGAAGCCAAAAAGTTGGGAAAAGCAATGGCTAATGTGCAAAAAGCTGTTTCCTAAGGAAAAAAAAGAAAATACTGAACTGCAGCGAATCTTTCAAAACTTTAGACATCAACAAATACTGAACTACATGAGAGTTACTCACCTCATAAGTGTTTTGAGGGCATGATTCATGTAAAATAGATCAAATTAATCATGTTCCAAAAGTATCTGTTTCTCTCTTCATTAATTCTAAAGCGTTTGTTAATTAATTAACTATATATAATGAGGGTGAGTCTCGCAGAAGCAGGTAATATGGAAGATGAAATAACAGGGACCAGGTTCCCATGAATCTGTGCACTGTTCTCTTCTTTAGAAGTGCTGAAAATGTAGAGGTTTGTGATATTAAGCTTTTTTTCAGTTTTCTTAATGAAAAAAACTTTGAGATCCAGGTTTTCCAGTTTCCTTCTACTTATGGCGGACCAAATATTTAGGAGAAAATCTGAGTCTTAGTTTTGAATTGATTTTTGGAAAGGTAAAATTCACTCTAAATAGATGTAAACTAGTATTCTCTGGATTTCATTAAAATTTTAACGAATATTTTTGCTGCCTTGAACTTTTTTGCTTTTCTTATATTTTACTGGATAATCTGTTTCTAAATCTGTTCTTAAATCTGTTCCTAACAGTAAGCTGAACAAAGACACTGCATCTCTAAGTAAATATATTACCATTATAATAATCCATATTTTGATAAAATATTTTTGTTCAGTTACAAATAGTATAATTCAGCAAAACAAATACCACACCATGCTTGTCCAAAAGAGGTAAGATGGTACCACTCCACTGACTCTGCTCTGAAAAGAGCAAGTACCTGTCCAATACAGAATACATTAGTACAGTTTGGATTTTTTCAGTTGCAGCTAGTCTTAAGGAAAAATAAAAATGTTGATCATGTTTTTTTTTTTTTTCAAATTATTAATAAGCTCAACAAAAGCATACTAGCTCTGAGAGCTGAATAGTCTTCTACAGAAATCCAACTGTGTTTGTTACTTGCTTTTTCCTTTCTTTTTATATGTTCTCTTCCTACAACTTCTAAGATTTTTTTTTTGCTTTCTTCTTCCACTAACTTTTCCTCTGTCTATGCACACTTGTGCAGATCACAAAAAAACAAATCAAGTCTACAATGAAGTAGCTGTACAGTATTCATCTTTCAAGTATGCTAGTAAAAAATAAAGATACAAGAGTCTTTTTTTAATAAACAATAAGACACCTACTGTTGTCATGTACATTTGTGAAAAGTTGCTGAAGTGTATTAAATTTTCAATGGTCTGAAATTCTACTGACAGCTCATTTTAAAGAGTTTAAAGATATCTTTAGACTATAAATAGCAAAGAAATTTTTAGTCTTTAAATAGTAGCTTATTTTGTCTTACATAAAGAGGTTAAATAATTCCTTAAATCACTTTAACATATTATTAGCAAATTACCAATGGGGCATTTGTAAAGCTCAGACAGAAGCTAATTCTCATTGATCATCTAACTTACCGTTGAAAGATTATGACTGTGTCTAAATTCTAGCAATGTAGGCATTTCTGCCATTTTCCATATACTGATAAAAACATGAATGTACACAAAATAAACATAAAATTAAAAATAAAGGAATAAAAACATGAATAATAAAGAATGAATAAATATCTGAATGTAATACAAATGCGGATATTATTATTTTTGTTCACATGAAAGGTATCCCTAGTTGAACTTCATAACTTTTATAGCTATATATTAAAAAGTGAAAAATAATAATATAAAATCAAGAAACATATTATTCCTTTAAATTGGAAAAAAAGAAATTGGGATAAATGTACAGACACACTGCCTTTATGTCACCTTTTCTTGCAGTAACGAATGTCATAGGGACAATGGGCAGAGTCCTCAGTTTGAATCAAACTACCTAACCATACCAAGCTAAGACAGTAGAAAAGAAATAAAACTAATACCAGCACACAAAGTTTAGGTCTATTTATTTTCATTTGTGCACAGAGACCCAGTAGACACTTCCCTTGGCTGTGTAGGTTACGGATGTCTCACACAAATTTTTCCATTGTATTGAAATAGACAAAAGAACACTTGTGGTTCTGTTGTTCTTGGTCTTTACTCAGATCTTTTAAGGCTCGATCTTATAACTAGCTAACGATCATGTTCAATGGACAACCTAAATTACACTTTTAAAAATAAACATATAAGCTATTTAAATGTTCAATTTTTCATTTATTTAAGATACTGATTTTGTTTAAAAAATCAATTTGTTCATGGTTATCAGTGAATAATATCTTATTTGTGCATGTTGTTTACATACATAAACACATCACACTATATAAAGGTTTGCGCTAGAGGGACTATTAAAAGAAGAAGAAAGATTTTTGACACTTAATCATATGCCCATTCCCACTGATTTATATGAGGCAATTTGTACACATAGAAAAAATATGGTCATATACTGAAAAGAAAAGCATTTACATGTTTTAAATAAAGTTTTGGTCTTTTTCATGTCACACTATGATTTGGTTATACTGGGCATATGCTCCTCTCCATTTCATGCTGCAAAGGGGAGCAGATGGAATTAAATACAGCTTGGCATGCAGTATAGAAGCAGCCGTGGAGCTGTATTTTTTAGTACTACACAGGCACTACCAGTTACATATACATTAGAGATGAAACACAAAAAAGGGCATGTCACCTTCAGGAAAGGGTAGTAGTCAGGGAACATCTGTTATACATGCAGTGTTCCCTGTAGAAAGAACTGAAACATGATGAAATATGCATCAAAAGTTCCCTATGCACTGAGGTACATTAAGTCCCTTTCAAACCATATGAAGCCCACTTGGGGAAAGGAGGTTATTTGAGTGTGGCAGCTGGAATAGAAGAAGGCAGCAGCAGGGAATGGAAACCAGCTGTTCTGCCATTCTGGAAATAAGGATGGGCAGAGGCTGATATACTGCATGCATATATCACTGGCGTATGGACAGGAGACAAAGTTTCACTGAGAGGTAATTAGCTAATCATGTTGAAGCTCTATGTCTGAGCAAAGTCCTCGTTAAATCCTAAGTACTATTACAGTATATCAGGGATTCTTGTTGTGAAGCACTGCACAGCTCACATTCTTTTCAATTCTTTCACATGGTGAGCTCTTCCCATAAAAGATGCTCACAGACAAAAGAATGTAGAACAGGTCAGTGCAATTGTTCCCTTTCAGTACACTTTACTCAGGACTAGACAGTACATCTCACCCTTACGTTTAATTATGTTATCCCAAAAAGCAAGGCTAGAGTGGATCCCCTGGCCCTCAGCAGGTTAAAATAAACCTGGATTATCACTGGCAAATGTATATTTAACCTGTTTTAAAAAACACTATGCAGGAGGATTCTTTAATGTACAGAGGCAGCCACCTTCAGTGCATAAATATCTTTATTGCAAATTCTTCTCCATACTGAACATAAATAATTGTCCTAACAAACTAAAAAAAAAAAAAAAGGGAGGAAGGAGAGGGAGGGAGGGAGGGAGGGAGGGAGGGATGGAGGAAGGAAAGGAAGGAAGGAAGGAAGGAAGGAAGGAAGGAAGGAAGGAAGGAAGGAGGAAGGAAGGAAGGAAGGAAGGAAGGAAGGAAGGAAGGAAGGAAGGAAGGAAGGAAGGAAGGAAGGAAGGAAGGAAGGAAGGAAGGAAGGAAGGAAGGAAGGAAAAAGGCAATCATTACCCTATTTATAACAACTTTTTTTTTTTATTCACAAAGACTTTTGTTAAACCTAACTCTTTGCTCAGTTAAACTAATCAAAACTCTGAACAAAAACAGTTCTCTCAGTAGTTGCATAAACCACTGTTTTCTTCTGCTACATCACCTCTATGTTGATTCTGAATTTGTCCGGATCTGATTTAAAAATGAGTATAGTGTCTGCCATTAGTGCAACTCTCGCCTAAATTAAGATATACTTTTTTTTCCTCTGAAAACCAGAAGAATAGAACAGCAGAAAAGAAGTAAGCACACAGCAAGAAAGGACCAGAAAAAGGACAGAGTGAATTGTATACAGAAATTAAAAGATACACTTTGTTCTAGAAGAACAAAAAATAATTAGTGTTATTCTAACTGATGCATTACTGAATGGAATAATTAATTCCTGCACCTTATTTAAGACACTTCTGTTGATATGTTTTCCCCAGATGGAAATAAAACTAATGATAACTAAAAATCAACTTCAGGTTTCAAACTAACAGGCATTAGCTTTAGAGCAGTCCTATCTACAGAACATTTTTTTTCAATTTGGTAACAAGAACATGGCTGGAATGTAAAATAGGATTATATCACAACTTGAGTAATATCACTTCTCATCATATCTATATTTTTGTTAGCTTAGTAAGAGGAGATACAATCATACAATGATGATATAAACTGAGAAAGAATGGAGAAGATGTATATGCTTTGTCTCCTTTATGTAACCTGATAAACACACACATACACAGACTAAGAGGGAGGAAATTATCCTCTAGTCCCATTACAATAGTTTGTATGATATTAAGAGTTCATTCAATGCGTAGATATATGCCCTAAAATTTCTATTAACAAAAGTAAGCATAGCTAGAGAACATCCATTTACCATCCAGAGGAATGCATAAATCCTGTAACGATGAAAGCTACCAGTTTTATGATTTCCTCATTTCCAAAGTTGTTGATCTTTCTATGCCCCCACTTTTCTTTCAATTTATAAAAAGAATCTGAAAATAAAAATTGTTAGCTGAAGATAATGATTTTGACATAGAAAGGCCTCATTTTACTGAGAACAGCACATCCATCTCTTGCTCTTCTAGTGGGAATAAAGCAAAAAGATAAATAATGGATTCTAAGACTTCCAAGAACAAACTGCAACACAGTGACTGAGCTCAGCTCCAGGAAAGGCAGTGTCAAAACAGGGAGTACAGAAAAGAAGTAATGAGATTTACACTAGCAACAGGTGAGGAATATTCTGCTTTGTTGCCTCAAAACAAAGCTACAGTACCTAAATGTTAAAATTTACACCTACACCTCAGACAAAAGACTCATGGTAACTGACTGGATCGTGAAGTGAATTTTATGTACATTAATTTACAAATAAGATCTGTTTGTCTTTTTTTTTTTTCTTTTTTTTTCTTTTTTTTTTTCTTTTTTTTTTTTTCTATTGGTACAGTTTCAATCCTTTAGGGTGTTGGCAATAATATATCTAAATTGATTTGGTTGTGAAGCTTATAATTAAATCAATATACACAAAAAAGAATAAGACAACTTTCAAACTTTGAATGAATTTTTAATTATAAAAAAAGTAGAAATAATGGTGGGGGAGGAAGGAGAGAAATAAATTAACTGAATAATGTAGTATAACACACCAAATGTTCCAAAGACCATGCTGTGCTGAATGTTATACTCCGTTTTTTTGTTTGTTTGTTTGTTTGCTTTTTGTTTGTTTCTCTCAGTGACACGCTCTGTGTTTGTATAGATGCAGAAAGTTATTTCTGCATGCACTGAAAATCAATTATAGAAATTTCCCCCATAATCTGAGGCTAAATCTAATAATTAAAAGTGATATACACCATTCACAAAACTTCACAGTTACTATGTGATAATAATCTGCCAGAAACTGAAATATACTTGATTAAAAATCTGGTTTGGCAGAACGCAACTCTAGTTGAAAAGCAGGATAATAGGCAATAACAAAGACAATAATAGGCTATGGCACTCTGATGCAAAGTGCATTCACTGTCACTTCAGCTGCCAGGATGTTTGCAGTTTTCCTATTTTGTATCAATGAAAGAAGCTAAGAAAGTAGTCAAGGTATTAAGCTAATCTATTTCTTCTCCATTAGGGTGCCACTGCACATCCTTTTCTCATTTCTTCCAAGACAAGCTCCTGTTTCATCAGATTTCTCCTTCCTCACCTGGATAGCTTTGCTTGAACTCCAAAGCTGCTCACATGAGCAGAACTTGCTACAGAGAGAAGCCATGCATAGAAACATACTCCTTTCTAACAAGGAAGCATCAAACAAACTAGACTCTGCCTCTAAACACACCTGGTTATCACTCAACTCACACATCATAAAGTGCCACTCATGAACCTAGACTCAGTATCAAAATAACTGACAGGTAAAAAGTGAGCCTGAATTCTCTAGTAGAGTAGAAGGCCATCTAAAAATAAAACTTAAAAAGACATTCAACATAAAAGCAACAAAGGGGAAAAAAAAAGCTTTGTCTTTATTTTTCAGAAGTATTTGCTCAATTTTTTCAAATAATTTCCTCAACAAATATATCATAGATCACAGGATATGAACATAAGGAAGGTTATGACAGTCATCTGCGTAGCAAAGGTGACTAACTCATATTCCTCTGGTGAGATCATTAACTTAGATTCAAAGGGGGAATATTTTTCTAGTTTCTCAAAATGATGCATTACAGAATATCTGCATACCTTGGTGAGTCTAAGAAACTCTTGCAAACATGTTACCTAGATCAGCTTTAAATTGCCAAGTTTAAGGCACTAAGAATATTTGACATTTTTCATAGTACACCTGTAATTAAAAGTGCAAAATATTAATCTAAAAGCTAGATATCAATAAATACCAACAAAAGCTTCAATGTGAACCACAGACTTCACAAGAAAGAGGAGAACAGTTGTAATGCTACACATTCTCTTAAATTCAGAAGTACTATTCTCTTGACCAAAGTATTCACAGAAAATTGGGAAGGAAGTTCAGTCAGCTTAGATGTAATAATGAATGTGTTAAATGCACCAGAGTGGATATTGAGCTGATATAAGAAAATCATTGGAAAGTTCAGAAAAATCATTCATAAAAAATTCTGATAATATCTACTCTACTGCAGATAGATAAAGTAGGATATTCAATTTCAGTGATCTTCCTTTTTAAAAATTGAGAATAAAAATGCACAAGTTACTACAGTCTTGTTCTATGATATGTTCAGTGGACCAATCACAGAACTGCAGAATCACAGAATTGTAGGGGCAGGAAGGGGCCTCTAGAGTTCATAAAGTCCAACCTCCCTGCCAAAGAAGGCTCCCTAGACCAGGTTGCAAAGGTAAGCATCCAGGCAAGTCTTGAATGTCTCCAGAGAAGGAGACCACTAAAAAGTAGAGTTAACGGTTTTCATTGAGATGCAAAATATTTGATACAGTCTTTATTCTTTAGACAGTTGCATGCAAGTTTGTGTCAGCTTTGTTCTATGTGTATTTTCATTGTGATTATGAAGAAAGTGTTGTATTTTCGTGTGATATTTAATCTCTCTTTTTTTTTTTTTTAATTGCTGAAGATTGATTCCAGCCCTTTTATCCTAGTCACATATATCTTAGATTAAAAATGTGCTGTTCTACAGAAAAGCCTGGTAAAGTGGTCTTAGAGGAGTCTCTGGCACCAGTCCTGAAGTTTTCTTTCACTCCTTCTTCGTGGATGTACCTCTGATTTTCCTTTATTCTTAGGATCTATGCTACCATTAACCAGGCAAAAGCACATGCAAAAATGCCCCCTCTATGGAATACAAGTGTGAATGGCAAGCATTTTGAAAGCAAGATTTCTGTTGCACAGTGAGTGATATAGTGAACAAAAAAAACCCCTAATAATAGTAATAATCTGCCAGAGATATATTAAATCAGAAAAGCACAGGAAAATCCAAGAAATCAATGACTTATAAACAACTAGAAAAAAACATCCTTATCTCAGCATTGTTTTACAGATTATAAGATAAACATTCTCAGGACTTACTAAGAAAGTTTAGAATGAACATGTTTTTGTTGTAGATATCATTTACGGATTACAATATCATTTTCATCTTTGTATGTCATTTCAAAAAACACTGATCATAGTTTTTATGCACAAACCACAGCAAATAAAAAGATTATTCTATTATTAAAACATAAAATGTGAATAACACATGCTACTCCAGGTGGAATCAACAGGAATCTTTATGTAACTTGGCAAACCTATTTAACAGTGTTAATTCTTGTAAGATTTGTAAGTAGGATGATCTTAAACTGTCTGAACCTGTGAAGGGGTTTAAAGTCTCAGAAACAAAATGAGGAAAATAAAAGGTAAGCAAGACAAACGTGTCTAAAATCATTCCACTGAAAAAGTAAGTCATAGAGAACAAGCTCCTTTGTAAGTCAGCCAAATCAGTATAAGTAGGGAATAAGTAGAGAAATTTGATCTGACCAAAGACAGACAATACTTTTATGCAGAAAATAGCTTGGAATTTACAGAGAAGGGAAAAAATAATACCTGAAAGGAGACATGGCTTATTGTCTCAATGTATTTTAAAGGCCTTTGTTTTGCCCCTCTTTCTTTCTAGAAGTTAAATTATTTTAGAATCTTTAAACAGCAATAATCATGTCTGAAACTTTGCTACAAAACAGTGAATTCCTACCCTTTAGCACAACCTAGAGAGATGACAGAACTGACAGAAACATAACTTCTGATTCTGCTTCAGGTGCCGCCATAGGAAATCAAGCATTCCACTCCCATTTCCCAGAAAACCATTTTCCTCTAAAGAAAATGCAATCCTCTTTCTACCTGAATCACATACATTATATTTCTTACTCTCCTTCAGTGTGGAATGGAATGGAATTGAATAATGTGTAGAGAAAGCCATTTTGTTTATTGTCTTTCAAAAGAGAGAAGTTATGTTGGACTAAAAGCCCTAATCACACAATACTCAATGAAAAGCCATCATTGATTTTGTTGAAAACACCACATTGTACCACATTTGTTACTGCAATGATTTCTAGCCCCAAAAGATGCTTGCTGTAGGTTCAGTTCTTGTAATATGCCAAACGATTTTATTACCACACACTTGAGATGGAGGTAAACAAATATTGTTTGTATGTTATTACCATATATGTTATTACCATTCACAATTATATTTTTGGGAGGAAAGAAAGGTGATTTATCTCTCTATGCTAATTATTTATCTTTTTTTAGTAAAAAATATTACATAAACACCTCCTGCTGCAACACTGTGGCTAACAGTACTTAACATTCATAGTTCAGTATACATTCAATAAGAATGTGAGGAATTAATATAAGCCACTGCCGTGAGTTGTTTCCTGATGAATGGGGCCTCTCATAGAGACATAATGATAAATGCAAACCTCCAAATAACTTTTTCTGTTACAATGGAAACATGGAATAAAAGAGATTGGCTTAACCTGCTTACTAATGTTTTCATATTTTGAGATGTATTGTTCTTGACATTATATTGACAGACTGCGATAAAATTTGAACTCTGGCTATATACTGATTTTCTAAAAAGCTCTCACTTCTTAATTATTTAGAGCAGTAAATTATTTTCCAAATTAAACTTTTTGAATTTTAGAACCTCATTGCTGTACTTGATGGGTAGAAATCCACCCTTTTTGCTAAAACAAAACTGAGAAAATTAGATACACACTCAGTTTCTTTAAAAAAAAAAAAAAAGTCTAGCACTGCATCTTTATACAGATCAATGTCTAATTATAAGCAGAGACTTGCTGTGGCAAGAGGTTAGGAAAAAATAATCTTTCTGGCATTTATTAGTTGGAAAATAAGGTCATATTTGAGGTCAACCCTCAAATATACACAGAATAAGTTATACTGCAGCATTCTAAATATTCTACATAGCAAAAGTCACATTGCAATCCCAACATAACCAGAAACATGTTCCTAATGACTGTATAACAGATGAGACTGGTCTAGCTACAAAAGAAAAAAAAGAAAAAAAAAAAAAAAAAAAAAAAAAAAAAAACCTAGATCGAATTACTCAACAATTAATAAAAAACTTATATTTTTTCTGCTTAATTATAAATGTAGCTTCTCAATAATGTTGACTTATTTAATCATCTCTTAACTTTCTCTAAGACTGAATCATCTTTTACACAACTAACCTAAAATAAATATATAAAACATTCTAGCAGTAGTGCTCTTTCTTATTGCCTACAATATTGGCAAAATCACCTAAACACATAATGTTTAAGTGCTCAGTTTGTTAGATTTTTATTATTTTTTTAAATTGTTTCTTCTGAAACAAAAGACCTCATAATTAGATAAAGCATATCTGGGAAAAAAAATGCATTGGACAGAGAGTTTGAAGAAATAAATATGCTTATTTGTCAGGAGAAAGCTTGCAGAGATTGTGATCATTGTTCTGCTATAAGTAATTTTAGCTGATTCACAGACACTCATCTTTGATACCTTCCTAGAGTCTGGGTGAAATTATACTAAAAATCAGATTATTTTATTTTTTGACAATTCTCATACTACTATTAATTGTGAAATCAACATTACAAATAGAAATATACAACCTTGAAATGAAAACACTTTCTGGCCAGTTTTTACTGTTGTCTGATATCCCGAGTCTCTCTTTTTTTCCTCGCATCTAAACTACACAAGGAATGTAAATGACTGCTGCTCTTTTATCTGTCATGCCCAGGTTGAGTTTTCAAATCACACTTTGGCTGAAGAACAGTATATAATAAATCACAGGCAATGCCAGTGGAGACAAAGTATTTTCTAATCATTTTAGAAAATTACTAATTTTATTATTTTTTTTAATCTATTTTGGTTCTACGGAAGAAGGATACTTGTGGTTTCATTTCATATTCATTCTGAAAGATCATGAATGTCTTTGCTCTGGGCTAGGTGCAAGATTTACAGTTTTCTCTGATAGTATTATCAGAGGGCTATTCCACTCTGTTACACTGCAACTGCAACACTAATAGGTTTAAAATGATGGCTTAACTTTACGCTTTGTAAGCACTGGAGGCTTCACTCACCTTGTTCAAGTGGCTGGCTTTTAGTTGAAGTAGTTTTCATCTTGAGTGCCTCCCTAACAGACATGTCACAGCAGGAGCCTTTGTTAGTGTCTTGGTCACTGTCAGCCTGATCACTGTCCCCATGCCCGCTGTCCCTCAAGCTGGCTCTTTCTGGATCCTTGAATGTGGAGCTACTGAAATACATATTAAAAAATAAAAAAAAAAATAAAAATAAAAAATAAAAAAAAAGAGAAAGAGAGAGAGAGGGAGAGTTGTATTTACTTGTTCTAAGTTGAATTGTACTCTTTGGCCAAGCAATTTTGACAAGAATGCAAATTGGGGAAGCTGAGAAAGTTATTTAATAGGCCTTACCTTTGAACAAACTGCTGCCTGCTGCCCATGTAATTGGGCTCTGCGGGAAAATTGTCTGTCTGTGAAAGAGAAGGAAAAAAATACGTATAGTTGTACACTGGACAAATCTCCTGCAGAGCAACAAGATTTCCTAGAGGAGAAATGATTAATAATTCAAAAATTCCCTTAATCTTTAGATTTGTACATTTTAATTAAATTGGAAAATGCTGGCATGTAATTATGTGCTCAGAACAATTAAATGATTCCGGTCCACAAATTACCTGCTAAAGTAAACAATGAGGCTCCAATAAGTGGCATTCTCTGTGAGCAACCTGACAGATGACTCTGTTTATGTTTTTTCATTAGTTAGATATTAAGACTGATGGTTATTGAAAACGAGAGAAAAAAATACTTCTGTGCATTACAAAAGTGAATTATTCAATAATACTAATTTTTAATCATAATTACATCATCTATTGGGATTCTGAAGCCCTTACCACTGTAATACAATTTCATATGTTTCCACAAAACATGCAAATAAAGAAAAGAGAAGAGAAGAGAAGAGAAGAGAAGAGAAGAGAAGAGAAGAGAAGAGAAGAGAAGAGAAGAGAAGAGAAGAGAAGAGAAGAGAAGAGAGAGAAAAGAAAAAGAAAAAAGGAAAAAGAAAAAAAAGAAAAAAGAAAAAAGAAAAAAGAAAAAAGAAAAGAAAAAAGAAAAAAGAAAAAAGAAAAAAGAAAAAAGAAAAAAAGAATATTTGTACTTGTTTAGCTTTTGGTGTTTCATTTGTTTTTAAATGCTACTGGGAAAGTGCAAATATGAAAATATTTGGATTTTCTCTCTTTAATTTTCATCAGTATTAATAGCTACATCTGAATAATGAGAACCACACATGCAAGCAAGAACATTAAATGATTGTTGCTGACAAGTGTTTTTTTTTTTTTTAAATACTTTCATTAACTCTGTCATGAGTGTATTTTTAGCAGCATGAGCTAAGTAATTGTAGAAGCAGAAGTATTTACAGCATCCAGACCAACATGGAGTCCTGCCAAAGAGAACTGAATTCCCCTTGTATCATCAGCTGAAGTTCTTTGGAAGAAAGAGAGACTGAACCTTTCACAAAACCCCATATACTGTAGATTCGCGCATGTCACTTCGTCTTGCAGCTGACCTAGTGACAGAGCGCTTACTGTTTTCTGCATCACTTTGGATCACACCACTATGCTTCACAGCAGCTATGAGTTTTCCAACAGCATCTCACATATCAGCATCAGTAGCACAGGCAATACTCAATTAATGGAAAGCCCAATATAAGATTTAATGTTGTACAATAAGCGTTTACAAAAGTGACTGGTCTCCTAGAGATTTATTCTTCCTTGACACTCTCCTTTTTGTCCTTTCTGATTTATTTTTGCTTGGCTGTTTTTGTTTGTTTGTTCGTTTTTTGTAGGCACATGGTAATTAGAAATATTTGCTACTCTTTGTATCATAGGAATACTGGACCTTGAAAAAGACATATGAAGTTACATCTGAAACATAACAGTCAAAGCTGGTCGCAACAGCAAATAAGTAGCCACATGCCACTCTCAAAATATTTGTGAAATATATGTGTTCATGGATATCTTGTGTGATTTAAGGAAAACACAAAAGATAAATTGTCTTCTGTTCAGGATTTATGAGGTATATTTACACACACATTCTTCTTACCGGTGGGTAAGCCTTTTGTTTTTTTAAAAATAGGATAATTAAAAAAAAAAAAAGTTTGTTCACATTTTGAAGTAGTTTTTAATTTAAGTTGCAGAGTATGTTGCATATGACTTTTTTATTGCACCAAAATTACACAGTATTTTAAAATCTGGTGTACAAAAAGATAGTTGTTCTTCAGAAGCATTAAAAGGTGAGCTTCTAAAAGTTCTTAAATACTGTCCAAGAAAAGCAAACAATACAAAAGGAGAATTCTGAAGATTTGGCACACAAAATCCAGTGTGGTGGCATTGCTTTTCCATGTCACCTTTTCAGAAGTACTCACATTTTCAGCTACAGATAGTCAAACTTTAGCAAATCTAATTACTTCATTTAGGGGGCTTTACACTGAGAAACAGAGAAGATCCTGTTTTAATCAATGTCATTTAAAAATTTACTTTAACTGTTAGCATGCTTAAAGTTATAAGCAGAAATATTGAAAGAAAAAAAATAAAAGGAAGAAATGGAGGCATAACATTCTTATATTTAATCTCTTAAATGTAACACATTATATTTCAGAAGCAGCCTTCTGCATTTTATTCTTTTCTTGTCTTTACTTGTAAGCCAGCATCTCTTGTGAGCAGCAAATCCACATCATATATATAATCACTACAACATATACAGAGTCTGATACTTCTCAACCCAAATAAAATCTATATAATTGCAGAACTCGTATCTATTTTCTAAGTCAAATATCTCAGTTATAGATGCCAAGGAAAACTAACCTTGTGATTTTTTTTTTTTTTTTTTATTATTTATTTATTTTTTTTTTTTATGCAAGAAATGTGCCTCCACACACAGCAGCTACTAGAATCAACACTTCCATTTTTTATGATGTTGTCAGACAAGATGTCTGTTACAAAATGCATTTTCATCAATTCTCTGCTATCTGATTAAGAAACATAAATCAGACTCTTGTCCTGGAATTAATTATAGCAGCTTCTTAAACATGGTGTTAAGGACTTCTCTGTAATCTGAACCATGGTCAGAACTGGTCAAACATTTTGTTTCTGCATTGTCACAGCAATAAAAGCATGTCATATACCAGTCAAAATATAAATTTTAAAATAGAAGTTATGATAAAATCTTGGCTCCAGTCTTAATAATGGGAGTTGCTTCTGAGAAATTCTGTATTTATGGTAATAAATGGCCTTTAAATCAATCAAAGTTTGAGCAGTTTCCTTATATTGTATTTTGCATCTAAACAAACAATTGTCTTTTTACAGTGAGTTCAGAGCTGCAAAAAGACAACTGTAAATACTTGATAACCGTAGACTTCTGCACAACTCCAAGTTGAATTCTTTTCCTTCTGTTCTAAAATCATTAAGCTTTATCCTGTTATAAACTATGAAAATATGCTTGTGATGATCTGTAACAGGGCATTCTGAGATCTAGACAGTAGACGATAATTGTTTTCCTATTTTCATAGGATATCCTATGATATGTAAAAATAAACATTTAATTTTAAGGCTACACAATTTAGAGTAATCTGTTATACAGCAGATTACAGAGAGATATGAATGTCTATTTATTCTTTAATTCCAGTTAAAGTGAGAGATCATATACTTAAAATTTTTACACTTTCTATAGAAGTGATATTACACATTTCAGTTCATGCATTAATCATACCTCTTAACACCACATAGCTGTGATGTTAAAAAATAAGTGCTACTTTAAAAAATTTATCAACAGCAAATAAGTCCTTTGTTCTTTGAGTATGCAGACCTTTTCCAGAAATTAGAATTGGGTCTCTCTGTTTGCCCCCCCAGTTCTAAGGTAGGTTTCAGTGCGCCTACAGATAAACATCTGCAAGCTGACCTAATCAACTAAGATCCATTTACTAATATTACAGATACAGGTACCTACACAAGATTCACTCCATTTCAATCATCTAGCTTTAGGTTTGTTCTGCTCCTGGAGCTGACTTCCTTCAATAATTGTGGGGATAATATAGATGACCAGCAAGATATTCAGTTTAATAGCTAACATTAAGCAAGTTGCATCATACCAGGAGTGAATTATGTGGAATTATAATTACCTGATTAAAAAAAAAAAACAAAATATGTTACCCTAATTGAAGACTGAGAGCTGGAGTATCAATTAGGTCACAAAGTCATGAGTTTTTAGTAGGAAAAAAAAAAAAAACATACTTGACAGAATGTCTCCAAAGAAAACTGAAGTGAGAACTGTCCATCACCCTGGATGAACACTGGTGAATTAAAAGTCTGTGATATCACTCTAATCTATTGCACCTCTCCTAAAGAAGAGGTTTATTTTCACAGACTAGAACTAATTTCTTTCCAGTGAGAAGAGGTATATTATTTCCAGAGTTCTTTCAATGGCCCCCTAAAAATGCATTCTTCTATCCATCTGTCCTAATATGTGACTGTACAGTAAATTTGAAGTCTTAAGAACACTGTCATTACTGTGATGTTACATAAAAGTTCTTGAGGATTTGAGTACACACTTGTCAGCTTTGCCAGAAGAATGGAGCTCATAAAAATGACATTTTGAAAGAGACCAAAACTCATACAAACCTTCCAGAAGACACCAAAAATGATTAAAAAAAAAAAAAAAGCTATTGCCACTGCCTTTCAACAAGTATCTTAAGACTTCTTAGGACTTGATTACATTACTTTTGAAGAAGAAAACAGAAGAACAGGCAAACTAAACTTGTACAAACTACAGTCCTGGTATGTGGTCTTCAGATGTGTCAATATAATTGTCACAGTCTAACTGTCTACCTTGAAAAATCACTTGTTGACCAGTGTTTGCATGAACATGTAGAACAGTTTTCAAATGCTGTTGTCAACTGTCTGTAAAACCATTCATTCTATTACACTTGTTAGTGCTTCCATATTAAGATGAAACAGTGTCTTTGTAAACTACAATTACTGGTATGTATTGTTCATATATGGTGAATTTGGAAAAAATCATGTTCACAACATTTCATTGAAATGTTTTTGATATTTTACAGAGAAAAAAAATGTTCAATAGTGATTCTGCAAAGATATGTAAAAATAACTATATATATATGTATATATATATATATATATATATATTTTTTTTTTTTAATAAGAATATAAGGATTAAAATTGCAGCCCCATAACAATCAATCAAATTTCAGGAAATTGACTACTGCTTGGTGAAAGAATGGGCTTCTGCTTTCAAGAATTCCTATTTAATAACAAAATAAAACAAATCAAAACAACAACAATGACAGGAACAACAAGAACAACAAAAAACTGTCTATTAAAAAATAGCTCCTAGCTCTTTTCTTTCTTTTTTTTTTTTTTTCATTTTAATAAAAATCTTTGTTATACCACTATTCTGAAAATTTATAACAAGCTTTGATGTATTTCATACCATTTGAATAATGCTGGACAACAATAAAAGAAAGTTTTCATTTTAACAGACCTCTCTTCTGAAAAGAATGGTTCATAAAATCAATATGACTGCAACAAAAAAATGAGGAAAAGTAAGAGAGAAAGAGGGAGAGAGGAAGAAATGCAATATTTAAGTATTCTTGACAAATTACGTCCAGAAATAATAGTCATATTAGGAAAAGATGTATTTAAAAAAATGAAAAAAGAACTGAAACATTAATCAGTTTTATGAATATTCGGCTACTAAAATATGCATAATTTTTTTCGCAGAATTACAAGAGCAAGTATCACATTTTCAGAAATGATTCAACACAACTCTATTTTATGTAGATTTTCATACCTGAAACTATGATAAAGCAAAACGTCTTTACTGACTAAATTCTTTTTAATTAAACATTAAATACAAAATGAAATCTCTCTCCTCTTTATCAGATGACTACTTAATATCTACTTCAAGCCCTTTCTGTGTCTTTTCTTGAGAAGTACTCATCCTTCCCCCATGAAGCCAATGTCTTATGTAATGACAATCATTTACAAGACAAAATAATATATTCTGCCAAATCAAGTTTTAAAAGAACAGAAAATTGTCTTGATTTTGTTAGAAAGTTTTGCTCAATATAGTACAATCTTTCACAAAGAACTTCTCATTCTCCCACTTACATCTAGTGAGTGTGTTTGCTTAGCCTGAAGAACAGTTTTTGATTTCACAAGACTTCTTTCAATAAGAAAAGGTATTGCCTCAGCATCAAAAATAAAATAAAATAAAATGTTAAAGAACTGAGCATAAATTTCTAATAAACAATTCTATTTTATCTGAAAAACAAAATTAAGCAAGCTGTTTTAACAAATCTTATCCTAATATGTGCTCTCCACTCTGTCTTTGAAAATATTTTTGAGACATAACATATATGAATGTACATATTTGAGATGTTTCACATGCTGCAAAATGAGTATTTTAGAGTTATAAGAACAGTGTATTTATGCAAATTTCTGATATGTGACATTCTTGAAAAACAAATGGCAAGAAAAGCAGTCAGCTGCACAAGGCCATAGCATTCACCAGTCTCCTGTATGTTTTACTGCAGGATGCTGATGTTTTCTCTTTCCCTTGAATGAGAAAAGCAAAATGATGAGGGAGAGTTCCTAGGTTACTCAGTCAAATAGTTAGAGGGGCTTCAAAACAGTAAAAGTAGGATTCAGGAGACAGAAACTTTCATTTTTTCCTGTGAGTGGAGGAATATAGATTCTCCCCAGATATATAGACTGATCCATGTACTAATTTTCTTAGCACATACTACAATTGTTACACGTTACAGATCTTTTTTGTTAGAGAATTTCTTTCAAACTACCACAGATAGTTGTATAGTTGTATTTGTAGTACTGTCTCACTGAAAACAATTACTTTTCAAGTTTTTACAAGAATTTACTCCGCAACACACAAGGCACAAGAGAAGATAGAGCCCAGATAATAGTGATTTAGTGTAGTGTGAGGATTAGAAAACACAGGGCCCAGTGAAGATTTCTCTGACTTCATTGATGCACCAAGCCTGAATTCTGAAGAAGCTAAAAAGTCACTGTAAGAGAGACAGTTTTTGTGTGGCCCTGGTAGATAAAGAGACCTGTAAGACAAGAGAAAGGGTGAGTTCAGACTGATCAGTTTTTCACATACAAAATAAAGATAACTCCTCAGCCAGAGATACAGGATACACATTTATGGGCAGACTTAGGAACTAGGAAAAATTGTGGAAACTGAACCCAAAGCTGCCTTCTATTAAAAAGGGAATTAAGTAGATTTTCCAGACTGAACGCCAATTGTTGTTGGTCTTACAATTTTTTTTAGGCTTCTGAGCCTCATTTTACTTTGCAGTGCAGAACCAAGAATTATAAGCATTTAATGAAATTACCACAGTCTGGAAAGAGAATATGCAGAGTTTTCAAATGGGACTAGAAAAATCTAATTGCAATATGAACTATTTTTTGGAGAGTGTGTAAGATCAGAAGAGGTGGAAGAAGTGCTAAATATCACACCACATAAACAGTTCTATCTGAAAGTACAATAGCTCTCCTTCTGCTATCACAGCATCAATAAATAAACATAATGAAATTCATGACACATTATTGCATTGCTCTGTATTGCTCCTATTCATTTAAAAATGATGAACACATTTAAAATAATTCACAACCTGTCAAACGCCTGTGAGCAATGCAGTTAGACTGGAGTTTAAGAAGCCTCTGTGAAGATCTTATGAAAGAGCTTGATACAAGCTAAATCAAAGTGAAGATAGAAGTATGGGAAAACAGAATAATAACTACTTCACCTGAATCTACTAGTATAGTTGCATCCAATATATTTACACTGTTCACCAATGATATGTACTTACTGAAGCTGCACTGTCAATAAAAAATACATTAAGAACCTTCTGAAAGAGCTTCCCTGTCAATTAGATTGCAGATACATTCTATCGCTCCAGTTTTCCTGTCAATTTAATATACTGGATCATATTAACAGTACTGACTTGTCAATAAGGCAAATCCGAATCCTATTAATGGAGTTACACTGCCAATATAATCGGCTTCCTGTTTATCGAGCTCCCCAGTATTTGGGAAAGCTGTAAAATGGGATTATAAGGTTAGGTTGCATGCATCTGTCTGTATAATATATAAATATTTGAGGAGTTGTATCCTACTGTGAAGAAACACTTTTAGTCACTTTTTTCCTTTTATATAAACTTCAGAAGACAGAATAGTCCTGTAGTTTACCATCACTGAGAAAATACTAAATAATCCTCATTTATCACATTATGTTTCCTGCTTGCTCTTAGTAACACTGCTACAGAACAGTCTACTTGTGTGCCAGAAACACAGAAGTGCCAAAAGTTGTATGCAATCCATCCCACTTACATGAGAGTATCTGTGCAAGAAAATAAAAAAGATAAAATATGTTTTAGCAATAAAATCCGAAATACTCAAAAATTTCAATGCTTATTTAGTCCTTGTGTTATGTTGTATAATCTCGATGGAATTGAAGCTTGTAACTATAATTTTAGTGCAACAGAGACCCCTGGAAATAAATAATATGAGGTAGTGGTTCAGGCATTAAAAAACAAACAAACAAACAAACAAATAAAACCAGTATTTCAGCAAGCCTTCTATTTAATAGAAGCCTTAATGAAGTTGAACATTAGTTGCTTTTAACCACATTCAATATTAAATAACTACTTTGACTGGATTAGCAGAATATACAACAGACCATTAAACCTGATTATATTAAAAAAAAAACCCACACAACTTTTACTTTAAAAAAAAAAGGAAAAAAGAAAAGAAGAAAAAAGTAATTGCATTAAAATGTACTGGGCATTCTCTTATTTAATTAACTCTTTATATCCAACTTGAAAATATGGATTTAGAAAAACATGGTCCAAAATGACAGTTAAAGGTCAATGAATCAAGTTGCCAATTATATTTTCTGGTAGCAGATGGGTGCAATGAAACCTAATGATTGAATTTGAAACGCTTTAATGCACCTTTTATCCATGGCTCCCACCATATTGAGTCTACCTCAGTATTCCTAATAGATATTATGTTTACTGCATAGCAAACTCAACCACGGTTAGCTAATCAGAATGAAATCTGCACTCTTCAGAACTTCCAGTTTATTGAAGAATATCATACCACAGAAGCAGAATAACACTTGGGAGTTTATCTTTGATATCATTAGCCTTTTTTTTTTTTTTACTTTTCACTCCAAAATACATGTTAAATATTAAGTCTCTAAGTTAACACATTAAAATTAAATGGAGATTTAAAAACAAACAAACAAATAAACAAAACAAAAACAACCCTACTATCTTGAAATTTAAAGAGATCAAAGTATTTGTTATCATTTCAAAAAACATTTTTATTTCCTTGTGTTTTCAACCCTTTTTTTCTGTGTGAAAGCAACCTCTTTTTCTTTTCTTCACATACAGATATTCTAAAATACAATCGTAAGTTGTTGGTATTTTTATTTTTAATGTTAACACATATCTGAAAGATCTTACTAAGCGGGAACACCCAATGAAGCCAGTAAGAGTTGTGGAATATGCCTTATTCTTACCACTGCTGTTTTCTTGTTT
Source organism: Meleagris gallopavo (assembly GCF_905368555.1). Classification (NCBI taxonomy): domain Eukaryota; kingdom Metazoa; phylum Chordata; class Aves; order Galliformes; family Phasianidae; genus Meleagris; species Meleagris gallopavo. The sequence continues at coordinate 161,280,680 of NC_139404.1, forward strand.
TTAAGAGCAGCATATCACAAATGTTTTCTGAACAGACAAAAGTTTTATAAAAATTAGAATACTATCTGGTGGAGAAGGAGATCAAATTATGGCTTTTTAACACTGACAAACTGTTTTGTACTCATAAGGTTCAGTAAAGAGAAGCAGAGAAAATATTTTAAATCTTTTAAGTTCATGTTAACACCTATCCACTACATTTACCTTCTGTCCAACCCATACTCTCACTAAAAGCAACAATAAAACTCCTAGAAGCCATGACCTGAGGTCTACTGAAATCAATGGATGTTTTCAATTTGGTTTCAATGGTTCTTGGATCATTCTTCATAGTTCAATTACAAGATAAGTGAGTCTTTACATAGTGTGCTACATTCCCACAGATACGTATGTTGTACGCTGTAGAAAGCTACAAAGGAGCAGAAATATTACTATGGTGATAGAAACTGAAAAAATTCTTATACATAATATTCCTTTATGTCAGCATATAGTCCTCTCAGTGGATGACATTTAAACCAACTTGTAACAGCAGCAACGAGGAAAGGTGATTAGCTAGGCAGAAAACACTATACATGGCAGAAGAGTCCAGTTCTGTATTTCTTCACTTCAGAGTGAAAAATATCAGCAATAAAGGTGAAATAAGAACTTGTTCTGAAGTCACACTGCCTGCACAGAAAATGTACATAAAGAAGACCACTGAAGCTTTCTTTCAAGATGATGGACAGAAGAACAGAGATAAATCTAGATCACTTATTTTCCTCTCAAGCTGAAACCTTATCCTCCTCCTTTTCCTAAAATCCAAAAAAGCAATGACTCCTCCCTTAAATTCCTCAGGAATTAAGAAGCAAATTGCAGATGCTAAAACTTACAATAGTTTCTTCTGTCTAGTTTCTTATTTAGGTCATAAAACTATTTCAATATTTCATTAAAAACATCAACAAGTTATTCTAGAAGTGATTTTGGGACAGTATAAAAAGCCTAACTTTCTCACAAATATCTTGGCATAATTATTTTATCATAATATTAGAAAAAGATATACCACTAAATATGCTGCCAAAATTATGGGTGAATTTATGACATCATAAACTTTACAGCTTCACATGCCTGTGTAAGGAGATTTTCAACTATAAAATGGTGATGAGTTGATTTATTATTCGTGACATAAGATAAATAATTTAGGCTTTCACAAATTTAGCAAGAGGTTCTGTCCCTGAATATACTTTAAAGCCATAACATTCAGGTGCTTATGATGAGGTACCTCATAAAATGTAAAGTTTGATTGAATACGTCATGAATACAGTAGCAACAGCCAAGTAGTGTAGACAGAAAAAAATAAGGCCTTTTGATTACAGGGCTCCGTATAACCATCCACATCTCTGTCACTTCAGTGTCAACCTACTGCAATGACTTCATATTCTGCACATCAATTCAGGAGATAGAGCAAGCAAAGAAGATTGTTATCTTTCTCAATAGGAACACTTTACCTATAACACAACACCCACTTATCCAGGGATCTCTACAGGTAATTTCTACACTCATAGGTATTTTAATGTGTGATCTTGACATGTAAATTCTTAACAACTTGGGAGAAAATGTTCTGGATTAAAGCTTGTCTCTCATTAAAGCTTGTCATACTGAGACTACGAAAGTAGATTTTGTTGTTAAAATAAGCCAAAATGACAAAGGGTTCTCTGCAAAGACTGCAGAAAAATTTCTCTTTCTGTTCTAAACTTATGTTGGTTTGTAAACATCTAGGACATTTCTACAAGATTCACCACAGAGATTCAATGTCAATGCTAATATTTGACTGAGGGTGTTGTTGGAATACAGAATTCAAATTAAGGATTTGTCTCTATATTTAATTAGCTCAGCCAACATTTGAGCACATTCTTTCAAAAGCAAATGAATATAACTGTATGTTGCATATCATTTTTTATTCTCTTAAATATGAATTTTCAAAGAAAAGAGTTAATGTAACCTTGTGTAAACAATGTATATGTCACAAAAGTCCCAAGCTAGTATTCAGAAATTTGTATATGGAGGAATTCTCTTTCCAAATAGGAAAATAATTGAAATATGACAACTACTGTGCAAGAAATTCTAGTGAAAATATCATGTATTGGGCAAAAAAAATAATTTGTTAAGGCAATTATGTGTTCGGATGTGCTGCTCCCTGTAAGTGGATCAAGAGCCCCCACGAAGTCACAACAAAGGACTTCTTCATTGGAACTCAACATGCGATTTAAGTGCTCAGTAAATGAAATGATCTCTAAGAGACCACTGCCTGTACATACAGTTCTATACATATGCCCTCAAAACCTTTTATTTTCAGGTAGAACATTTCATTAGGAGATAGATCATTTACTAATTTACTAATTTACTCATTTACATAATTAAAGGTCATCTTAATCTATTGAAGTTTCTTTTTAAATAAGCAGATTACTGTGCGGTTGTGAATAAAACAAAAACGTACAGTAGAAAGGCCTACAATGTGTGCTTCAGTTCACATGCAACTTCATTAATTTCATTATGTCTTTCTAATAATGAGTAAACTTAGCTCTGTTGATTGCTTTCATTTAGATCTTCTCAGACATAACAGTAAAATACATTCTCTTCTAAAATATGCTAGGATCAAGAGTAAAATCAATCATCTTCCATAAAAATATGATATAATTTCTAGAATGCCATGTATCAAACTTCAGCAGTTTCTAAAGCCTACGGTATGAAGCCCTATGTCTAAAGACTTGTAATAGGATTACTGCTATAACTTTAACCATTACAAAACAAACATCACCAATATAATGATACCAACAACTTTAATAGCGTATAAGGAATAGACAGTTACTTGCAAGAATTAATCTGCCATTTCACACATCAGCCCAAGGGAGGTATTGTAATTGCAAAAAATTTACTCTTAGACTGCTGAGACTCATAGTAATTATGTTTCTTTTTTTAATAGAAATAGCCACAGGTAGTAACAAATTGGGTTTTGAGATGGGGAAGTGGGCATGCATTCTAACCTAAATTACTATGTAATTGTCTTTATTATAAAATACTATAGAAAGTATATAGCTCAAAATTTAAATTAGGACAAAATCTTTTCTTTAAGTAATCTCCTCTGCTGGCTCTTTAACATGACTGCAAGCAATTTATCTCTATCTAAATATCATTGCCAATACTAGCCAAAATTCCTGAGGATTATATTTGTTTAATAAAAGCAGTTTTCTTTTGCTTTACTTTATCCAAAGAAGATAAGCTAACAAGTAGGTCAGAATCTGGAAATCTATCTACTTATGCCCAAGGTTATTTTGCCAGTATTGATGTAGAAGGGGATGAAGGCTCCTTATGTTTCTGCACTTATATTTTGAATGAACTGAAATTAAAGTTTTCTTCGAAATTCTGGAATTCAGTTTGAAACATGGAATTACTTAACATGAGCTACTTCACAATTGAAGGAATTACTGTTTCTTCTATAATCACATTATTGTGATGATGGGATGTGTATTGTTAAGGAAGATGGTGGCCAATTAATAAATGATAAATTCATCTAGCTGTTCTGCCCCTTGCAATAATGTATTTTGTTACATCTGAAAAGAAGCTACAGGTAATTTAAACAGACAGAACACATTCACAGACAGACAAAATGAAGACTATGCACTCAAAGAAAAACCATTTTTCACCCCATAGATACTTTCTCTGTTGTAGAAAAAGGTGTAGATTGACACCATCTTCTAAAACACTGATAATGCATAGTGTTAAATAAATTAGTAAATAGATGTGCATTGCTCATTAATAACTTTTCTTTTAATCTGGCTAAATAGTTGCTTTGAATCTGTGCTGCTGTCACATTTATGTATCTACACATGAACAGTTTTATTATCTGACATAAACTCTAGACATTCAAAGAGCTTCCAATGCTTCATGTCTTCCATTTTTTAAAAGGCTTTTAAATTTGGTATTTCCCAAGCACCCTAAATTCCACTATATTCTTATTGTCATTTGATCCACTGAAATGATGAAGAGATCAGAAAAGAACACACTGGGTACTTTACAGCTGTGGCTGGATAATCTTGCTCATGATCATCAAAGCAGGATTGTTTTTATGATCTTCAAATCTGCATATCAAATTACACAAGTCTATGCAAAAGAGCAAAAATATCAAATATTCAGACATCAGGACTATCTCAATAGAGTACTAGAGAATGCAGTTTGAGGCTAAGTGATATGAACAGCTTTTGCAGCTTTGCAATGTTTTTAAAGTAAGGGAAAAAAGCAACAGGGAGCAGTTGAGCTAATACAGACTAAGAGATTCTGAGCTTAACTCTACATGTGCTTACGCATATCAGTAGCTCCATTTCTGTAAGCAATCCATTTAACTCAGTGGTTCTATTGACCTAAATTAAAATATTCACTGAATAAGTGTTCTAAAGATCGTTCCTTGAAAGACATAGTACAAATGCAGTTTAAAAGAAGGTTAGTGTCTCTAAGCTTCAAAATTGCCTATGTACTGATTAAAGTCATCATCTTTTTTTTTTGGCTTTTGTCGACAAACAGTCTGTTCCTCAGTATCAGTCAGAGCAAAGCCCAAGTTCTGAATCTGAGAGACATTATTAAAACAACACTTTTAGTGTTTTTTGTTGTTGTTTTGTTTTTGTTTTTAACCTTTAAAATGTTATATATTTTAAATATTTTTATGAAGTATCTTTAGATCACATGGGTTTACCTTTAAAAAAAAGAAAAAAAAAAACACAAAAAATTGAATTGTAGCTAAACAAGCTTACTGTAAGTGGTTGCTTAGCAATCGGCAATGAACAAGACAGAAATATAGTAAGTAAAGATAGTGACTGACATGTTCTGTGTTTGAATCATGGTATTCGTTAAAATGAACAGTGTAACACCAACAGAGGTTTAAAACAGAACTCTATTAATAAAATAATGCATACAACTGTCTTCAGGAACAAATTATGCTTTCAAAAGCTACAAATTGTGATTCACATGTCTGTTCTCAGTAAGAAAATCCTTTAGCTATTATTAAAAATACATTAAAATCCTTCAAAATTTTGATGAAGCCATTATTTACCTTTTGTTTTTAATTTAATTGTCAAGTGTGCTTCCAATGATTTTAAACATAGTATATATCTACAAAGCAAGCAAGACTTTATAGCTTTGAAGACTTGAAATTGATTTTTAATGCACCAGCTTTCAAACACTACAAAGGCTGCTCTCTGCTGATAAAGACAGTAAACAAGAAATTGTCCTTTAAATGTTCCCTTTAATGTTTTTCTTTAATTAGAAATCAATCAAAAAAAAAAAAAAAACCCTCCAACATTGTGACATTAAAAAATTAAAATTAAGACATTAAAAAGTGTTTAAGGCTTTTTGACACACGATGCATTCAAACTAGAATGAAAACTTGTTACTTTAGTTTACTTCTGTCAGTTTAGAATTTATTTCTTCACTCTGTAAACACTATTATTCAAGAAATAAAAACAAGTTGAGATACTTTAGCACTGAACACAGCTATCTGTATTGTGTAGAAATGTTAAAATTGAGATAAAATAAAAGTAGATGATTTAAAAGTACTGAAGTAAAATGATTTTAATACCTTTGGATTATTTTAATATATTCCTTTCCTCTAATCAAACCAAAGCCTATTTATGTAGATTAGTTACATCTAGAGTCTCATTTATCCAACCTGTATTTATCCTTTGATCACAAAGCTTGTTAACTTAAATGGTCTTTTATTGTTATGATTCGTTTTCCCATAATTATGCAGTTTAACTGCCTGATTTTTTTTGAATAAATATATGCAAACGTGCCAATCATATACAACAGTGTTATGCTAGATGCTCAATGAACTGCAAGAGCCATTTCAATACAATAAAACTGCCTGGAAGTGTTCCAGGGCAAGGACTGCAAAAACCAGTAATCACAGTGTCACTAGAACTAGTACAGGCAAATACAAGTGTGTCGCATGTACCAATAGATGGTCTGAAACACTGCCTGAAACTCATTTCACATGTCTATCACTGCAAGAACTTACAATGCATCCATCAGAGGTCCCACCCACACTACTTGTAATGAGAGTTCTGCTTTTCCCTTTTAGAGTCCTCCTTTGGCATGCAGTGGAGACTGCAGCACGCAGGCACACAGCAGGGAACAGGATGTAATTAGAAACTCTTCTGTTACGGGCAAAAGTGTTTTATGAACCAGAGGAACTCTGGTCTGACGCATAAATGACAAAGGCAGTAGAAACTTCCACAGATAATATGAAATACTGTTCACTTGAAGCATTTACTTGCCTAGATTGCCTATAGGGCACAAAACTGAAAATAGATCAGCATGGGGGTTCAAATGGGCGCCATCTCCTCGCTGCACCAAAAGTAAGATGCAAACTGATCTTCATGCTGCCTTTCTGCACAAGCAACGTTAATAATTGGCTGAAACATTTCAGCATCATCTATACATGTAGACTCCTCAATTTTTAGGATGAAGTATAGGGAAGTATTTTCTTATTTCAAGCAACTGCTCTCTTTTCTATACAGTTAGCTCTGTAGTTTATGCAATTCAGTAAAGAGATGCTTCTCTTGTGACCTGAATAATCAGGAATTGTATCAGAAGCCTTTGGGAATAAGAAGGAGGTTATTTGAAGCATTACCTAATATCCTAATTAACAGAGACATTCATATGAATTTGCTTGTTCTTGAATGTAGTAGTTAATACTGAGCATTTTATCTAAAACACTTAATAATTTATCTATTTCTTTCTCATAGGATTTACAGTAATTAATCCAGAATCTTCTTCTGAAAAAGACTAAAGTATAATAATAATAATAATAATAATAATAATAATAAAGTTGTATTTAAAAGACCATGACAAATACATTACAAGAGCTTAGAATGCACTCTAGCTAAGATTTATTGCAGTCAGCATACTCCATTACATCCTATCATATCCGGAAAAGCTGCAACAAATAGTTAATCTCCTTGCTGCCCTCTTAGAAAATCTAATAAATGAAACACACTCAAAGAACTTTTTCCGAAATGATACTGCCACTCTCTTCCTAGTATCTACTGTTTTTTATTTATTTATTATTTTCCTATGTAGCTAAGAGATTGCATTCCCCTGAGAGCTTTATTTTTTTCCTATATTCTCAAACCCTTTAGCATTAATTTGACCATTTCTCTTTAGCTGAAGTAGAGATACAATTGAAAGCATAAAGCTCTCAGACTATCTGCTGTAAAAATTTGTCCCAACTGCTCTACACTGACCTTTTGACTTCGATACTTTTAAAGATAAAAATGGAACTGCTCTGGTCAACAAATCATTGTTTAAGTTCTTTTCACAAGAAAATTCCTACCTGTTGGAAAACACTAGTAGCAAAATGTAATTGCTTTATATTTACAGACACTCCTCAATCTTAAAGCAACATCTCAAGACCTCTGCCGTGCATGCTATATGTTTTCATCAGAAAGAAAATAGCAGCCTGGATACATACATTTGCAGATAATTTGGCAAGACATTTTAACTTTTAGAGGAACACTGAGGAAAGAAAGATCAAGCAAGTTCTTTCAAAATATAAATGCAAATATTACTCTGTATGTTAAAGCTTCTTGAGGAGGAAGATAATAAAACGAAAACAAAATCCCAAATAGATTACAGCCATATACAGTGACCAGAACATATTCTCTCATTCATACTTTTACCTTCTTAGAAAAGCAAGTTTGTACCTATGCCTTTTTATCAGCAAGTGATATTTTCAAATAGGCTAACCTAATTACAATTTTCCGTATATCAATATTTGCTGATTGTTATGATTTTTGCACGTTTTTTTTTAAATTATGAAAACATATGAAACAGGATTCATATGTTCAATGGAGTACTTGATTTCCTCTTGCAGCTGCACACCTGATTGTGTTACAGTTCACATCATAGAGTTGAGACTTTCTAAATTCTAGTCTCATCAATTAATGTCTGTAAAGATTCTGTAAGAAAACATCACAAAAGGATGAAGTCAAAAAATAACAGGCCTGATCATACTATTCTTAGTTGCACTATGTAAGAATCCTAGTCACAATTTACTTCAATTCACTGAAATAATTAATGAAGACAAAATTATGCTATTGACTGATATCTGAGTAAAACCAGGCTTTCTTTTCATTGTGGGTAAGAATAACAGAAACCTGGCCAAACCTGCTGTTAAAAGATTACTCATCAATCAGTCATGAAAATTGCACTGGTAATTACAATCATGTGTGAAATTTACCAATTAAAGTTAGGAAATAAGAGTGAGCACCAAGATAAGGAAAGCTCAGACAACTTTAAGAGCTACTGAGAGGTGAGACCTAGTAGATGCTGTATGACTTGTCTCATCACTTATTTTAACTCTACTTTCTACTACTCTCATAATTTATAATACAGCAACTTCTAGAGAGACATTATTATTCTTAATTTATTGGTGACCAAGAATTCCTATCGTGGCAGTATCAGTTTCTTTCTTAGATCAGTGTTCTACTTCAGTCTCTTAAGTTGTCTTTCTCCATGTGTTCTTATTGCTTCGTATTAAAGCATTTCATCTTGGAAAAGTTCTTTAGATTTCACATGGACCTATATATCAGGAATGACCCTTTTGAAATAATGTTGCTATAAACAATATTGTCAAGGAGATCAAGATCAGGGCAGCAATAACGCAAAACAGGGCACAAATTCTGCTTCTTATGCATATTTCAGCAACTGGACTGGACACCACACTTTGCTCTGCATTGTTACACTTGCTCCCAAAATGAATGTACTTTGTCACAGCATTGCGTAGTGGAAGAATGGAATTATGCTTCACCCAAACACAGAAAATGTCCTGTCCTGCAATTCTTGTATAGCTAATCCCAGTACTGACTTTAATGAATAAGTAAACATAAAGCTACAGAACTACAGAATACAAAATCCTACTAATTGCAGACTGCATTTACACAATGCAAGCATTCACAGGAGTTATTTTGCAAGACATCTGCCCTTGCCAGATTGTAAAAACTACCATAATTCATCTCAGTCAGGCTGTTCTGAAATTTCATTTTATGACAATCCTTAGATATGGCCCTAGAATATATTCAAACATGTAATGGGTACAAATTTGTCAATCTGTAAATGTGTAGAAGTGCCCCTGTGTCCTCTTGGTGTAAAATATTAATTTCTACTAGCTGTAGTGAGAGAGAATAATATTTGCAGCAGGAGATACAGAAATCAAACTTACTACCTCTGATTTTAGACAGGAATTTTAGAACACTGAGAACAATGCAACTTCCGTAAGGAAAGTAAGGAAAGTTGCATGCTTCTTTTTTGCAATCCTGATATTTTTGAGCTGAAGTTTCTCAAAGTAAAGCATGAAATGATATAGTATCTAAAGAGAGAGCAGTACTAATGTAGCTCATGTTTTTATTTCCCCTGAAGATTGCATCTTCTTAGTACTACCAGGCACCTGGCAATGAAGCTGCACTGGGAGTTAACAGTAATCTGTTGACACATCGTAAACATCGGGTGCCTGAAGTATTAAGAATGATCTGTACTTTATCTTAAAATGCTACAGGACTGCCTGGTACAGCAATTGAAGTGGTTCCCAGCTTGAGATCTTCTTGCAGAACTGCCATTCTTTTTTTCTCTGGGTTGTATATCAAAACCTGTGGACACTACTTCCCTTATTAACTCCTGTCTCATTCCTCATATATATCCAAATCTCTCCAAGTTGCACCGCAAGAATAATAACAAATCTCTAGTCTTTGCAGTAGATAGTTTTCTGCACTACTGTCATGTCACTTTGAAAAATCTTTTTCCAGAACTTATATATTTAAGGAACCTATTTGTTCCCCTGTATCCACTCATTCTTATATGCTGGAATCCTGCAGGAAAGGAGACTGTTACTTGTTCATACAGGGAAAGGCTTCCCCATAACTAACACAAACTGGTCATCACATAGCCTTTTGTTATGAGAGACGTGAACATACACATGTATGTTTATACATTTTTCACATATATATATATGTATGCTTTATATATACATATTTAATATATCTTCTTCAAAATAAAGCAAAATACTCTTTCTCTTTGACAGAAGAGTACATGAACTTGATGTACTCACCAAAATGAGATGAAGAGAATTTGCCCAGTAGTCTTTGAGATCTCAACTGAATAGATACTGCCTGTCAGCCACGTAGACACTTAATTTTCTCCAACCTTCCCCATTTTTCCCCAGTAAAAACGAACAGTTTGGACTCCAAGTAATTGAAAGACTGCATGGAACATTTAATGCGATGGGGAGAATTGTATAGCTCTTGTCTGTATTTGAATGTTTTTCACTGAGTTACTCTTTGAAAGCACTGCTTCTAAAATATGTTTAGAATGTGATTACTGAAGTAAAAAACAACAGAATGTGATAATGTGTAGTTGTTCTAACTGCACGGTACATTATTAACGCTGTTCTTTATACACATCAACCTCACGTGCATGTCAAATCACAAATGGTCTATTTTCAGAAACCGTAGGCAGTTGCAATTCTCTTGTAAGCCAATAAATGCTAGAGGTATTCAGCATCCTTTTCTATTTATCCAAAATTTTACACGTACCTGTAAGTGTGCATGTTTAAATTATTTAATTATTATAGTAACAAATGACTTCTCTGACTCATATAAGTAACACACGCAATCATTACAAGTAGCTGAATGCTACAAAGTAGTGAACAAAGACACAAGTTGTTAGACCTCGTGACTAGTGAATAACAGGAATCACTCAAAGAGAGGGAAGATTACACTATTCTGCAATATATATGCAGCAGTATTTCGCTTCTAGTCCTCTGGGGTGAGTCTGAAACCCACAGCCACTAAGGAACAGTTTACCCCACAGGTATACATCGATACAAATTGTGCTGTCTGTAGCATAATTTCATTAGAAATCACAAAGCCTATTGATGTTAACAGCCCCTACTGAAAAGGAGAAGAAAAAAAAAAAAAAAAAAAAAGGCAAGTACTCTTATCAGGAGTGAGAAAATTTGCATCTTTCCGACAAATAACTTACTTGATTTAAAATATTTACAGACTCAATTGGTCTAAGTAATAATGAAACAGTATATGTATATACATATGTATATGCACTGTATATAAGGATATAGATATATATAGGTAAACAAAGTTTCTAATCAGTATCTAATTCCTGTTACAGAACTTCGCCATTTTCACTTGCTGAGAAAATGAGAGTGAAGGAAAGCAGTCTCATAGTATAAATAATATAGTGTGAGATTACCACGATTCGGCAATATACCTGGAAAAACTCAAGTGAATATTCGCTAGGGAACACTTACACAACCATTTGGCTTTTTCTTACTGAAGTAACGAAGAAAACTGCCGTTTTGAATTGACTAATGAAAGGAGATGATAAAGCAGCTGCTTGGATTCTGTATCTTTTTTTATCCACTGGCTATACTTTTGATTCCTAACTGTACAATTTGCTCTTCTTGTGTTTCCTGTGATATGTTAGATCCACAGAGAGGACTGATCCTTTACAGCTTCTCTGTGAGCTTGCAGTTTGAATTTTATATGACGCAGAAATGGAAGACCAGATAGAAAGTAGTGTATACATACTGAATTCAAATTTTATATAAAATTTACTCTAGAGATGTAGAGATGGAGAATACAAAACATATTTCAGTAATACAAAATTAGAGTGAAGAAGGATCAGATTTTCCCCTCTGACTACTTTAAGTCTGGGCCTCTCCTGAACTGAAAACAACTGCTCTGTTTCACATGATGGTTTTGTTTGGTTAGTACAATTACAAAGTATAACATTAGTAAGTACATTTGAACAGGTGTTCACTGAGGAAAATGAATGTTTCCTAATCTACTTGCTGGACCATCTAAGTATCCCATGCTATGTTGCATATTCAGGGAAAGCAAGAGTAAAATAATTGATATGCCTGTATGTGCTGTGTGGAGTTATAGTCACCATATCGAAAACTCTTACAGAAACCACAACACACCTTTTTAAGGGAGGAAATTCCTCTTTTAGCTTTATATAGACCTCAGGAAAAATAAAAAAATAAAAAAATCATGACTGATATTATACACTGAACACTGTAAAAAAGGTACCATATTTTCCATAGGGATTTTACACTTCAATCGAATTTTTACTACTCAGTAGCATCAATACATTAATTAATTGCTTTATATAGGCATTACATGGTTGTAGGAAAGTAAAATTATTTGGTTCTTAGTAACTATTACACTTGCCAGTAGGTTAAAAAAAAAAAAAAAAAAAACTCTTTTTTTTTTTCTTAGCATTCTGACCACTCCATTTTACAGTAAAAAAAAAAAAGTTGACATTACTTAAACATGTGTCATTGAAAGTTATTTATCTCATAAAGCATGAATTATAAATCAAATTATCTCTGGTTGCGCCCTAACCTAAACTCTTTCCTGAAGTGTCACTTTTTGTTAAAATCAATTCCAGATTTTACGTATTGCTCTGCTCACCTAATTGACAGCAACACAAATTCATGATAGGCATAAAATGAAATTGTTTCTGTGACATAACTCAACTCAATAGTGGGTTGAGGATCAGTTCACAGTGACCTTGTACAAACAGCCTTTACTTTTTTTTTTTTTTTTTTTCTTTTTCTCCCTGTTGAAAATATTCCATTTACAGGCTATCAGTTACTGGAATTTTTGTTACTTAACTGATGGACACTTCTATTTAGTTTAAAATGTTAGATGCAGCTGGCAAATAGAACATTCAGTGATCACAGACTGTAGGGTAGCATAACTCAAAGGTACTATGAATTTTTTTTGGTACATCAGGTATCTAAAGTGCAACTTCTTTCCCAGTAGCTGCATACACAAAGTGAGTCTGTGTCACTTCTGATTCACTCAGCTCATTCCCCTATGACTCAGAACAGCATATTAGGAGACCACAGGACAAAACAGATATGACATTTCAAATATATTTAATAGTCATTATCCAGAGCCTGCTTTCAATCCAAACGTTAAAAATCACTTTGGAACATACCTGAAGTATTTGAACATTAAGCTGCATTAATCATGAAGCAATACTTTAAATTAAATCAACTGGAGCCAAATTCTGCCCTCACCTTCACTCTATGAGTGCACTGCTCTAGAATATGTCTTCTGAGTTTGAATACCTGCTAGAAATTAAGTCAATTGATTAGCATCCTATGTCCAATGGTCCAAATTCTGCCACTTCTCACATTCACGAAAGTCGGTAGAGGACAGTATGGATATAACTGACAGCAGAATGCAGCCCAGCTGTAATTTCTAAATGTAATTTCTTTGGTAGAAGACACAGCATGTAAGTCTTTCACTATAAAGCAATAATCAATATTGACTCAGGCTACTGGAAATCTGACTAGTTGTTTTGCTGTTTTATGACAGGACATGAGCTTTGTTGACATTTAGGGTTAGGAGGGAGTCACCACATACATTTTTTTCTACTTGACTAAACAAAAATTTTTGGTTGTTTATGGGGAGAGGAGGAGGCAATGGGGCCCCGATGATACTGCTCTTTGTCAAAAATAAATATTTATGCATATATATTCTAAGGAAGGAAATTAAAAAAATTAAAAACATGCATATTGAAAAGAAAGCTTGTATTTACATACAGGATTGGAGGGCTATAATACACTGTTGCAATAGATGTCCTCAGTGGGTAGAGTTTCTCACATGTCCTGTCACTACAGATGATAGGACTGCTTTGGAAACACCCTCCCCCATCTCCACCCCCGAACCAAAGCCAAGTGAAACCTGTAGAAGCGCCCACTTCTATCTGATGACCCTCTAGGAAATTACCTCAAAGTGCCCCAAATGTGTTAAATGCCTACCTGCACCCTCACACGCACCTCATTTACACTGCCGTAACTCCATTTGTTTCACTGGGCACTTACTTTTGAGTCACAAAAGAAACACCTGTGTAACAGCAGAACCAGACACATCAAATGTGATCTGTTTCCACTTTTATTAAGTCCACCTCTATTTAGTGACTCGGGTTGATCCCTTCAGTGGTGTCTTACAGCAGATTTCACTGCAGACAAAACGTAAAGTTAAACCAGCGTCTATAGTGAGGTCCAGGGAATTCTAAAAGTCTCCTACCTGAATTATGGACATCCGGCTCGGGGGAGCCTCGCTGGCGTTAGTCCCTTGCCCTGTGAAGCTGGTGTGGCAGCCCACATGTCCCTGGGGTACAGTCAGGTTGTTGGAGGCGGGCTTCAGGTACATCACCTCAGACCTGGGAGAGCTGAGGGGCAGGCGGGTCTGGTAGTCAAAGTACATGGGTGAGGTGGCCAGGGATGGGCTGCTCACCACGTTCATGACATTGAGGGGGCCCCGGCTGTCCTCGCCCTCACTGGGCACCAGCATAATGTCATTCTTGCTGATCTTCTTCTTCTTGCCCTTGCCCCCTCCACTGCCACTGCCTCCTCCTCCCCCGCCACTGCCTCCCCCTCCTCCCAGCTGAGGGTGGCTATACTCGGCAATGCGACAATTATAGGTGCGGATCTCCTTGTTCTCTCGCTTGCACTTCACAGCAATAGTGATCATGGCAGCCAGCAAGATGATGGAGACAGTGCTCAGGGTCACGATCAGGGGCAGCGACAAGTCCCAGTGCGGTCGCCGATGCTGCTCGCCATTCACTTGTGGCTCGCCAGCCTCGGGAAGGGGCCCTGCCAAGGCCCTGACAATGAGCTTGGCCACCGCAGAGAGGCTGGGCTTGCCATGGTCACTGACTTTTACCACTAGTTCAGCCACAGGGCTGAGCTCCTCCCAGTAGGGGTGCAAGGTGCGTATCTCACCGCTAGTGGGGTCCATCTCAAAGAGGTGCTCCTCATTGCCTTCCACAATCTCATAGGTAAGGCGCCCACTCTCCCCAAAGTCACTGTCCAGGGCACGAACGGTGCCCACAGGATAGCCCACCCCAGCGTTGCGTGGCACCTGCAGCTCAGCAGTGTCATTGATGAGGGCAGGTAGGACGATGAGGGGTGCGTTGTCATTGACATCGAGCACAGTGACACGTACTGTGGCGTTGCTCTCACGATGGGGTGAACCTGAGTCCTTGGCCAGCACACGAAACTCGAAGTGTTTTGTCTGCTCATAGTTAAAGCTCCTCAGGGCATAGATAGCACCATTGGTTGGGTTGACAGAGACATAGGTGTAGATGGATACGTCACCCACGTGCCCAGGCAGAATGGAGTAAGAAACTGTCCCATTTTGGCCCAGGTCAGGGTCTTGCGCCAAGACAGAGCCCAAATACTCTCCAGGGATATTGTTCTCGGGCACCTGCAATACATAAAGATTCTTGCTGAAGCGGGGTGGGTTGTCATTCTCATCGAGGATTCGGACAGAGAACGACTTGGTGGAGTTGAGTGGGGGGTTGCCCCCGTCACGTGCCACGATAGTCACATTGTACTCATCCTGTGCCTCACGGTCCAGGGGCCGGTCAGTGACCACAGTGTAGAAGTTGTCATAGTTCTCCTCCAATGTGAAAGGGACAGCTCCAGGCCCACCACCACCTCCTAGAACCCGGCACTGGAGCTGCCCATTCTTACCTGAGTCACGGTCAGTGACCCGCACAAGGGCAATGACAGTGCCTGGTGGGGCAGCTTCACTCAGTGCTCCCTGGCGAACAGAGACAAAGCCAATGGTGGGAGCATTGTCATTGCGGTCAATGAGGCGGACGGTGACCTTGCAGTGAGCAGGGATGGGGTTGGGCCCCAGGTCTCGAGCCTGGACATCAATCTCTATGAGACCACTCTCCTCATAGTCCAGGTTGCCCTTGACACGGATGAGGCCACTCTGTGGGTCGATGCTAAAGAGGTCACGGACACGATCAGGTGCATAGCCACTGAAGGAGTAGAGCACCTCACCGTTTGTGCCCTCATCAGCATCAGTAGCATTGAGGTCAATAACAGCTGTCCCTAGTGGTGCATTCTCTGGTAATTCAACCACATAGGAGGCTGCCTCAAAGACAGGGCTGTTGTCATTGGAGTCAATGAGGCGTACATTGATCTGCACCGTGCCCGAGCGTGGTGGGTCGCCACCATCCAGTGCCGTCAGCACCAGAGTGTGGTGGCTCTGCTCCTCACGGTCTAATGGCTTCTGGATGACCAGCTCCGGAAACTTCGTGCCATCACCGCGGGACTTCACGTCAAGAGAGAAGAGGCCGTAGTCATCACGGGTTAGAAGGTAGGTACGCAGCCCATTGTCCCCAGAATCTGGGTCGTGGGCACTGGTGAGGGGGAAGCGGGTGCCGGGTGCAGCATTTTCTGAAATGTCCATATCCACTTGGTCAGAAGGGAATGTCGGTGCATTGTCGTTCAGGTCCTGGATTTCCACCTTGATCATGCAGATCTCCTGGTCATTGGCGAACACCTCAAGGGACAGCTGGCACTTGGTGCTGCGCCGGCACAGTGCCTCACGGTCGATGCGTTGCTTGGTGTAGAGCAGCCCACTCTCCCCATCCACATCTAGGAGGTGAGGGGCCGAGTTCTCCAGCACCCGGAAGGTGGACTTGGGGCCGCGTCCAGGGCCACCGCGCTCAGCAGGCAGCAGCCCACCACCTGCTGCCCCCGCCGCCAACCTTGCATCGCGGCCAATGTTCCCGATGACCGTGCCTGCTCCCTGCTCCTCCGGCACTGAGTAATTCAGGTTCTTCAGTGTCAGGGCAGGAGCCCAGCAGAGGAAGAAGCAACAAACGGAAAGGTACATCCCCGAGCAGGGGTGGGGGGTGGCAGCAGCTGCAGCGGCGACCAGGGTCGTCCCTGTCTTCTCTGCCTCCTGCACTAGGTTTGCTCTTCCTCCTCCTCCTCCGTCGGCTCTCTCTTTTTTTTTTTCTTTTTTCTCCTCTCTCCCCACCCCTATATTTTAAGTTCCTGAACCTGTTGCTCTAAAACATCTGCAGAGACACAGGATGAGAGGCAGCAAATGGACCATGTAGCTCAGAGGGAGGGAGGGAGCAGACGGAGGGGGGTGGCGGAGGAGGGGGGAGCAGCTCCGGCAGCGTCTCAGGAAGCGCTCGCCGTGATTGCAGTCCCCTCACAGTTACTTCGGCAGTCCAACTTCGGCAGTGGGAGGATTGCAAAAAAAAATCAGAAAATTTACAAAAGATCTTCTCCTCCGGGCAGACGAAGCGTTCCCGATCCTTGAATGTTTGCAGACGTACAAAGGATAATAAAAATAATAAAAAATCAGCAACGGTGGTTGTGTTTCTAAAAAATGATCAAAAAAGATTTTTTTTTTTTTTTAATACGTGTATTCATATATACATGGGAAAAGGGGGTGGTGGCCACAAGTCTGTAAGCAGGGGGAGAAAAATCTTATTCGCTACTCATCATTTGCGATGCAATTGATGGAGTGGAGGGATGGGAGAGAGACAGAAGGGAAAAAAAGTCTCAGCTTGTTGGAGGAGCCCTCTTCGTGTGCAGTGAGAGGCAGTGAAATGTCTGATTGCACCGCGGGGCTGTTGGCTTTCAGGGAGTGTTTTGCTGCATTTAGAGATCTAATCTTGCATTGCTTGCGGCGGAGAGCTGCATCTCGCTGCCATCGGTATTTCCTCCTCTATTTCCAACACCCTCACTCTTTCTTTCCCGAATCAAAAGGCAAGGGGATGAGAATGGCAGAGCAAAGGATAAAACAAATAAATTAAAAAAAAAAAACAAAAAAAAACACAAAAGCACAAAAAACTAGTGTCCGGATTTGCAGTTCCCTTTCTCTCCCTCTACTACCAGCCTCCCACTCGACTAATAGGATAGGAGAAAAAAAATAGTGAAAATCAAGAAACCCATCAACTCATCATCACCATTAGCAGCAAACATGTATCTTTTAAGAGCAATCGCGGGCTGCGCTAATCAGATGCACGCTCGGGTTTCTTTAAGACAGGCCAGCAGCCGCCGCCACCACATCCTTTCTCTGTGCGTCTATGCGTGTGTGCGGATGCGTGTCTGAGGAGCTGCACTTTTCTCGCTGCAGTTTAATCCCAGTTTGCTTTTCTCTCCAGTCGAGAGGAAATCAACAGGCAACCCATGGCTGGACGCATAGATTAAACAAGAGCGCGAGAGAAAGGAAAGGACTGGGGGGGAGGAGAGGGAAAAAAAAAGAAAAGCACACTCTCTCTCTCTCTTTCTCTCTCTCTCTCTCTCTCTCTCTCTCTCTCTGTCTCCCTCTAAAAGGAAAACAGTCTCTGTATTCACAAGGCTGCGCTGTCAAGTGCCTCTCTTTTCTTTCTATACAGCATCTCCTCCCAGTGATACTGCCGCCTAGTCCTCTTCATCCAGGGGAGGGGAAGAGAAGAGAAAAGCAATCCCGGTGGTGAATAAAGTGGCAGGTCTTTTAATTGCCTGATTCACCTACATTAAACCTATGCAGCTCCGTGGCGGGGTGTGATGCATTTTTGCAGCCCCTTCAGGCTCTTGTAGTCTCTCTGGGCATCTCGGTAATAGTGCGGAGCGCAGCGGCAACGCCAGATGCGTTCACCCTGTCTGATTTACCTTTCCCCGTAAATACTGGGGAAAGGCTACTCAATTTTGTTTCAGATTCTTCTAACAACCAGAAATAAATGAGTGGCAGACCCCAAATGCAGGTGTTCCAGGCTGCTGGATGAGTCAGATCCAGCGGAACAAATCACATTCACTATCTCCTCATGTTCCTCCTTTCACAGATATTAGTTGCAGCTTCTCCCTAACGCTTCTCTGACTCACTCTATAGACAGAAATAATAATAATAATAATAATAATAATAATAAGATGTATGTTTTGGAGGGGAGGGAGGGGGGGAAAGAAAGAAGAAAAGAATGAGAGAGGGGGTGTCGGATCCAGCTACACTTTTACTATACCTCTTTCTCCGGGAGACTGAGGATCAGGAAAACAAGGCTGTTATCCACGCACTGGCACAGAGGCGCGTCTGTCTCCTGCTTTGCTGAGTGTTTTTAAACCACCTTTCCTCAGTGTTATGTGTGCAATAATCAGAGCTCTTTCAGATTAAAGGAAAAAAAGAAAAAAAAACAGAGAGGAAAACACCCCAAAGCAACATAGGTTCCCAACACACAGCTCTAGTTCCGAGTCTCAGTCCTGCACTGCTTTTTCTCCTTTATTTGAGTCCGGACCCAAAGTACAGAGTTAATGCTGCAACCTGTGGTGGAAAGGCTGGCGAAAGCCAAAGCGAAAACACAATTTCTTCTCTGCCTCATTGGTGGGTGGCCCCTCGCAAACAGACGGTCGCCAGCCTTAGCCAGACGGCACGCAAAAGGAACGCCGACTCCCGATAAACCAGATCCATGGCACCAGCCGCCCGCAGGGAAGTGGAGATGCAGCGAAAATTCAACAGTTGGAGCCTCTCTCTGCCTCTCACTCCCCCCCTTTTTTTTTTTCTCCCTCTTTTTTTTTTTTTTTTTTTTTTCCCCTCCCTGTTCCCCTCCGCCTCGCTTCCCTCACTGCAGCACTCGCGGGGCCGCCTCGACGCGCTCTCCCAGCGCCGCTCGCCGACTGCCTCTATTCACCTCACGCCGCGGCTTAAACATTGATACGGATTTCCCGTCAGCCAATCGGAGGCGGCGGTGGCGACCGGCCCCGACGCCTCCCGGCCAATGGAAAGCGGCGGGCGGGCGGGGGGCGGGGCAGCGGCTAGAGCTGGGTGTCATTGATTAGATTGCTTCGCTGGGAGTCGTGCAACGTGCGTGGTGCTAGGGATGTGGGGCCTCGAACCCGAGCAGCACAGCTTCCCCAACCCTTCCCCAACCCACCTCCCTTTCCCCTCGCAGGCCTTTCCTTCCTTAATGCTTTTTTTTCTTTTTCTTTTTCTTTTTTTTTTTTTTTTCCCCTTTGCTGTTATTTTATTTATTTTAATACGTATTAACAAGTCTTCCGCGATGACGGGCGGAGAAAATAAGGAGGAGACGCGTAGGGCGCACTCCTTCTTCAAAGCACTGAGAGGCAGCACCCGAACCCCTCCGCTCCCCCCGCCTCCCCGGGGACTACCCCCGGGTTGCAGGGTGGAAGTGGTGGATGGGGGAAGCCCGCCCTCCCTCCCCCCCCCCCCCCCCCCACTCACTCCCTCCAACAGCTCTGCAAGGAGCCGCCCCGGGAGGGTGTCGCCCACCCCGAAGGGAATGAGCGTGGGAGCAGCGCTGCGGAGCGCTGGGTGCGGTGCGGTTCGGTGCGGTGCGGTGCGGTGCAGGGCGAGCGGCCGCAGATCCCTCCCCACCCGGCGCGGCACAGTGCACTGCGCGCCCCCCCGCACGGCACGGTCCGGCACGGCACGGAGGGAGGTTTTCTGGCGCGGGGGGAGGACTGAGGCTGGCAAGGTGAGAGCTCGGATTGCCGGAGTGCCGGGAGGAAGCTGCCATTTGTGAGCTGTGAGTGACGAGCGTGTAAGTAGCATGAATCATTTAAGGTTAAAAAAATAACGAGGGGGAAAATCAACTCCGGAGCAATTAGAAGGCGCTCCCGGCGGTTATTTTCAGAGCGGCTTTTGTAAGGTTCGGTTTAAAGAAGCTGCTCTGTTGCCTTCCTCAGTAGGATAGCCTCCAGCCTATTCGGTGCCCATAAACATCATCCGACTTGGGAAAAGTCTTGCTAATGCATCAATGCAATAAGTGCTCTTTCTGGACCCATCTCCCATCCTGGAGACGTCTCTGTAGCTCGGGCACGGACAGGATGCCCTGCAGAACAGCCATCATAAAACCAAGCTGTGTTAAAATGCAGTGTATAAATAAACCATCATACGTTAGCGGCAGCGTAAAATCACTGCTCTCAGATGTGCCAACTTTCAGTGTGAGAGCGACAGACAGACGAAATAAAGGAAATGTTTACAACATGCTTTGCTTTCCGAAGGAAGGCTTCAGATTGGCTGATGAAAATCGGCGTACTCGGCCAAGTCACTTATTCGGAAAAGTCACTCATAAAAGCAGGAGGGCTTTGGAAACGTAGCTAACACCAGAGCCAGACCCTGGGCTGCCAGGGGACCTCGTATCACCGCAGCTTGAGCCCTGTGCTCTCCTTTCCTTATCCCTTACGCCCGCAGGTTGTCTTAGGATGTCCAGTTATCTCCTGTGCAAGTTCTGCTAACTGGAGAAAAAAAAAAAAGAAAGAAAGAAAAAAAAAAGAAAAAAAAAAAAGGTCATTGTAATTATGTATTGGCTCCCTCTAGCGTGCTAGGGACACTGCTGCATCTGGGGTATGTGTGTGTGGCCTGCGTGTGTACCTATGCGGGAGCTCAGAGGGGGCCGGTGGAGCACCAGCAGGATAAAACAGTCATTTCACTATTACACTGGTATATACTCTGTAACAGGTGTAGGGCAGTGTATCATTTGGTTTACTGATGTTAAATTAAAGAAAGAAAGAAAAAAAAAAAAAAGAAAAAAAAAAAGAAAGGAAACTAAGTCTTTTCTTCGGGAGCACGCTTGTGTCTCCATCACTTTTCTCACTAGCCCACAGACTGCCTTTCCTTTTACATGACTCAGCATTGCACAGTAAATACTCCATCTCCACAGCGAAGTCAGTACATCTGAGGGCACTTTGCAGTTTGTAAAACAAGTACTCAGGACTATCAGTTAAAGGGAAAACTATATAATCTGTTATCCAAGTACCTGTGTTCTTTGCTTGTAAATTCTGCCTTTTTTTTTTTTTTTTCCATCAAACGTCTTGCGGCTTGTAACATCCCATTGATACCAACAACATGCATAGAATATTTAGAAGAAAAATAAAACGTGAATCACTAGCACTGGATCCTCAAAACTATGACTGTCTGTCAGGTGATGATGATAAGCAAAGTTCTTATCCCTTCACTCTGCAATTTACTCTGTTTCAGTACTAACTTCAGTAGACCTATTTTTTAATACTCATTTTCAGGTCTGATTATTAGCAATTTCAAGTGATTCCTTGGAAACAATCTCAGCTTGGCATCTGTAAAAAACTGTGGCTCCTAATCCCAACAGTGGCTTAGGTGCCTAAATAAAAAAAGCTAGGTAAAGAAATTGTTCCTGCATATGAATGCATGCCTTTGGTAGGCTGATGTTTGTTACATCAGACAGTTCATAACAACAAAATGGCATTTATTGATTTTAATCCACCTGTGCAAGTAATGAATATTTTATTTGTTCAATGATTTTACAGTATATCTAAAATGCTTTTTTTTGTGTGTGTCAAATTTGTAGAGCACACTAGATATTTGATAGCTAAGACTTGCATCATAATTTTCTACACACTCATCAGGAAATTGCTGTATTTTTCACATAGAAAAGGTAGAAATAAGATGTGTGAAGGTAATGCCAATGAGTGCCAATCATACCTATGTGCTGTGTGCCATATCACTGTGTACTGAATTTGTACTGAAAAAAGGAAACAAAATAATAACTACATTTAAATATGTTTATTAACAGATTTGTGAGAAAGCTGTAATGTGGAGGGGCACAGACAAAATGCAAATCCTAAATACTGTAGCAATAAAACATATACAAGAATTACACTATCAGGCCAGTCCAAAACAAACAAACAAAAAAACACCATTAAATGCTGTATGATTGAGAAGCTCAGCAAAGAAGCAGCGTCCAATATAATAATGATCTGTATGTGGAGGAATCAAATAATGCTTTAGAAGTCTAATTTTGGACACTTGGAATGTCTGTTCGTTGGAAGCTGTTGTCTGACTTCAGCCTAAGTAATGGGTAGTGATACAGCTTATCTCAAAACTAAATTAAAACAACAACAACGACAAAAACAGTGATTAGTCATGAGCATAATACAACTATATTCAGAATTTTGAGGGGAGTTTTCATTGTAAAATCTATGCTCAACCAAAAGTTTTCAAATGAAAATATTTTATTTTAGTAAAGATGATACGTAAGCACAGACAAAAAAAGTTTCAGAACAAACATCCCTAAACAAATAAAAGAAAATAAGAAGACGAAGAGCAGATCAATATAACTAAATGTCAAGGTTCAGTATTTAAGTTGTTTGAGCCTAAAACGTATCATTGGGAAAGCCCAAATCCAATCATCTTGAAAGCAATAGAAAGAAGGAAAATTAGAAAGGCCAAGAAAAGAATTCAAGGAACAAGAAGTACATCTATTGGAGAATAAAAATATCTGCTCAAATACAAATGTATGCTTTATCAAAACAGGGAAGCCATGAGAAAAAACGTGTGGATCTACTAGTTTACGAGCTATATGGAGGAGGAGGTACTGCAGAGAAATTAGATATCTGTACTACAGTACTCATAATCAATGAAGACATTTCCTCAAGTCTGCTTTCTTTTTAGTAACAAAGATGAGATGTGGGTGTGTATAGAGGTGTCACCACAGAGATTCTCAAAGAGCAGGAAGTATCTAACTAAATGGTAGTCATCAAGAGTTCTTACAGAAGCTAAAAATGAAGTAAATGAACTGTTAAAAATATGCTGTCATTAAGATCGGTTACTATGTGTGAGGATTAAAAGGTGTAAAATCTGTTTATTGTCAAGAAAGACTAAAAGGGTGATCAAGTAATTACTTGAGCAAGATTTACTTTTAGTATGAGGGAAAATTAGTTGAAATGACAATAAAAAGTAGAAATTATATGGCATCTAGAGGAACGTAAGAGAGCTACTATCCAGAAACTGAATTAAATCAATAGAAACCTTTCATCTGATTTGATTCATCCCATAATGATGAAGTAGTATAACTTACATAGATTAAAAGGACATTTCTTCCATCTATTAGTATTGTTTCAAAGTACCAACGGAACAATAGATTAAATTACTTTTGTGGCTCTGCATGGAAGTAGTTTTATGTCAATTTAAACAGCAGGATTTGGAAGGGAGAACAGTTACTGGGAAAAGCAACAAGAAGTGACAGTACAGTAGGTAACGGCAGGAGAAGGTAAGTGTTTGAGTAGATGGTGTTAGTGGACTAATAAAGAGCAGGAGCCAAGAAGTGGGGGGAATTAAAAAAGGATACTGAAGTGGAGCACTGGGCTATTAAAAATACTTGAGGGAAAGAGAAGGTGCAAGTAGGTGATAAATGTGAGATTGTTGCAGAAGTGATTAAGACTTACTTCTTTCATCTAGCTGGAATGTAATTCATTTACAGTTCTACCTGTGTCATTGTGAGGAGGGAAAAAAAGAGAAAAAAAAAAAAAAAAAAAGATCTATTAGGCTTAGAGAAAGGATGACTTGTTAGGCCAAAGATAAGTGGCTTAAGGCTTGGATTCTCAATGCCTCCTTTCAGGCATGTTGTCTAATGACTGTTTAGTACAGAATACAGAAACATCAATTTATTTATTTATTTTTATTACAGTGAGAACAGGATGCAGAAAATTGTGTTTCAACCAGATTAAGTAGATGTTTTTTTAATAATTCAGAAGAATAAAACAATCTCTTCAAGAGCAATCAAACTAATGGAAACTTGTTTCCTACAAGTATGTGTTTTAATTTTCCCACTGCCACTAGTATCAGCTTCCCCCTGTGTCTTCCTTTACCCTGCAGATTTGAGAGGCTGAGAGTGCCTGGAAAGGTGCAGTGGGTGTTTTTCCTTTTCTCACATAGGACGTCCTTTCCTCTCCCATTCATACCCATCGACTTCAATGAAATTTTAAATTATAATCACTTTTGAAATTTCTTTCCCTCTTGCAAATATCATTGAAATTGGCCTGTATGTTATGAAGTTACTGAGAATAATGATGGAGAAAGATAGACACTCAAGTAGTGGTCAAGTGGGAGTGGGCTGTTTGTTTACTTACATAACCTTCTTAAAAATAACAAACCAACAACAACTTTAATATTAAATATAAGTAAAAGTAGTAGAACGTATTAACCATTCTCTTATAACATCATCCTAGTTCCGGAGGTACAATATGACATGGTAAAAATGATTGTATGATATGACTTGGCATGTTGCAATACATGCACAGATAATGCTAGCAAGTTAGGAATGCACTGTGTAAAAATAAACAGCAGAGTTTGCAGTATGTATTAGAAAATATGTGCATTTTGAATTAAAGGATGTGCTCTGAAGCATTTACCAGCTTTTCTGAAGCAAACCTTTTATGTACTCATTTAAAACTGACATTTTTTGTGTTCATGGTAGTTTGCATTAAGACCTGTAGAAATCAGCAACATATTTCATTTTCACTGAAAAGCTAAGTCCTTTACAGATGAAAGCCTGTTTTGTAAATTATTTGTGTTTGAGATTAGACCACATACACTCTTCAATATTGTGAAAGTTTAACTATTTGTTAAGAAATTTTAAAATGTCTTTAGAATTTAATTGATACTCAGTGTAGTAGACAGTGTTTAGTTTGTCTGCAGTTATTGCAGGCTAATATTTCCTATGTCCTTTAAACACTATGTGGCAGGACAGGGAGGATATTTGTCTTCTTATTCTCCTCTCCTCTGGGCTAGGCTGCACTCCGGGAAGTGGGCAGGTTGTGTCTTCTGAGAGCACACAACAGAAGAAACTTAAGGAAGTGAAGGATAAGAAGGAAAAGGACTTATAAAGAAAAGACAAATGCAAGCAGAAACTCCAGAAAGTGCTGAGAAACACATGGAACGAACAAGTATTGATGTATCAGAGAGGCAGGAAAGAAAATGTTCTCCTGGACTGCAGGACGGAACTGCAGAGCTGCTTTATGGCGTCCATACACCCTGTCACAAAAATATGAGCTAGGAGATATTTATTTACACATTTTTATTCTACCTCACTTTGGGATATTTTATGAAACTTTATTTTGAAATGTGGTCTCTGAGGTTTAAAACCCCTCTGGGAGTGCTGGTAGCACTCACTTTGAGGAAGTGGTGGAAGCAAAACCATCTCAAAGGTCTGGGTAACTGGCATGCATTGTGCAGATGAAACAAATCACTTCTCACAGACAAAGCAAGTAGCTTGCAGCTAAGTGGAGTTATCTAACCATGCTAACACACAATTTGAAGGTGGGGAAACACATGGCAGTAGTACAGTAGTCAATTGGAATACAGTTTCTGCGCATACCAACATTCCTGAAAGACTGAAATTTGCCTTGAACAGAAAGAGCAATCTCACAGAGAATAACCTCAGGATGAGCAGACATGATACTGAAACTTGTGTTTGTGAATAAGATTAGGCATTAATACAGTGTGATTTTGGTACTCTGGGACCCCACTGAAACTTAGGTGTGAAGCACACACTCTATCCAGTAGACTTCAAAGTTATGTTACGTGAACTTAATTGTGGAAATAGTATTTTCCCCTTCTTTTCATTTTAAAACATAAACAAAACCCTCAAGTCCCTAAACAAACAAGATTACTTTCCAAGTGGAGTGTGAGGGAGCTGCTGGGTATTTCTCATGTTTCTTATGTGGGTATGCCCCTAAAGCCACTGATAACATAGGTAATAATTTGAAATTCACTGAAATCTCAGTAAAGTGTGTCACTGCACCTCCTTTTAAGAAGGAGGAATACGTTTGGATATTATTGAAAGCAGACTGATACTGTTGCTGAGTCAAGAGGAATCTGGCTGGTGCTGCAGAACCAGTAAGTTTCTTAACTGGAACATCACAGGCTTCCCACATTTCACACCTTCAAGCTGCAGGAGATTTGGGTGACTTATTCAAAACAATTTCCCATATTTTAAACCTCAGAGTGTTGCTTCTTATGCACTGGTTTAAGTTTTTATTGTTCACTCTTTTTCAGTAGTGTTTGCTGGCAGCAGCCAAGGAGTTGTAGAGTTTTTTTCTCTCAGAGCACTGCTAAAAGTTTGAAGGCAGTTGCATCAGTCAGACAGATCAACAGTTCGCTTATGAAAGCAAGAACCAATGTCTTTGTGGAAATTCAGAGACGGTGTTGCCACCTGCAAGATATGGCAGGAAGCAGAGAACTGGGGAAGACTGAAATAATTCTGATGTAAAACGCTACGTAGTCCTGAGCCATAGAAATTCACCTCTGCTGGTATTCTTACTTTCATTACCATGTAAATAAATATATGAAGAATGAAGATACCATAGTTATTGAAACTTCTGGTTTCTTAGTACAGTACTTAGTTTCCTGAAAAGAATAAGCATGAAGTACAAGCACAAAATAATCTCTCTCTATATATAAATTTGAAGGATATTAAGTTCCTACCAGAAAATAAATAAATAAAGGAAGGAAGCTTTTTGACTGTGAGTTATTTCCATGTTTTTGTTGTTTTATTTTTTCTAAGTTAGCATTTTGCACCAACCAACAAAATCGCAAACATTCCCAAGGGCTTAAGAAATTTCTTACACATTGCACACTGAAGATTCTGCAAGCTAAATTTGTCTGTTATGCAACCTTTTTGTTTCCAAAGTATTCCCTTATTCAGTTATACAGTTAGCAGCTCTACAACACTGTAAACAATTCTGTTGTTAAATCTCATGGAGAAACTGAATCCCATTTACTCTCTCCTTGCAGCAATTTCATAAGATTAGAGGGGAAAAATGAGGCAATAAAACTGTTTTTACTCTGTACCCCAAAAGTCCAGGGACACATCTAGGGATAAATAATAATAATAATAATAATAATAATAATAATAATAATAATAATAATCTACTGAGTCAAGTGTCACATTTCTTTGATAATCTTTTAAAATGGAATAGCATCTTCAGACTTTATGTGGGTGAAACACTTTCTTTACTAGTTTACACATCTATTTGAAGTTAACTGTTCAGTTGAGTTCCTGATAACTCTTTTCTTTTGAGAGCTCTTATGTCAGTTCCAACACAAACAAGACTTGTAAATAGCAGACTATAGATAAGCTTTCAAAAATGTTGTGTGGCATTTTGCCCACATATATGTCAAGTAAAAGGTTAGAACTTTCTTTTTAAAGAAAAACGTACCAATTAGCAGCAATGCAAGGCTGTCTAGAGCATGAAGATTTCAAAGCTTGACATGTCTGTAAATGCAACACAATCCATTTATCTGTATGAAGCTCTCTTTCATTTTCTGATGAAGAGAAGGATCCAGTGAGGGTCAAACCTACAATACAAGTACAAGTACTCAAAGACATTACTAGATCAGATTCTTTGCCTGATGTGTCCAGCACAGCTAAAACTGGATAACAGGGTTGCAGATGATTGCTTTGTATTTTTTCCTACCAAATTGCAATCTCAATACTGATTTCAGCGGCACAACTACCAAATAAGATTGTCAAACACTCTTATCCCCAGTGTGCAGGAAAATAAGGGAGAGTGGAAGATTTACTTCCTGGCATGGGCCAGTGGAACTGCAGGTCATGGCGAAAGCTGGTAAGCGTTGATAGCAGCCCGCTCAGGTCTCCATCCTGATGGGGCATTGGCAGCCAGTGCCCAAGGCCACACAGGGCTCTGGCTTCATTCCCTCGATGCATTGGCCAACTGAGATGAGCTGACCTGACAGTTGGCTGGTGGCACAGAGCAGTGGGAGTTTGTGCCCCCCCTAGAGCCAGGGGCAAGGAAGAGAGAAAATTATGTTTATAAAAGTCATAATTCCTTTCTCTGCTTGCTCCTGGGATGGTGCTGCTGTGCATCCCTCTTTCTTCAGGCAAACTGTTGTCTTGGAGTCTTGTCATAAGTGATTAGTCAGAATCCAGTATTAAATTAAAAAAAAAAAAAAAAAAATTAGAACCAAATGTACTAACCAAGGTGCAAAATTAACCTTTAAA
The DNA here is from genome assembly GCF_905368555.1 of Meleagris gallopavo. NCBI lineage: Eukaryota > Metazoa > Chordata > Aves > Galliformes > Phasianidae > Meleagris > Meleagris gallopavo. Next base: position 161,309,318 of record NC_139404.1, read on the forward strand.
AAATCCTGCAACATACTGCAAAACAAAAACAGATCCTAAAATTAAAACATACTGTATCCTTGAAACTACAAAAAAGCTTAGTGAATTTGTCTGCTTTTATATAAGACTTTAAAGAGTTTTTATTTTTTAAAATAGCCAAGTGCTCCTGTCCTGGAAGTCCTGACTTTTGGGCATCGTATCATTGAGTACCTAAAATCACTTGTCACTTTGCAAGGCAAAGCAAAGCAAGGCAAGGTAAGGGAAGACAGGAAAGGAGGGAAGGGAGGGAGGGTGGAAGGAGAGGAAGAGGAGAGGAGAGGAGAGGAGAGGAGAGGAGAGGAGAGGAGGAGAGGAGAGGAGAGGAGAGGAGAGGAGAGGAGAGGAGAGGAGAGGAGAGGAGAGGAGAGGAGAGGAGAGGAGAGGAGAGGAGAGGAGAGGAGAGGAGAGGAGAGGAGAGGAGAGGAGAGGAGAGGAGAGGAGAGGAGAGGAGAGGAGAGGAGAGGAGAGGAGAGGAGAGGAGAGGAGAGGAGAGGAGAGGAGAGGGGAGGGGAGGGGAGGGGAGGGGAGGGGAGGGGTAGGGAGGGGAGGGGAGGGGAGGGAGGAAAAAACCCATTGAAAAAAATCTTGTGATTCAAAGCTTATTAATAAACTCAATTTGTTTCCATATATTTCAGTTCCTTGAGGAGTTTGATTTTTTCATCATGTGGGACAAATGATCACAAGATGATTGTGTACATTAAGACTTACATCCATACATAATGTAATGAGCCTTTAGTAGGAAAGTGCAATAAGGTATTACTTGCTAAAATTCTGCAAGAGAGCCGACTCAGGATTGCACATATAATGATGGAGTGACAATTTACATCCATGGAAGAAGTGAATGCTATGTTAATATGACTACATCTTTTAAAGAATAAAGACAATGATCAGGAAAGCCACTTTCTCTTTCAGAAGAAAATAGCAAAGCAATTTTAAATGCACTTCTTCAGCACTTTTCTATAAGATTATGTCTTGTAATAAGAGCTCAATAACTTCTGAATTTGGACACTTCAGTGACCTAATAGCTTAAGTCTCTGACACCACATATTAGAAGAGATTTTATCTTTCTTTTGGCCATATGTAGTCTCCTCTGTTATGCAGGTTTTTTTATGGACATTCACCAATGCAACCTGATAGTAATATTAGTGTACCAAGAAATACAAATTAATCTTTTCTATATTTGTTCTGGGAAAAAATATATATATATATTTATCAAGTACAGACCTCAAGGGACTTAGGCTTTTTGACACTCTGAATCATTAAACACCTTTAGATAAGGGTCAGATACGAACTAATTGACCAGGAAGCATCATTAGGAGATGTACTTCAGCACCATGTCAGTCAGAGCTTCCATGATGTTGTATGGACTCATCACTGCAAACACAAGAATATAGCTGATGGCAGGTCATCCTTCACCATAACAAAATGGCACATCCTATTACCTGAGTGGTTTTTGTGTGTCTTTAATTTGGTATGTAAATTAAGTGGTTAATTGAGAATTAAATTTCACTTCAATAAAATACTAAGCAACAATTCTCCTAAAAGCAATTAATTTAAGTTTAATAGGAGTTACTGCATGTTAAAAAGGAACTGGTTATTAAGAGATAAGGAAATTATTTAAAAAAAAAGATAAAAATCAATTATGCAGTCTCTAGATCTGAATAAATATATTTAAAATAACTGTTCTGTTATTCTGACTCATTAGATACAAATTCAACATCTGTAGCATAAACCAAATGTTAATATAAAATATTACTTATCTTAATACAGTACCCTCTCCTTTACACTACAGTGGACACAGCTAGTGGAACAGGCAAATGCCAGAAGTTAGCCATTTAAATACTTAATGATTGTGCACATTAAATTAAAACTGTCTGCAACGCATATTTTGTAGTATTTTATTTGCAATTCAGATGTTATCTCTAGATGTATGTAAAGCTGTTAAACCTGCTAACAATTAAAGATATTATAATAAAACAGAAAATTGTAGCAATTTGTTTATGTTAATTTATTGTCACTATAAATTCCTCAGGGCAGCAACCATGAATACACTTTCCTGTATAAAACTAAAAACAATTTCTGTACCTCACACATAAAACAAAGCAGGAGAAAAAGTAACTAGTATTTATAGTTGCATGTTTTTTTCCTTCCTTCCTTCCTTCCTTCCTTCCTTCCTTCCTTCCTTCCTTCCTTCCTTCCTTCCTTCCTTCCTTCCTTCCTTCCTTCCTTCCTTCCTTCCTTCCTTCCTTCCTTCTCTCTCTCTCTTTATCTCTTTATCTTTCTTTTCTTTCTTTCTTTGTCTTTCTCCCAGTGGGTGAAGATAATTCTTAATTTTTTTCTTGTGACTATTCATAAATGTTTCATGTAGAAAAACTCTTTTACTTCCAGACTTTAGGGGAAAGAAATCATGAACAGGGGCCATTATTTATTGTCTTGTAGTAAACCGTAATTCTCTGAAACAGCAATTGGCTACAGTACTCTGGGAATTGGACCCAAACTTTTGAAAATCCACTTATTCTACAGTAAAGGCATAAAAGAAACATTCTAAAAATATATGTATTAGACTTGCAGGATGATTTTCAAAGACCTCAAAGAGACCAAATGTTTTACTACACTGTCTAACTCAAAGAGTTTAATGTAAGAAACAACACAGATTTACAGCCAGCAGTCCTAAGCAATACTTGCATAGTGTATAGCTTCTACTACATAGGACACTCCAAAATTAATGCCTCCTATTTATTTTCATGGAAACTATACTAGATATAAAGAGCACAATAACACTATTTGATAGAGCAAATTCTCAACTATAAAGCACTATTTTTCAGCATAGTTGCTACCATTAGCTATGTAATTCTGCCAGAAATCAACAAGAGCTTGAATGTCATGTTTGTAAAAATCTACACCAGCAGAGATGAACCCATTCTTGCTGTTGCCACTGCTCAAATGCACTACCACTGTGCTCATATCACCTGCTTGTTCTGTAAATGTTCAGCAAGCATTGATAAAAATCACTGGATGTAATTTTTCCACATGAAGGAATTCAGTGACATACCTTTCCTCATATGCACTTCAGTGTCAGGTGCCATTTTGTCAGAGTGCCCCTCTGCTGCCATCAGTCACATGGCAACAAAATATAATGGAATATTAGTGGGAAGGTTCAACCTCTACCCCCATACAACCAACATCTGCCTCTAACATCGTGTGCCAACATAATAAAACAGGAAACATGACTTTCAGAGCAGCCGTTGTAAAAACAAAGTTCATTAATTCTTAATCTCTTTATTCATGTTTATCCAAGTTTGATGAAAGTATTCTTTTTAAGTATTGTCATTTAGAGCAGAAACTTTGGATGCTCTCTGATATGCAAGTTCTCTTTCTAGTAATGGGACCAAAAAGTAAAACAACAATACTTAGTGTTCACATCTGGTCATGTAACTGAAAAATGGATGATTATAAACAGTAAGTCAAATACTAATATACCAGGGGACTTGCTGTTTTGTATGACTGACAGGAGTTTAAAATGACTTAAATCACCTCATAGTCATCTATAGTATAACTAAGGCCTAACACTTATGTCACTGAATAGAAGAACAAATTCTCATTGGATTTAACAAGTCTTTTCTGGTATTAAACAGATCTTTTCACTTCAGAAGACAAAAATAATACAAACATGTGCTTGTTCACATTTGTGGGGTAAATAGCAAGTACCAAACCTACCATAATGCAGCTACTGTTTGTAATATATCAAGACAATTATTTGAAATACCAGTGTTCAGTATAAACAGGTTTTGCCAGCTTAATGCCTTGGTGTTGAAATTCACACTGGCAAAACTAGAATATGAAGTGAAAATGTGCAACAAAGCAGACATCCATGAGATAAAACCAGAGATGACTATAGGTAGACACAAATATCTTAAAAAAAAAAAAAAAAAAAAAAAAAGGAGTCAAGTAAATAACTTTGAGTAATTTACATTTAATGTATTCAGTTTGTTAGAGAGGAAAGTACTTTTTAATTGTAGATGTCGATGTTTCCAGCATTGTTACTGTACTTCAAAGAAATAATAAATTTGTATCAACATTTTTAGAACAGATAGATGATGCGTTGGTATAAGTTATAGTATATGTCTCCAGATGTCTGGAGTGATTGTCACAAATAATGTGAATCCATGTTTGAATTTAGGCAGCCAGTGATCAACATAATGTGTAAAGCTCTCAAAGAGATTAATTTCTGTATCACTTTATGATGACATATTTTTATCTCTTGCTGTTTCAATTACCTTGATAAATTGGGGAGGGGGTTTGTTTTCCCACAGTAGCATCAGATAAAGAAATTTTTAGGGCATTTTTTTCCTCACTTAACTCATCTACCTGTTACAGTTTAAGAAACATACTGCTAATTAATCAAGTTAATTACATATTGAGAGGCAAACTTTGTGTGACAAATAATTTATATATATATATATATATTTCTGTTTCAGTACTTTTCACATTTTGGCTAAAAGAGATGAATCATATGCACCACGTGTTGTTAAGAAAAAGGTGATACTGATTTGCTGCTGCAAGCTTTAGCTTCTGTTTCCTACTGCTTCTGTCAATAAAACTGAAAGCAGTTGCCCTTAGATATTTCTGATATTATAATATCATCACTGGTAAATACTCATGGACATTAATTTATCTGACAATGGATATAGAATCTAGTTGCTTATTAGCTAAATTGTGAAAAAAGATTTGTATATTAAATAATCTAAATGTCCCTTGCCTGAGGGATATCCCGTAAATAAAGGATTCCGTTATGTCTGTGGGATTTTTTATTTCCTTTTATATTGTTATTATTATTATTATTATTATTATTATTATTATTTCTGTGATTCTGTGATTCTATTTTTGAGAGAAGAAAGATCTAAATGATGCCAGAAACTTGTTCCCAACATTTGTAATTGATACAAACCTAGTCTGTTTCAATAATCTCATTTTTTCTTCTTTGTCTTACAGGCTCAGGTATACCTGCCTTCCTTTGCAATATGACCTGTTTGATTGAAAGACATGATTTATTTCAAAATAAAATGATGGAAGAAGACATTTATGAGAAAGACATAGAGCTCATAGTTGACTGTCAGGGCCTTGTCTTAAAGAGAAATGAAAGTATATTTTAGAACATGCTACTTTGTACGATTATTCATAGTGTAGTGCAAGATAAAGATAAAGATAAATCCATAAAGGTGATTTCTTCAGTGTTACATCGTCTACTTCACAAATGTTTGATATTTTCAGAGCACTCTGGCCCCAGTGTTCTCATAACCAAATGTGCACAGTATGCAAAACAAATTGAACAAAGGGGAAAGGAATTGCAACAAAGCAAAATGATTGCCATGCTTCTAGGATCTTTTGGAGGTTTGTTTGTATTGCTTATTTAACTCACAATGCTATTTAAATAAAAAGACTATGCAGTCTGATGTGTGAACAGAGCGGGGTGTTTAGTGGTGAATCCTTAGAAGGAACCTATAAGAGGAAAGTGAGATTGTTTGGCAAGGTAGAGCAGAGAAGATATTTTAGGCACTGAAAAAAAATTTGGTGAATAGAAATAGAAAGTCACGCATGAGCTAAGTGTGCACAGAGTAGACAGAGTTGTATGTGAGCCAGGAAAGAGTAAGGAATTGGTCCATTTGTAGACTTGTGAAGCCTTGAAATTGAAGAGGAGAAATTTGACCTTGTAGTGTAATGAGACAGAAAACCACCTGAGAGACTGAGACACGAGGTAACATGATCAGAGCGGTGAACAAGAAAGATAACCTTGTCCACAGTGTTCCGAGTTGACTCTAAGAGGGAGATTAGAGGCAAGAGGGTTACAATTGCTAAGAGGTCACGGCAGGAGAGTAATAATGAAGGCATGAAGCAGAGAGGAAAAAAAAAGATGAATAACTGAAAATACTGTAGATGGGAAAAGATGTCTGTGGAGTCGAAAATGGACATCTAAAAGTCACTGATTATGTGAAAAAATATACAATTAAGGTTACTGCTGTTTTTATTTACTATTTTCTCGGCATTCGGCAGCCAAATTTCTGTAGTAGAAGTCAGAAACCTTTCTTGATCATTTATGTATTTATCTGTCTCTATTCATAGATATTGATATATAATTATTTATATATTTTGGCAGTGGAGCAGCAATAAGAGAAACAGGTGACACAGGTTTATTTTGCTGCCTCTACTACTGATTGGCATTGTGATCCTGTTTGTTGTTTTGCAGTTTTTCTGTCTGTACAAAGAAAGAGAAAGCATTTATTTTCTTTCTTTTTATGTATGCAGATGAAAAAGGTTCATACTATTTAAGTAGGCTTTGAATTGACGGTAGAGCTTGGTTAGAAGATGCACCCCAAGCCAGCCCACACAAACACCTTCACAACAACCAATATGTTGATCCCTTTATTCTGAGGGCACACTATTTCCAAATACTGGCATGAGCCTGTATGCCTTTGGGATTGCTAGGAAGTTGGAAATAACTGTGCCAGAGTAGGTAGTTTTGTCTGGAGGTGTAAGACTTCAACTGTGTCTGAAACATAACAACAACAAAAAATATTTGTCAACATATTTCACCTTCCAATTGGCTTGTGGGTTTATGTGTGGCTTTGAAAAAAGATATCAAAAGACAGTGGTGGTAAAGTGCATTGTTCAAGACAAGAAGGGGCTTTTAAAAACATTGATAAAGTAAGACATAAAGATAACAAAATACTTCTGGGAATTTTAGCTGGGGATACCAATATATTTGAAATGTTACAAAAATAAAAACAAACAAAAAAACCTGCCAACATTAAATGATTATGACTGAGAAGACCTGAAAAAAAAAAAAAAAATAGAATTGGTTAACCAATAAGATCAAGTCTTTTTCGCTTTGGCTAAGTCTTCTTATTTCTGCTGGTCCTGAAGATCTCCAGAAGATAAAGAAAGACAAGCCCCATAGTGCTAGAGAAGTTACAGCTGCCAGTTGGGGGGGGGAAGCAAAAAAAGTTAATTTTGAGATGCATTTTACACACTGAATGCACATTAAAAGAACAATAAATCATATGTTTTTTGTATAATATAGGAAAGCATATTTTTGAAAGTCACTGAAATAAATTTCTTAACACAAAATTCTTAGACGGATAAGTTTACAAAGAGATCATCCCAGTGTAATGCAGGAAGAGATAATTCAGAAAAAAAAATACAAATATAAAGATACATTTTAATATACACTTTTTAGCTTTCTAAATTAAATTGTCGCCATTTGCTCCTGAGACAATTAGCAGGCATCAGTTAGAAGACACAATAGATTTTGTACCCAATTACTTTCACTTTTCAGACAACAGTTTGCAATCACAAGAATATGTGTGGAGGCTTAATCAAAGATTAGAACTTTTTAATTAAATGGGGCCGTATGTGACTAGTCATTTGACATTAATTACTGTTTTAGTTGGATTCTTTTTGATTTGTAAAAAGGCCCTGAGCACTGCAAAAATTATGTCACATCATAAAAACTGCTGATTATTAAGAGTTTTCTTCATCAGCCCACCGCTCTTCTGAACAAGAAATATAATTTCAGAAGTGAAATTTTTGCCTGAGAGAAGGAGATTGGTGAGTTTTAAAAGCAAAATAGCAGATGGTACTTCAACTGGCTCCTCTTAGAAGGGACAGTCTGAAAGTACTTAATTGTAATGATTGATAAGGTCTTCTGACAATGCTCAGCAAAACTTCCAAGAGGCTAAACAGCTGGTGTGAGGTTCATTTGGAGTTTTAACTAGTTGACTACCCTTTGGGGTGTCTTAAAGCTAACTAGCATCACTGACATTAATAGAGGACATCAATCAAAATGAAACGCTGTAGCAGAAACTGATCCAAGACTTCAAGTAATATTTTAATTTGTCGGCCAACAGAGAGGAGGATAAATGTTAACAGTGTCCTTGTGTGATAGCTTTAAATTCAAGTCCAATGGTGCCACCAGTGTTTGCAAGTTGTTCTTTTGTGAGTTTTTCATAGACTCCACTTATTCACTTACTCAGTGTAATGTAGGAACAGTGACAATGAAAATCCTTATCTGAATAGCCTACAGAAAGGAAAAAAAAAAAGTAACAAAGTGCACAGTCTTTTGTAGACATAAAAATTCTGCTACAGTCTTCCTATGTTACTGTGAAAAAATGTCATTTAATTTATCTGTAGTACAATTTCCTAACTGTAGAGCAATGGTCATACCTTTCTACTTCACTCAGTAGATAGTAAGACCTTGAAAATAAAAGATATTGGCTGTTGGCATTAGTGCAGTGCCTAGGACAAACAGATGCTTCTAAATACTGCAGTTATTTATATAACTTATATAAGTTGTATTTATTCCTATTTTTCTAGTTTAGTCTCCATCCTGCTAGAGTCTGAAAATCACTATGGAAACTGTGGTAGTAAACATGGTATTTAGAAATCAGTTTTCATACCATGTCTAAGTTAAGTGTTTTCCTAAAAAGATCTAAGTCACATTGTATTTTCTAATGGATTGCAACCTCTCCTGAAATGGACAGAAGGATTCACTCCATTCAGATAAAAATTTTCCATTTGAAGTGGAAAACTATCAACTATATATGAAGGCAAGCATCATAGGAAACTTTAATTCCAGAATGAATGTAAAAAGATATGCTTTATTATTGAAGTGAGATTATTTTTCAAGGGGAAAAAAAAAGAAGCACTGAAGAGAAACAGAAAATTATCATAGTATTTTGTATTCGTTGCATTAGTTATTTCCCAAAGAAAGCCTATCAGTTAAAATGATGAATTCTAACCTTTACCGATTCTTCCAGAGAACATTCAATTTATATTCTTCAGGCACTTTACTACTTGTTCAAAATACTGATGCAAAATTATCGTTTTTGTTGTATTTATAAAGATCTAGTTACAAGTTTTCAAGGACATTTTCCATATTTCTTTCAAATCTAAGTCCTTTAGTATAAGTTAAGATAAAAATGGAACAAAAAGGTAACATACGGTACAGTTATTTAATGCATTAATATTTAAATACAGTGTTATGTTGAATGCAAGTCTGGTGGTCAATAGAAAATACAAAGGTCACATTATCACAGAGTACAGAAAGCTTTAAGAGATGAATACCAATGGACAAACAATTCTGCCAAGAATCTTTTTTTCTTTTTATTAGTCCTATGAGATCCAATAATGCTCATTTAAAATCAATAGTTTCAAATTCCCTTTATGAAAACAATCTGGCAAAAGTTCTTTGCATTGATAAATTTAAACAAGCAAACAAATTAAAAAAAAAAGTTTTAATATAGGTTCAAATTTCGAATTTACTTAATTTGTGTCTTGAACAAGTTCTGTAGCGAACATGTCAGTGTTTCTTTGAGCACCATTCTTTATAGAACAGCAGTTGTCACGCAAATGAATATTGCAGTGACTGTTGCTGTGCAGTGTTGCAGAGTTAGATGCTATTCTTGCTCTGCAGTGTAAGGGTGTGTTGGACCTGGGATACAAAACTACCAGCGTACTGAACATGGAGTTGATGAATACTCTTGTGCTGTGAAAAATGGTACAATCTAGAATGTCTACTTGCTTGCTGTAAGATTTTTTTTTTTTTTAAGAGTAAATACTTCAGAGAATCTTATTTATTTATTTGTTCATTCGATCTTTCATTGTAATTAATTGTTTACAATTATGTCTATATTCATTGAAAATGACTGGGTCATCTGGACCCACAGCGGATCTGGGGAAGCTGAGACCTTTTCAGAAGATCATTTGATTTGTGCAGGTACAGAGATCGGATGATCTGGGGATTTCCAAGGTTGGGAGAAGACAAATATGAAGCTGTAAATAGTACAACAATGATCCCACAGTTTTTGAGCAATCTGAAAGCCTTGTTAAGGTCTTTGGGGATTACAGAAACAATGTCCCTAACGAGTGCAGAGGATTGTGCCATTTACTGACAGGTTGACTGAAATAAAAAGTAGAAGGAACCTATCCTTAAAATCATGTTTATAAATTATTTATTTATTTTTGTCTCCTAGTCACTTTTATTTTTATTTATAATATATATATATATTTAAATTATAATAATAATAAAGGTATCTTTTTTGAAAGACTGGTAAAGCCTGGCTTTTTTTTTTTTTTTTTTTTTTTTTTTTTTTTTTTGTATTCTCATTCTCCTCTAGGGAGCTTGCTCTAAGGAAAAGATCTAGACAGGTCTACCTCAAAGCTCTGGCTGAACTGGGGTCCCATCACTACTCTTGTGGATATTTCAGTAGAACTGAAATACTCTGAACGTGTTTCAGGCTTTGCTGTTGAATACACTGAATAACATCTATTTTATGAAATTTGTATCTAATTATCTAGACACCTACCAATTTAATGCTGTCAGAAGTTCGATGTTAATTTCCATGGCCTGTGGCAATAGCTTAGTTATAGTAGGAACATTACCAGTGGAAATGTTAGTCACCTCCTAAGTGATATCAGAGATTTGCAAATGTCACTGATATAAAACCCTTGGATGTAGATACCTAAAGTAGTTGTAGCCTAAGGACCAGCTCCACATGAATGCAGATGTGTCAGCATAGGTTATTTGCTGATCCCTGCAAAGAACTGACTTCATTGTGCTGTATTAGGAGCCTAATAGAATATACAAATATCGAAGCAGAGTGTTTCCTATGTCAGTCAGCTACAGATGACTAAAAAAAAAAAAAAAAAAAAAAAAGAGTGTTTTAAAATTCTTTCCCTTGAAATTCAGAGATGCAATTAAATTAGCTGAATGAGGCTGGAATTTAGTTAGGAGTCACACTTCTCACACAATAGCCTGGTTAGTGGTTAGGACACTAGGACACTAGGTTGCCACAGAAGCTATTGTTTGGGAATTACATCTATGGCTCCTATTTCATAAGATGGTACGCTGAGTAGGAAAGAACCATATTTGTATTCTGGTCCATATTCTTGCCATCACCACAGTTGCTTTTTCTTTTTTTTTTTTTTTCTTTTTTTTTATTATCTAATTGATGTTTAATATAAACTAGGTAAAGAAGCTGGTGTTCAGTTCTGTGTTGCTATTTGAGTACTTCAAGCACTGTGCTGTATTGTTCTGCAGCTGTTGTCTATGCATGCAGAGCTCCTGCTTGACACCGACCTTTTGACTTCACTCCAAGTTCTTCGGAAGCAAAAGTTTGATTTAAATGTATTACCAGTTTCTTTTCATCAAATAGGTCTATATTAAATTTGAGAATTTAATGTAGAATAAACAGCAGTTGATTTGAGCATCAATCTCTTAAATACAAGAAAAGAGTTAACATTTTTCTATATTTCACTACTGTTCAGAGGAATTAAAATCTGTGATAATGACAAAAACACACAGATCCATTTCAAATCTGACATAGGAAAAATCTTCTATCTGTAAGGAGACAGCCAGCAGCTTATTCATCCACATTAAGAATGAACAAACAAAATAAAAATTTCCCTGCAGAAATAAAGTAAGTTCCAATTTGACAAAGGGATGAAACTGTAAGACAGTAACATTAAATGTAGTGATTTTCTACTGCATTTCCTCAGGCAATCAGAGAATGATATTTAAACATGATAGTAACTATATGAAAGGTGTCAAAAAAACATTCAAAATGTAAATTTATGTAAGACTCTGAAAAGAAAGATACATTAGTTCTCCTAATTTATGTAATTAGCTAATACAAATCCAAAGAGAAGTCCTTTTCATGAAGACAAAGGATTTGTGGGTGTGACAGATATATCTTTGGTCAAAATGGAGAGTTCTTAGATACAGATTTACTTCCATGTCTTGTTACCTATAAAAGACAGTACACAGTAAGTGATTTTATCTCTAGGAAGATCATTCACCCTATAATTTTCCCAGTCTTTGCAATTATCACAGGGGTGGCTGGGGAACACCTTTTAATCCCTTACACAGTCTACGTGGAAGATGGGTGAAGAAAGCTGATCCTGAGGAGTTTAGGCATAGGTGCTTTCAGAAGGGGCTTAGACCTAAATGCCTTCACAATGGAATTAAAGCCACCTGGAAACTCTGTAAAATAGATTTAGTTCAACAGGAGTTTCAAAAGCTACTGGGATTAGCCAATATTGGAGCAATACTTTGAGACTTTAAATTTGGGATTAAGGTAAATTACAGGGGTATATTAGATTGCAATGAATAGGATTAATTCTTTTGCCTCTCTGGGTACATCAAAATTAGCACTGAACTTTGTATTAAGAGCATTCATTTGAAACAAGTCTTTCAACCATCTCCCAAAAATTGTGTTATGGTTCACACTGTGGAGTACTCTAGGAAAATTAACTGGGATTTCTTGCAGATGGCATTACATTGAGAAACATGCCACAGAAGCATGCTCCCCTGCTCTTCAGCTACTAATGGCATTCAGTCCACCAGAGAAGACAGCAGCTTGTCTAAAAAACTCCATTTTAAATATCACCTGAGACAGAAGGTATGTGGAGGAATTGTGGAGAAAAAGATGTTAACATTGGAAAGTTTTAGAAGAGGTAGATGAGATTGTAAAAATTTTTGAATTCTTTTCCTTTGATGAAGTATATAGTAGAACATGGCAATACTAGTGGCACTCCTCCATCAGATCTAGGAGAACTAGAAGGATGAGTACATGATGAGTAGATTGCTGAAAACAGATAACACAGACCTCCTGCTGGAATCACACAAAAGAACCAATGGAAGAAACTATCAGCATCCTCCTTTGCTTGCAGCTTCTAGCCCAAATCATTTTAAACGGTAATAATAAACAAAGAAACAGGTGTATGTAGGTTACATCTAGCAGCCAGCTACCGATAATGAACATAAATAATGGTTAGGTCCTATATAATTGATTGTATCTTCTGTATCTGGGCTTTAGACCAGGGGGGAAAAAAAAAAAAAAAAAAAAAAAAAAAAAAACAAAAACCTTGCATGTAATTATGAGTAAACAAAAGACACAGAGTCAAAAATACTTTATGTGAGAATTAAGTATCAAATTAGAGTTCCAGCTTTCCATTTGTAAACAAAAGACTTGGAGTCAAAAAGAACTAGTGTGGGAATTCATATGTTAAGAATGACATCTGCCACTTACCAAGCCTTGTCAGCCTTACTACATTTAGAACACAGCATAATTCCAAGTTCTGTAATAACACTTTTTTCCAACAGGTCTCCAATCTGTCTAACATCTAGCCAGTATCAAGAGGTTAGAAGCTGCATGAGATGAGTCATTTGCTGCTGAGATCTTGGAAGCAAGACTAGTCATTAATACACACTGTTGACAGTCTAAACTGTTCCCATATCACAACCCAGAGTTACATGAGACAGGAACTCTCACCTTTCCTTGCAGAAACTTCACAGCTCTCTGCATTCTCACTGTTGCATTGCTTATGCAATGGAATAAATTGTACTTGTTTAGCAGAACAAAGCCTTTAGGCCAGCAAAAAGTTTCAGTGTCTCAGATAAACCACTGAAGTCATCATGCCAGGAAAATTTTCTTTTTTAGAGATGGAGGTTTTCCCTCCTGTCTTCCTGTTCCCTGAGTATGGGCAACAAGGTTCACAAAAGGAATGTGTTGCAAAGAGCTCTGTGGGGACAAGTAATGAAATTCAGTGTATTCCTACCCCAACATCTGTTAACCGTGGTAGAATTTAGGCAGATACATGACCAAAATGATTTTTAGATTGAGTACCATGTTTCAGGCAAATGATAGACCATTGCTGTAAAACTCGGAAATAATTTTCTCTAGTAATATTGCAAACACATGCAAACACTGCTCCTATTCCTTTTCTAAAATCAACTGCCTTTTTCACATCTCTTTGTGTCTCTTTTCCCTTTCCTTTGATCTCTTTTCTTTATGTCTTTTTTTTTTTTTTTTTTTTTTCCTTCCCAGAATTAAAACTTCATGAAATAGTCCAGAGGAGGTGAGATTAAACTAGAATTAGAAATATTGCAGAGATATATTTTCAATCCAAACAGATAAACCTTTTTTGTTTTTTATAATACATTCTTTTCCAACCATTAATATAAAAATGCTATTGGAAGTTACTAATTACTCTATTCTTATAACCACATGTAACCTTAATTAAAAACTGTAATCCACTGCAAAACGTAATGCACACAATGAAAAGGCAATCCAAGTTGTTAGATAACTAGGTTTTATTACTTAAGCTAAACTTAATAGATACATTTTCTTTAAATAAATAAATAAATAAATAAATAAATAAATAAAAGCTCAAAAGCATGATATTTTTCTATGTTGCAGTTGTTCTCTGCTATCCAGCAGTGAAAACAATAATTGTTATCAGTTCTTCATGTTCTTAGGGTTGGCAGTGATATTAGTTTGCATGAAGAATACAGCCATGCAAAAGCACAGTAGCACTATAGAGGAAGAGAGGCTGCCAAAGTCTCTGATGAGACTTGCCAAAAAAACAGTCACAGTAGGGTATCTTTGCTAGCTCTCTATCAGTCTACCTATAGGTCCTGCTCTCAAGGATAATCACCTGCTGCTGAGTAGAACTATTCACTGAGGCCAAGAGAGTGACTTAAATACAGTCTCAAAACTTTATAAACTGCAAAGGTGACAATACTCTTACATTATAAGGAGTCTCTTGACACTTGCTTAACGTGGGCTCAGTGCCACATTAGCATTACCATCCAGAATTGGAATTGAAGTTGGTTTTTAAGATGGTCAGCTGGAATGGGCGATAGGCTGACGTGAACATTTGCATCTGCCTATAAAACCATGTTCTCGGTCTTTTAATGTGTGTTTATATATATATATATATATATATATATATATATATATACATACTCAGAAATCTGGAAATCTTCCTGGAAATTTCAGTCCTGCTCATGTTATCATCCTTCTTTTTCATTTTACACGAGACAAGGTTAATTGAGCTCAGGAATGAATATGGTATGATGAACTCATACATATGTCACTCAGCTGAGAGCAAGTAGCTACTTTCCATACAAAAATTCTTCCTCTGATGTTAAAGAATTCAGATTAAAAGAGTGAGATACTGATTCTGAGAGCCTACACACCTCAGGGGAATAGGCACCACAGGGAACGAATTTGAAAAGCAATGATACTACTCCTCGTCTAGGCTAGCAGTTAAGCCATTCATCCAGTAAGCAGATACTCACCTCTTGAGGCAATTGGCACTTCTTTCTCCTCCTTACAGCATTGGCTCTGCAAACTCCTGAATGAAGACCAGCATTTCGGTGATCCAGAAGAGTCAAGTGACTACAAAAAGAGTTCTTTGAATGTCATGTATTGGGAGATAAAAAATATACTGGCTTTATCTCAGCACAGATATGTACCTTCTGTGCCACTTTGTTACAAGGATGATGGAATTGAAATAGAGAGTAAATGTATGAAGAAAAAAATCTAGGCTTTCATATTTCCTACTAAAAGCTACAAAAGCTAGAAGACAGTCACTTACAAAAATTAAGTGTGTGCTTCACATCAATCCCACCTTAGCAGACTGGTAGAACAAGCATTTTCCATGATTGTAATTAAGGCTGTAGCCAGTGTTAGCCTAGGATTGGGAATAGGCCTCCAACTTCTGTGAAGAATAATTCTATGTAGTAAGCAAACACGAAAAAAGGCATTTTTACTATAGCAATATTTTCAGACTATTGCAGGCAAAGTAGATAGCTCATTGACTTAAGATCCTCTGACTAAATCTGTATTGCATCAGAATATGTCTGAGTAATAGGCATGTATCTTTAGTAACCAGCTCTGAGGAAGCATAGCTACTTTTAGCAGTAGCAAATTTGAAGCCATAGAGGAGGGATGTATAGGGAAGCATAAATTTTATAAATTTAGGTTTTGTGAGGATTAGGAAGTGCTGAAAACTGGTGACCTAGGTAATGGTCTGTCCTGTAGGCAAGTTTGGGCTTCTAAATACCAAGTCATACTGACCTTTATGTGATCTTTAAATTATCTTAGTTTCATTATAGGCCTAAATCTTAGGTTGGACTGACCCATGAGTTCTTTCTTTGATTCGTTTCTGGTTTGTGATGTTTGTAATGTTTCTAGTTCCTAATCTTAGGCTTTCAAGAAAGATTTGATATTCCTTTGAGTTTTGAACACATTTTTTTTTTCCCCCTCCAAAGGAAGTGTTTCTGCACGAAAAAAACATCTGTGATGATTTATATATTTTTGTTGTAATCCCCTAATTCATTAGAAGCAGCATCTCCATTCAGAGGATTACTATGTAAATGTATGTGCATAAATCTAGGGAAGTTAACTTTTAAAAGGGACAGACACTTCGGTTTTCAGAAGCATTTTTACTTGTGATGTTGTTTCCAGCTGTGATAAATAAAGGTCTGAATTGCAGTGGGAAGTGTAGAAATCGAGACCCTGATCTTGTGCTGAATTCCAAGTGGGTAAGACGTTTGCCAACACATGGTTCAGTGCAGCATCAGGGCCCTAAAATCTGAACTTTGAAGGGCTGAGTTTTTTATTCTGAAGTGTTCAAATGGACTGCTTAAAAAACCTATAAATGCTTCATCTAGACAGCAGGGCACCATTTCAGGAACTGATTGCCCATTATATACTGACAATAAAATAGGAAAATACCCCAAGGGAGAAGGAGCAGGGCCTTATGACTTTCCCATTCAACTCAATGTGAAACTTATAATTTCCTGCTCCCACTTTGCAGGATGCATCAGTTTCCAGTGGCTGTTGCATTATGCTCCTAAGCCTCTTTCAAAGAAATGTGAAATTAGGGGGCTCTTTAAAGTGGAAAATCAGACAAAATCATTGCAGAAATCAGAGTTCCACAACAATAAAAATTTCCTTCATATATACAAAATATATATTTATTTCTTTCATATTGACTTCTCCCTTCCCAGAATTAATTGGCTACAAATAATATTCATTTGATTCACATTTTCTATGCTAAATTGTAAAAACGGGCTTACCATACACAGAAGTGAACTCATCTGTTTAAGAGATTTTCTAAGATTTTGTTTCATTCAAAAATCAAAGTGATCTCTGAGAAAATAGTCATGGAGAACACATTAGACTGTTGTATAGATTGACACATTCTCCTTTCCTGCATTAGAGCCAAGAAACCAATATACATCCTCCTCCTCCCAACACTGAATCTCCTCTGTGAAACTTCCAGCCGTCTGCGGTTGCAGAGAGCACCTGTCTGGATAATGTGAAGGGATAAGGGAGTATGTTAAACAAGGGCAGAGGGAATTGGGGAGGGTTGCAGGAGACACAGAGCTAATTGAAGCAATGCATTTTATTAATCTGGAGTGCTGTCTCCAGGCATGCCTGAAATCTAAATAATGATACTGAACTTCAAAGGCCTTATTCTCCATTGCTTGTGCACTCAGTACTCCTATTTAAGTCAGTGGAACTTCTAAAGTATATAAAAACAGAATTGTACTGTAAGCTGTAACAATAATTTAAAAATAAAATCTTATACTGTTTACAGGAAAAGAATAACCCTTTATCTGGTCAATTCTTTCCTGCCTATTGGCATTATGGGTAGCTTGAGTGTCAAGGTATATGATTTTGACCCTCTGGAGAGCCATATAACAGCCTAGATTTCCTTTGATATTTCATTGTTTTCCAAATGATTTGTTCTGCTGCTGTGTTCTGCTGCCGTTGGACACTGTGTGTACACGGCACATCAAGTATTTATGTAGAATCTAGCTACACAGTTTTGTAGCTTCTCAGGTGTGCTCAGGGATTTGACTTCTGCTTTTTAAAATTCTTCTGTTGTTTCAGTACCATTACATATTGAATTACATTAATTTCATCATGTGAAAATTAATTATTGGATGGTCTCATAATGTTTTGAAGCTGTAAGGTAGCACTATACTTAATTCATCTTCGTTTTTCAAAATGTGAAGAAACAGCTACCTTCATTCTTACATGTACAAAGAGGCACAGATCTCCATCTGCCTCTTCCACATGTGCTCTTAAGGATGTCATTTGCTGAGACAGGGGACACAGTATGAAATGTTGCTGCACAAAAAGCCCAGTTACTGTTACTTCAGAACACAAGATTGCTGACATTTGTCATTTCTGCCTTCCTCCAGCAAAGCACCAAAATGGATATCCTAACACTCAGCTCTCTCTAAACCTGGAGATGTTCTTATCCACTTTCACATACAATTTCACAATAGATAGGATGTAATCACTGAATATGCTATATGAGAGACTAAATACGTCTCTTTTTCAACCACATTTAAATACTAAAATTTGCACTGACTTTTCTAGTTAGATTTGAATCTTAGAATTTTCCTGGCAGATTGTTTTTTAAACCTTTTCTCTTATTAAAAAAGCTTGGTTAGCATGCTAAGGTTGGCTTAAAACATTAATAATAATTGGCTAGCTGATATTTTTTAATGAGGACAGTATTTCATGGAGATAAGGGAGTTCATCCAAATCAACAGAAATTGTAAGAAAATGTAGGTTTTAATTAAATTGATTAGATTCCATGATCACAGCATCCAGTGGAAGAAAGTCTCAAGCTTTATTTGCTTTGTTTTACAACTAATCCAAATTAAAACACAGGTGCTTGCTATGTGCTATGCAGAGCACATGGGGCAGCAGTGGATGAGGCCTGAAGGAGGCACAGCCCATGGAGAGCCTCACAGGAGCAGACTGAGGCTGGAGCTGTGGCACATGACAAGGATTCTTCTTGGACTTGCTTATCTGTGTCCTCATCAAGCTTTGAGACAATGATGTAAAAGAATAATCTCTTACAAGTGGCAGAAGTGAAATGCTATGAACTGACAAATTGCCTCATTTCCCATCCCCTTGCACTGTGTGGAGGACGAGGTAGAGGAGTCAGGAGTGAACCTGAGCCTGGAAAGAAGAGTATGGAGAAAGTGTTTTTAGTTTTGTCCTTGTTTCTCACTGCCGTATTTTTAATCGGCAATAAGTGAAACTAATTTTCCACAAGTTGACTTTCTTTTGCCTGTGATGGTAATTAATACTTTTCTCAACCTATGAGGTTTTTTTTGTGTTATTTTTGTTCTTTCTCCTCCTGAAAAGATGTAAGGGAGAACATCTTGGTGAGTGCTCGGCAGCTCGCCGAAATTAATACACCACAATACAGCTTAACATTTCTGTCTCAGGTACTCACATGGGGATTTGTGCTGTGAAATTTTCTGGAGAAATTTTCATCAGTGCTAATCAAACCTTAATTTTCTTTTTTACTTAAAGAAAATCTTTTCTTTAAATACTGTCATAGAATTTAAAAGCTAAATAGTCTTTCTTTCTGAATGTTGTTTCTCCAATGTTCTGTATATAGCCTGTTATACAATTATGCATGCCATTGCACTCGAGGGGCTTAACTCTGACTATTTTCAGTCCTCTGCTGGCTCCTTCACATTAGAGAACAGAGAATCACATTTCCAGACTTCTAATTCCAATGGACTTTCTGTATGCCATTTCAAAGGCAGAAAATTAATAAATAAATAAATAAATAAAAAATAAAAATAATAAAAAAAATTTCCCTTTGCTCTCTGTTTTTAGAGATAAAAGAGTAACTATTATTTTACTAGTCTCACTCTCTTTAATATAAAGCACACTGGAAAGGTCTAGGAAATGACTTCTTTACCAAATGCTCCTCAATAAAATTTTTCTCAAGGGAGATAGGAGAATTACAAAGAAACTACTAATGCTGTGATTCTGAGATATTTCCGTAATATTACCAAATATTGTATCAGTATTTGTTAACTTGAAAAGGAATGTGCAAGAGAGAAACCACACATTCCCCGAACTGGGTGTATTATTTTACTTGTGGAATCCACACTGATACGGCTAATGCTTTTAAGGGACAACCTGACCACCATCCCAAGATAATGAATATAAAACGATTTGCATTCACATGTATAGGGTTTCATTACAAAATGACCCACCATCTTTTACAACTCTTAGGATTAAATACAAAATGAATTACACAAGTAAATAATCCCATGAAGCTAATGAGTGCTTTCAATGGATGAATTTAGACACACGCTTAAGTTTCTGCTTCAACTGAAGTTTATTAAATAAAAAAGGCATCTTTCCTTTTTCTAAAGGTAATTTCAGCACCACTAATGGACACTTATTGTTCATCAACTGGAGGAAAGATGGGAAGGCGGAAGGGAACAAATGATCATTACGGGATAACCAACACAGAAGACAGAAGGAGTAACAGCAGGGGTGAAATGGAGTTAATGCCACACAGAGAAGCAACCAGTGTGCCCAAAACATCTTGGCAAAACTGATGTATTCTGAGGCTGTGGGGAGATTACAGTACAGGTTCCTATAAGAATATATTGCAGACTGTGTGTTAGGAAAGCTCCTCCATTAGGGAAAAATTGCCTGTGGAATGAGAAATACATGAGCAAAAACTGGTAACTGAAGAAATGTTGTTTAGGTCTGCAGTGGGATTTTTTTTTATTTTTATTTTTATTTATTTATTTATTTTTCTGGTGTGACAGTAGGCCACCAAAACAACCCATGGGGCTGCTGAGGTACAGTTCTGAAGGTGAAATGGTGTGAGATTTATTGCCAGGCTGTCAAATCTTCATAACATCTTTCAGAGCTGATGGGAATTGAAAGTGTACGTGTGCTTTTATTGGGCTGAAAGATACACTGTAGAAAATAATAATAATCGGCATATAATACTGTTTCATTCCATTGAAATTTCTCTGCCTTTGCTAATGTTTGCTTAATGTGTACTAGCACAGTACATGCATTGTAGAGTAACCATTACTTCAATTACGAGACATAATAGGAAGTCACTAAAAGATTTTTTAATGGCATTTTATGCTAGTATTTAGGTATATTAAGAAATAATGCTTTTTCAGTTACTTTTGGCACAATAGACTAAATTGCAATAAGAAGATAACTGATTAAAGCAGGCTGATGGTCTTCTGATTTTGCCATGCAAAATCCTTCTTTCACAGATTGCCAGTCGGAAACAATGTTCAACATGGAGAGAGCAGGAAGAAGCTTGATACAGAAAAGGAGAGGCAAGATTTAAATGTTTTCAGTTATTTGTTTCAGTCCATATACACAATTCCTTACACTATTGCAAAGATGCTTTTCAGGTTCTTTAGGTGTCTGGAGAAATTTATGCTCTGGCTCTTGAACTGTATTAACACTGAGACTGAGGCTGTACCTGGTTGAAATAGTGGCTGTGATCCAGAAGCAAAAAAATTTCCATACAAAATCCTTGTAGAATCTAAGGCAAAAGGAGAAAACAACAGTATATCTCAGTACCAGCCTGGATAAGTTGACACTTATGTGGTATTCTCCAGTTATTGTCTAATTAATGCTGAATATGCAATAGACACACGGCATCCAGAACTGTCTATAGCTGAACATCCTATGCACTTGGATACAGAACTACATTCTGGTCCAAAACTTGTAGTTCTGTACATTGTATAGAGAAGTCAAGAATAAGTGCATTAAAGAATCCAAATTAGAAAATGTTGCTGTATCTATTTTCCTGTGCTCTAGTTTCTGAACTTGTAAAATATTTAATATTCACTGTTTTTATGTCATGTCCATATTTACTGTATCCAAGTTGCACAAAATTATTGAGATAAAGGGTACTATAGAAAATATTTATTTATGTGGGTTCCCAAATCAAGCCCTGAGACACATAGACTCTGCATATGTATATATTTTTTTTTTTTCACAGAAAGTTTTAAAACAGTATGTAACAAAAAAGAAAGTTGAAATTTTGGAGCATCCTTGAACCATTCTACTGTCTTACACAGCCTTTTGAGCAAAACATGTTTTCTCAGATTTGCTAGGTTTCTTTTCTGTAGAATCTACATGCCATTACAGATGGAGTAACAGGTTCTTTAATCTCTTCACAACAAATAAGCTGCTCTTTTTAGAAAGTTAAAATAGTAATAGTTTGATCTTTTTAGAGGCAGACTGAAATTACTAGGCTAACAAATATTTCAGTAGCAAATATCTAAGTTTAAATTACTGAGATTTTTACAACTGGAAGTTACAAGATCAATCATGATAGTTGAACATGAGAATTTTTGTGATATGTTTGAAGTTCTACTGCACTATCAAATACTATCATTAAGTAGAAACAACTCATACAACATAAACTACTGACTGAAAAATAGTGTTTCAGTTATTTTTGTTATACAACATGTAACAAATTGCCTTTAAATTATTAAGTTTTCAACTTCCTTAAATGTCTTTCATACTTATTGTTAGAACTATGACAAGTCATTCTAACAGATACAAACATTCACCCTATTTTATATAAGAGATTCTTAATTTAAACCAGCTTTTATTTATAATTAGTGTTGAACTAGTACAAGTTTTTAAAAATCTGAGATTCAGTGTCTTTTTTGTTGAAGTTTGTTACATCAGTGGTAAATATTTGACTGTTTTTTCTTGTGTAATTTATTATTCTTTTTTTCTTCCTTACCAATCTCAATCTTATTGATGATTTTAAAAATATGTTTTAAAGATATGAACAGAAGATTGTATCGCCATTGACCATGCATATAATCTCTGTTCACAGGAATTTATTCCCAGATGATTTTGCAAGGGAATCCGTATGACTGTATAAATATGATTGTTTGCCATACATTGCTGTTAAGGGTTGAACTACAAGATCTATTTCAGTTTTCTGAATAACTGGCAAATTTTTTTTTTTTTTGAAAATGAAACATGCACCACTGCATCATTTGAATTAATTTATTGTTTTCCTTGCCATTGTACTGTATCAGCTCTTAGAATGTACTGTTTTTTGTTTTTTGTTTTTCTTGTTCTTATTCTTGAAAGATAATCTCCGTTAAATATCCCATTTAGTATTTTTCAAACTTTCTGACACATGGTGGAGTGTATTTATTCTTGACTAATGCTTACTAAACTAACATATCAGTATACGTCATGCTGCGTGCCAAATCCTGCACATTAACTGACACAATCAAGCTTATATTGCAAATGAACTAATTTTCCAAAAACACTTGACATTACTGGCAAGTCATCATATACTCTAGATGTTCTCATATGAATTTTTCCACAAAACATTAAGTTGAAACTGACCTTGAAAATGACTGTATACTGAGAGATCAATTACTGTGAATTTTATATTTCTTGGTAATTATGTGTTGCATGATATAGGTTTTCTCTGCTGCCATACAAATACAGAGTATGCACTTTCAAATCATAATCCTTGTAAATAACCCAGAGTCTGAATTTACTGTAGTGAAAAACTAGTCATCTGAGCTATGTATGATAAAGAAAATAGTTAACAAGGATGATTCTTTTCGTTTACCTTTACATCTGTATTTAGCAGACACCTATAACAGAGCTACTGCTGTAGTACCTCTTTCATTGTTAGTAGGGAAAAACAGAAGTCTATAGCTGACCACATCAATTCCATTGTCTACTGCCTATTGATCTCCATTGGATATAAAGAAATACTGAAAGTGGCGAGTTAATATACAGACATCTTATAGAACTCCAGAGTTAGGTGAGATGTCTCCTGACCACTTACTTAAGTGCTGTTGGTATAAATATATTATGTTACTAAATTTTTTATTGCTATACATATTTTTTAGCTATTGCAATGCATTTATTCTGTGCAAATTGTTTATCTGTTGTACTGTGTACTTTATAAGGTACATGGCAGAACCTTTATATGTTTCTACCACATTGATCATTTTTATATCTCAGTGATATTAGTTCTTAAAATATATTCAGTTTTTCATAGTTTACATTATTTTAGCTAGAACACAAGCTATAAAATTATTATTATTTTCAAAATAAAATATTCTTGGCAATTCTGTGAATACTAAAAAATATTAATTTCATGTACATGTAAATACAACTTCCTGAAATCCGGATGCAATCATGCTGCAAGCAAATAGATATTTAAGAGATGTGTATTAATATAAAATGAATAGGAATATTTCAGGTATAATTTACTTTCCAATAGAAATGTCATCATTTTGAGGTGTTTATTAATTATCATCTGGGAAAAAGAAAATTCACTTTGAAAGCATCAAAACAAAATGAAAAACACAACTTTTCTGAGGTTGTCTGGCACATCAACAGTATATTTAGTTTTTCAGCAGCTTGCTGTCATCACTTCATTTTTTAAAGCCTTTTTTTCTTTTTTTAGAATCACACTTAGTTTTGTTCTTTCGTAGATTCTTTTTCCTTGTTTCCCAACTTCTTGAAGTTTCACTGAGGTGTGCAATCAGAGCAAGCAAAAAGATTCACTCAGTTCTGGCTCAGCTGGGATAGTGTCTGCAGCTGGCATCAAAAATGTTGAGTGAAACTTGGAAAAAGATGTTTCTATTTCCTTTGTAAATAATGAGTAAGCTCTCCAGTGGAACTAAAATCTTTAAACTAAGGCGGAAATTTTTACCAACCTTGTTCTATTGTAATGGACTTTTCAGTAACTTCATCTTATATTTGTGCCAATATCTCAAGCCATTAATCTTGACAGCTGCTGATATTTACAAGAAAAGCCTTCAATTGGACGTTAATATCAAATTGTGTTAAACAAGAAAGTGACAAGATCTGCACAAAATTAACAGAATTCTAACTAGAAGTGTTTTCTCAAAATCCTTTAAAAAAAAACACAAAAAACAAACAAACAAAAAAAAACAGATTCCAGATTTCCCAGTAGAAAAAAAAAATTAGATATCTGTTTGACATCATTGAATTTTATGTGTATTTAATTAGAGAAAACTTTACGTTACCAAGAAATACTTTAATAATCATGTCAAGGTTATATATATATATATTTGCAGAGGAAAATAAAGATACAATTTCATAAGCATGTATTTCAAAGTTGTTTGCTAGTTATGAATGAAATACAATCAGGAAATATCTGGTAAATGAGAGCTTAAAACAGATGAAATTAAACATCAAAAACATACTGATGAGGGAGAAGGATTTTTACCTGTCTATGCTGTAGTGCTTTATATCACCAAGCTACCTTGTCTTCCAGTCCAGTACAAGGTAAGGAAGCTGGTAAACATGTCATCAAAAAGCAGAAATTTCTATTACACTTATTAAAAATATCAGTGTTTTCTATTATTTTAATCTCAATAGATCTGTTTTCTTGTTACAGTTTCAAAAAGACTGATCAGAAAAAAATTAGCAAAAGTATTAGGCCATATCTAATCTCAAGTTAATTTAGCAATCAACAATGCAGCACTTTTATGGTAGATTTCTGTTGGCACCAAAAGCAATACGGCCTCCAAATATATGATTATACATATTGATCTATATTGACATGTACTTCAAAATTATGACGAAAGTATTCTGACTTGTTTAATTAAAAGTTTATTTCTATTTTGATCTTGTGCTTTGTTTTATAGTTTGTTTCTTCCTATTTTCATGTCTGCCCAATCTCTAATTTTCAAAATGTGAAAGCCATAACAAATCTTGCGTGAGCACAGAAATAGCACATGGTGAATGTATATTTTTGTTGCATTCTGAAAATATTTTTATTAACAATACTATTATAATTCAGAAAAGTTATATTTTATAAGTACAACATTATTTATGACCACAAGGGAGAAAAAAAGGCATGGTATTGATGTGAGGAGAGAATAGGAGAGAGATGGAACAGAAGAAGTTCTATGAGCTTTGCAAAAATAGTCATAGAAACCTGTGGGTTTTTTTCCTGAAATGTCTGATTATGCTTGTCTATTAAATTACTATCTATCTATCTATATATTTAAATGTACATTGCACACTGTTTGAGAATGGAACAATGGAACTACATTTATTCCAGCTGTAGCTCCAGTTAAGACACAACATAACCTCTGAATAAATTCAGTTCTAGAAAATTGTCACTGAGCACAGGCACAGAAAACATGAAATTCTCTCATATTGATAGAGAAAAACATGCTTATATTTCTTATTTTTACCTGGAGAGGTCCTTCAGTTTTCAAGACCTTGCCCTTACACTATCATTTACACATCACATTTTACTGAGAGTGTAAGTATTATCACCCTGTAAGGTTACTTGCATTTGCATACTCATGTTGTATTGTCAAGTGACATTTAGCAGCATTTACTTTTTTGGCTGCCATTTCCTCATCTTGCATAATACATTTTTCTTACATTAGAAGCTGAGGCACAGGAAAATTTTAAAGTTTCAGTGCACCTGTGGGATGACAGCATGATAGACATCTGTGAGATAAATGCAGGCTTATGTTGAACAGGTTCAGCTGCAACCCCATAAAATGGCATTTTATAGTATGGCAGGCTTAAATGGTAGACTGTTGAACAATCACAGAAAAACATTACACCATATAAAAATGTAGTACAAGGGGGAAAAATGACAACAGTGTGCAGAACTTCAGCTGATCCTGCTAGCCATGTGGTATGTCACAGTAATAACAGGTACATTCCCTCAGTAAGTGCCCTTAAATATCAGGGAGTGAATAAGGCAATACACAGATTGTAAAAGGAATTTGTAATCAGATACACTGTTAACTTTATTCTTTCAGGAACTATTTTATCCTTGCATTAACAGAATATCCTTTAAAAGTGTTGTGAATCTGTGATTTCCAGAGCTTGTTACTTAAAAATCTACTTGTACAAATGGTTAAAATCAAAACTTACTGAGTAAATATGAAAAAAAAAAAAAAAGGGGAAAAAAAAAAAAGGAAAAAAAAAAAAAAAAAGCCATGAAAGCTGCCATTGTTCTCCCTTTCCCCTTCAGGACACTGCAATTTTCTCACTGTAAAAGTTTTCATATATTTTACCAATGTGTGCTGTTCTGTGTGATCCTGATGAAAAACCAGCTAGTTGAAGTTGCTTGGATGAAGGACGATAATTTACTCTTTATCACAGATGTATGGTAAACTGCTCAACTGTTCATTATTTCTCGCAATGCAAAACCCACAGAGTGCTCAATGCAAGTTTCACACAGCAGCTTTGAAATAAACAAAGGAAGTACTTTGTCATATCACATCCGTAATTAGATTGTGGAACTCATTGCCACAAGATGTTGCAGAAGCCAAAAGAGTAATTAGATTCTTAAAAGTACTGAGGATAGGCCCATTGTCTATATTGAACTCAGAAGTCTGGAGCCTTTGTCTCAGGAAGTCCCTCAGACTCTAACTGCTGCAAAGGAGGCCTGTAGGCAGGCCTGTTCCTTATATTCATGTCTGCTGAAGGAAGGGAGCTGGAGCAGTTGAATTTACTGCTTCATCAATGCATTTCATTAGACTGAATTCAGATCCAGCACTGAATTATTAAGTGATATCCTGGAGCTCTCACTGGATGCTGAAATATGTAAAAACAAGAAGGCAAAAGTTTACCAAGGTTTTATTTTCTAGCAAAATACAAAATCAAGCTGAGTGCGAGATAAACTTGAATCATTATGTTATGTATTCTTCTTAATATCAGTGAGTTTTAAAAGACTGAGCAAGTCCTCACCTATGCTGATGAGAATTGAAAAATTTAAGTCCTTTACTTATTCCTATTTTGATACTGTTTTCTCATTTTAATTTCTTCTTCATATATCTTCCTGTTCATACATGTGCTGGGTACTTTGGAGTCATGATCAGATGACTGGAATACAGATATATTTTTTTCACCATTTCACCAGTTTCTTGGACCTTCATCCTTGACAGGAAACAGAGTATTTTTTCCACTTTACTCTGTGAGAAACTCGCCATTATCACAATTTTAATGGATACTGCACACTGTTACCTAAGCAAAAATCTTACTGGTGTACATGTAAAATTCTTTACCGTCTTTATGATATAACTAGTGCGGCAAATGACTTAAAATGTACCTCTGGGAAAAAAATCCTGCAGTGACAGAGAAAAGAGTAACATGGCTATACAAATATCTTCCATTTCAAAATTCAGAATAGACATCCTCTTGGTGTCAGTAATGGAAGCAGATTATTCAGGATCTGAGAACTTATGAGATCTTAGAGGTGTGATGTGTTCAACATGCATATCATCACTTCTGAGGTGGTTCCTGTAGCATCATGTGTACTATATTTTCTTTTCATCTCTTTGGCAGATTTTTCTTTTTTCTTTTTTTTTAACTTTCCAAGCTATCAGAGTGTACATCCAATAAAATATAGATCTCAGTGTAGGAGATTTGGTAACACTTCCTTGTTATTTTTCCAACAATTTTGACCTTATGCAAGAGTCAGGACATTGTTTTTCCCACTGACTGACAGATCTACTTTTTTTTTGTGAGACTTCACTTACATAGTAAATGAATCAATACTCCTACTCACACTTTTCATGTCCTTATTTACTGCATGGCTTATGGGAACTTCACTCATTTCAACTTTCTCCCTCAGCTTTCATGACCTGGAGGGTTTTCTCTGATCATGTCATAGGATTACATTTTTCTACAAGCTATTTCATCTGAAATGACAAGTCTCTTCCACCAACATTTCTGTCATCACTTGTAATGCACAATGTTGGGGGATGCCCTTCTGATTTTCCCTGTTGCCCTTTTCCACAATGTGGAACTGTATCATTTGTTGCTTCTTTCTGTTCTTCCTCAGTAAAGCACCGACTGACCCATAGCAATCGACCTGATGGTTTCATCATCTGGGATTGCAGATCTGTCTTTTCAGTTCTGGTACTTAGCATCTTGGGATCAGAGTTAATATCAGTCCTTGGCAGAGTTTTTAGGGTACTATCCCTCTATGTGATTTACTGTTAGTTTCTCAGGAGCTGACAAAAGTGAGCTGGAAGTACATTTTCTTCAGCTGTAACATCAGAAGAAAATGTTAGTCAGTGCAAGCAGATTATCTAAACAGAGCCTGATGAGTCTGTGTCCTGGCTCATTGATCTTTCTTAATCCATGTTTGCTTAATTCATTCTAATCCACAACCTTTGCTCCCACTTTAGCTTTGTGATGTCCCACATTCAGCAGCACATCATGCCTCAACAGAGTGTCAGTGAGTTAGGGCTGCAGGA
This sequence comes from Meleagris gallopavo, assembly GCF_905368555.1. Taxonomy (NCBI): domain Eukaryota; kingdom Metazoa; phylum Chordata; class Aves; order Galliformes; family Phasianidae; genus Meleagris; species Meleagris gallopavo. The sequence goes on from NC_139404.1 coordinate 161,338,257, forward strand.
TATTATCATCTGTAGCCATCGTCAAACAGAGGGGACCTGGATGCTGTTAAGATTAACTGGCATTTCTTGAAAAAAAGATTAAAACAGTAACAGCTGTAAAAGGATTATATCTCATTAAGGTTAGAGTTCTATCCTTATTCAGGCAATCTTCAAAATTATTAAATAAATAGAAATTGAATGGTGGAATACAGCTAGCGTGTCAGCAGTTGTATTCTGGTGTCCTGAGTGTTTCTGTGATAGTGGTATCATCATAAGTGAGAAATTCAAATTGAAGGTTACAAAAGAGAAGTTTATAAAATGTATAGAGAAAACTGGATATTTCTGTATCCTGAAAGTACTAATTTCCTGAAAAAGTAGAAGTATATATATATATATATATATATATTTCTGTTTGAATCAATTAATGTAAAGTAGTTTTTCCATTACAATATTTTTCTCATAGTAGGAGATAACAGTAAAATATTGAGTGATATTATATAAAAGCATTTCAGTGTACCTTTCACCTCAGAAATGCAGATAATTTTCATTCCAGAGTATCACTGTGAGTTCGTATATACAATCTATTTGAAAACAGAAATGTTTTCCCCCTTTTTTTTTTTTAGTTGATAGTCATTTTGTATCCTTTAAGGTAGATATAAAGCATAAAAATAATATCACAGATTTGTTAAGGTTGGAAAAGACCTCTATGATCATATAGTCCAACCGTTCACCTACCACCAGTATTGCCCACTAAACCATGTCTGTAAGTAAAAATACAACTACCCTTCTCTTAAATGCCTCCAGGGATGGTAACTCTACCACCTCCCTGGGCAGCCATTTCCAATCCCTCACTACTCTTTCTGAGAATAAATTCTTCCTAATATACAATCTGAACCTCCCCAGTGTACCTTGAGGCCGTTCCCTTTTGTCCTATCACTGTTATCTGGGAAAAGAGGCTGACCCCACCTTGCCACAACCTCCTTTCAAGTAATTGTAGAGAGCTGTTGATAAGGTCACCCTTCAGCCTCCTCTTTTCCAGTCTAAACTCAGTTCTCTCAGCCACTCTTCATAAGACTTGTATTCCAGATCCTTCACCAGTTTTGCTGACCTTCTCTGGACACGCTCCAGGTCCTCAATGTCTTTCTTTTAGCAAGGAGCCCTAGGAAGAACACAGTACTTGAAGTGAGGCCTCACCAGAACTGAGTACAGGAGGATGATCACAGAATCACAAATTCACCTCCCTGGTCCTACTTGTTGCACTATTTCTGATACAAGCCAGGATGCCATTCGCCTTCTTGGCCTCCTGGGAATACTATTCGCTCATGTTCAGCCGAGCATCTGCCAACACCATAGAAACAAAGAATCACAGAATCCTCAGAGTTGGAAGGGACCTTTAAGGTTACCAAATCCAACTCTCCCACTGTGAACAGGGACATCCACAGCTAGATTTCACGTTGCTCAGAGCCTGGTCCAGCCTGGCCTTGAAAGTCTACAGGGACGGGGCATCCACTACATCTTTGGGCAACATGTTCCAATGCCTCACTACTCTCATTTTTTCCCTATGTCCAACCTAAATCTACCGTCTTCAAACTTGAAACCCTTCCCCTTATCCTATCACAACAGACTCTGATAAAGAGTTATCTCACTCCATTTATCAGAGCTAGAGGAGACATTTTTTTATATGCCCGGAGTGAGACTGAGAAACAAGCAAGGTCAAATGTTGTCCAACCAGTTTACTATCAATTAAAGTGTTGGGGAAGGGAAAAGCTGGCAATTATTATGAATTAGGGTGTTGGAGAACGGAAAGCAGGCGATAGGAAAGATAAGAAAAGAGCAGTAACTATGTAAAGTGAGAATAGTCACCACCTAGGATCCAGTGGTGTCTGTTGTGCGCACTGTTTTGATGGTCCAAGGCTGATGCAGGCATAAAGATGCAGGGAGAAGCAGCAGCAGAATGTCTAGCCTTAGGCTGCAATCAGGTAAGCAGTAGATGCCCAACAGCAATTCCAGGAGAACCAGGCAGATTTCAGGTAGCAGGCACAGGAGAATCAAGCAGCAGGCAATTTTCAAGCCACAAGTCTTCAATATCTGGCACGCCTCCTTGATTGTCAGTGCCTTTCTTCATTGTCTTCTTGTGCCAGCATGGCATTCCTGGGCACTTAGGTTAGGGTCACATGCAGCACCAGTGGGCATGCAGGTTCTGTGGATGGTTACCTCCCTCAAGATGTGCTCACAAAGAGTTTCTCACTGGCCATTTAGCAGCTGCTTATCTCTGGTGGCTGCTTATATCTTGTTGCCCTGGTCTGCAAGTCTTCAGATAAAAGATTTCTTGGACTTGTCTATCTGTTGAAGATGTCCAACAGCAAGCTTTGAGACAAAGGTGCAGACTGTTTTGGACTTGTCCAAGACTTACCTGTACTTGTCTGTCTGTCAGAAATAGTCTCGTAGGAGACACTGTCCGACTGTCCCCTTCTTTCCTGTAGCTCCATTTTAGAGACTAAAAGGCACTTATCAGGTCACCTCAGAACTTTTTTAGCTTCTGTTCTTTGGACTACTTCAGCATTCAATCCACTGAGATCTACTGTAAAATTCTTTAAATCCCCAAGATCAGATTTTATAATTGCTGCCTCTCTGTTAGGCCTATGCTCTAGCCTTTAAACTGCAGTATCAGACTTCCTCTTTCCCCGTTTTCTTCATCCTTTATTCTTGTTCTCTTGGCTACATAATTGCCATATTTCAGTAGCTGATGTAATGAGTCCACTTTTCTGTTTTGTGTGATCACATGATCTGTAGTCATATATGTATGTGCCTAAAAGGCAAGATCTACATTACTTAAAAAAAAGCTAAGACAACTTCTCAGTTCCTTCTTTTGCTGCAGACCCATCTGTCATGGTTTTATGATTTTTGGTTATTGGTATTCCACATCATAACATTATGTAGTGCATGGGGAGTTAAAGAGTTAATGCTCCAGGTCTGGGTACCCATCCCAGAAGAGAATGTAGTAATTCCCCAGAGGACTGTTCACTGTTCTGTTATCATTTCCATTCAGGGGGAACAGATAAAGGCCTTGGTAGGTCACCTGAGGTCCCTTTCAATCGTCTGGCTCTCCTCCCTTCTGCTAGTCCCAACTGCGCATCTCGCCTCAGCATTAGAGTAATGCCTTCAGCTTTCGGACACTCTCCCTCATTGTATTTTATTTATTAGCTCCAATTCTAATTATATTGTATTATATTGTATTATAGTGTGTTATCTTGCACTGCAATATCTTATTTAGTAAATTAGTTTGTTTCTGCTCAGATCGTTGCAGCTGTTTTGTTTTGGGGCCCATCTCTCTGTCCTTTTCCCTTATCCTTTTCTGGAGGTGCAGCTCTACCTGTCCCTCTGCCCTGCTAGTCATGAAACTGGGTCGAACTAGTCTGTAAACTGTTTACATAATCTCTCAACTGCATTTTTTGATACTTTTTGTTTTGCTTTTGCCCTGAAATGGCCATCATTGCTAGGATTTGTAATTTGCACAATGCTATAATTACTGAGTTGCAAAGAGAAGCAAAAGCAAGAATTCTTGCCCAAATTCATCTTATTTAGGTACACAACGATCTATAGATACCTAAAGGAAGGACTTAATTATGACAAGTTGCCTTAGATTTCTCTATAGTTAGTACAGCAAAGTAGGCTACTCCGGAGACAATTTCATTCTTAGGTGAAAGAGTCTCCAGAAAGACTCTACAGTCAACTTAGATCAGGTTTTACAATTATAAAATTGCAAAAGTTGTATAGGAAGATTATTATTAAATGTTTGAATCTAGGTAAGGTTAATTCCACACATTAAAAAAAAAAAAAAAAAAAAAAAAGCACAGTGTTTCTTGCTATACATCGTGTTGGTATATCCTTATAGAAGTGCCTGACAGAAATTTTTTTGAGCTCATTAATGTTATTTGGATATCAGTTAAGTTCTCTCTTCAGTTTATTTTTGGTCTTAGTTTATATACTACCGGTTATATATGTATAAATGTTGCAAATGTTTGTTCGTTCCCAGGTTCTCTTATGATGCAAGCACTTGCCTAGCAACTTAAATGCAAACATGGCCCAGTGGATAGTGCTCTCATTTAGTAGGTATCTCAAACAGATCACAGGAGCATTGATTTTCCTGCCCTTAGCAGTCCTTCCTATCAGGCTTGGGATTTTTCTCCACAACACCATGTCTTTGGTAACTCTACCAATGTGATATATAGGCACATTTCCATGCCATAAAAAGTCTCTCAGGTGTGCTGCAACACCACTGTCTCATTACTTCAGACACTTTGAAGTCCCCTCCTCAACCCACCCATCAATATATACAAAAATTTATATATTTATATATATATGTTTGTATATATTTATGAATGAACCACTGCATAATCCATACAAGGCCCGGAAAAAAATCTAATACCAAGGACCAGTCATGCAAAAGCAGCTAAAAATCTGTCCTAAAGGGGGCAGTTTTTGAGGCTGTCTTTCATATATCACACCTTGGGGTGCATAAAGTTAAAATAGCACAGATCTATGCCAGAAAATGTGGCATGTCAACAGGATATTTTCTTATCCTCTTTTTTCAACTTTTTATTTGATGAACCTTCTTCATCTTGTCATTTGTAAACTTTGTAGTAGGCTTTATTTTTACAATAGGCCTGTACAGCCCCTTTTGATTCACAGAGATGATAAAATAACGTTTAAGTAAGCTGTAAACTAATTTAGCTAGCCAAAAGAAACACATTTATAATATATTATATAGAATTTGGTTTGGTGGGAAAAAATGCTTTCGAAACGATAAAAGCTTGAAAGTGATATATATATATTTTAACAATTTACATGAAAATTATGTAAAAATTAATTATGCACAACCTAATTCACAGTTGTTTTTTTTTGTTTTTTTTTTTTTGCTTTAAAATATCTTTCTTGATGCTTGTATATACAGAACATTACTTCCCTTAAAGAGAAAACTCAACTTCTTTATTGTAGAATTCATTTGAGCGTCTTGGAGAGATATCTTAAAATCCTTCATTCTGAGAGAGAGAAAAAAATGAAGACAAGTAATCAGTAACAGCTATAAAATATGAGGTACCTATTCTGCCTGCATATCCTTTGGAAAGTGTAAGCTAATTATATTTAACACAGAATGAGAACATAATTCCTACTGTTTTGACAAGCAACAAATTGCACATTAGCACCTTGTAAATAATATTATTAAAAACAGTTGTCCTTGTCTTCAGTTTCTTTGTAAGAATAGAATTAGTTTGAGGCCCATCATTCACAAGATGTGCATTATAATATCAAAGCAGCAGTTTTAAAACACTGGCAACAGAAAACCATGTACACCTTCTGCACAGAGGGAAAAAATTGGTACTGTAATAAAAAGATAAAAGGAGAAAGTATGTAAAGACTGATAGCAGTATGATCCCTTATAGTAATCAGATTTTCAGTCATGATTAATTTGAGTCAGTCATTCTACTAATGATATTATCCTGATTATAATCTAAGCATAATATTGGTTTCCACTGAGAAATGTAAATTACGGATTATTAAGCATTTTTATTTTTATTTTTATTAGTTGGCTAATTAAACTGAACTGCTCACTTTTTTTTCTTTAGAAAATCGTTGCAGAGAGGAATTTTAATACTTTGCTTTTAAACATATCATCCTTCATCCAAGAATGCAAGTGTTTCACTATGCAAATATTAATTTGTACTGTACAAATGATTTCAGAGCAGACCAGTGGGATATATTATTAGTTGTGTTTTTGTGTTTAATGCTGTTCTCAGAGTAAAATGTTCAGATCCTTCAGCAGAATATAGTAGCAAGAATATCTGCATTTTGAAGCTCATATTTCAAATCAAAGGACAGCACTTGCTGGTAGCACAAAGATCCAATTAGTACCCTTACTAAAAGACAATAACTCACATTAAAAATAGGAAGGTTTCTTTTTCATTAACTTCAAAAGGGCTCAGTGTTTCATTTACAGGAGTAAACTCAATAACACAGCGTTAGCAGTGTCAGAGATTGATGTAGAAAGGGAATGGTTAAAATCATCAGATGACACGTATTCTACAAGGCAGCAAGACATAAAATGTACCCACACAGAAGTCTGACGTAAAGGTTTAGTGTTTTCCTAGTAAAAATCTTAACCTTCATTTTCTCTAAAAACAATTGTACAACTGTATGTATAAGAACATTCCTTCCTTCAAATATGAGGCCAGAAGAAATGCTGAATGAGTTTTCATCCCAAAAGCTAAGATACAACAGAGCAGTAAGAATCGACTTGCATGGGGATGCTACAGTGTAGATCCCTGGTGATTATGTGTGGTAGTTGTAACCACAATTCAGAGTCGATGAGCAAAATCAAATGAGTCTTGAAAGCATGTATGACAAGAGCGAGTAAATATACTGCTACCATACATGGTATTTAACTTCTTTCGTATGCACAGGCTCTAGAAAAACAAATGAACAAACTGAAAGGAAAAAGAAAATAAAATCAGAGTTAAATTTTACTTTCTTTGAAATAGAAACAAGCTCTAGAGTAATTTATTTTTCACTTTTTGGTCCAGATCAAAATTCAGATAACTGTAACCAGGATGTAGGCTTCGTAGCAAGGTGTAAATCTTATTCAAAAAGTAAGCTATGACTGTTACAGATGCAGCAAAATAAAATCTATGATTATCTTTGAAATCCTACACTGAGTACTTTGTATTAATCAGAAGAATGAACAGAGACAGAGCACTTCAAACACATGACTAAAAAAAGAAGCATGCCTACCTGAAATAAGGTCCTTGGATACAGTGAATACTTCAGGGTATTGCTTCAGGCTCTTTCACTGAAATCAGAGATAAGGTGCTTGGCAACTCAAAGGACTGAGTCAATTATGTTAAAAAAAAAACAGCGGAACACTCATAAAGTGCACGTAACAGCTGCATGAAATGGCAATATGCTATTATTACAAGGAAATAAAATGGATCATTGTAAATGAAATACACAGAGGATTGTTATTAGCAGAACAATTGGTATGTATTGAACAATCAGAAACACCCACTTGGAAATCCTTAACGAATTGCTTAACATTTTATAAATAGTATTTCCAGGGAATTCAGAGATCAATACAACTGTCTAGCCACCTTCCACCTGTCTGGAACTGCCTTCCAATGAGAGTAACAGAGGGAATCAACTTAAGTAGCTTTGAAGTGGAGCTTAATACATTTTTGAATAGGATTATAGGATGCAGAAGATGCTTGTTAGAGCAAGGAATAGGAATCAATGACCTGGGAGGCCTTCTGGTATAACACCTTGTGCCACATAAACCTTCTCTGTTCCTTTGTCTCCTGTAAACATAGGTTTAGCACAGAAGACAAATTTCAACAAAACACCCTATTGTTTGCAAGCTGTTCCAGCTAATAGTGGTACTTTAGGTGCATTAAGGTAATTCTAATATCAACGTTACATTAGCAGAGTAGGAATCCAGGCTTCACGAGTCACTGTTTATAATCTGCAGCTGAAGTGTCTAAAATCAATAGCTAACATGCAGCAGGGCTTTACAGGGATCTAGGGGCAGAGTGTGAAAATGTCAGCTGCTTTTCAGCATGTCTCTGCCAGCTGTGATCGGATGAAATTTCAACACTTCTTCCCTTGTTAGTTGCAACTAGGCACATCTGGGTTTAAATCCCTGTTTATTTTTCCTACAAAACCATACCTGCAAGCAAACGTAGGATATCCATACACAGAAGAAACCCTCCAAATCAATTACAGAGTCATGGGAATTTTTCCACTTTTAGCTGGAGAAAGGAAGAACAAAAGCAATCATTGTAAATTTTTGGCAGTTGTGCTGCAAGTTTCTTGTTATGGTAATTAGTGATGCATAGATACTGTTAGACTTTGCAGAATATTGTATCCCTTGATGTTTACTATTTACTGTAGTGCCCAGAAATGCTAGTAGGAACAGTAAGCTGATGCAGCACAGCAGTAGGAAAGAATGTTACTGCTGGTCTTACCAAGGAACCTGAGGGTCTTTCATTGCCTTCCATCTCCTGTACAGGCTACTGGTGAGGAGACACAGATGTCACCCATGGTAGGCTATAGTGATGGCACTGCAACTGGGAATTTTGATCTGCCTGTGGCATGGAAGTTCTTTTCTTACACTGTCGACAGTAAATACACACTCATTGTTGAAGTGCAACTCAAAAAACCGTAAGTACCATGAAGTAGAGGCTAATGTGAAAACAAAAAGTGAATTTTCTTATGTACAGTCTAAGCATTTCAGTTATCATTCAAAGCAGGTCACCTGTGTGTGAATAAGACCCATGTAACTTTTCCAAAGAGAGAGAGACTTAGGACAATCTGCTGTGTAGAAAGCTGATTGCATGAGTTTAAGCTGCCAGAGGGTGCTTTAACTTAACTTGCCAATGTTTCTAAAACACTGAGGGAAGAGAATATTATATGCCAAAACTGATTCTTTCTAATTCCTTTACTTTTATCTTTACTCCTTCCGAATGGCCACCAAACTGTTTGTTCCTTGCTTTCTGGCAAATATTAGTGCTCACCAACTATTTTTCTGAAATAATTTATGTACACGTGTTATAGGCTAGAGAAACAACTGTGGATCAAATGTTTGACTGTGTTTTCTGAGGATTAGAAAATGGCTCCTGGTCTTAGTTAATTGAGACCTCTCTTCTAAGCTCTTGTTTGGTACTCCAGTGTAAGTGTTAGAAGTTAATCCTTTAAGTCTGACTATTCACCTAGTCTGTTCTTATGTCAAGGAGACAAAAGGCATCTTCAAAGATTTATTTCATTCTGTGATAGACGTTTAAGATATTTCAGATAAACTGCTCTCAGAAGGTTTGCTTTTCTTCTCATAGATTTGGATACAGTACTTTAGTAGGTCTAATATTAGAATGTACAACTTAGGTGAAATAAATTACACAGTGTAAAGAAGAGAAGGAATCATGTCAAAATGTGACTTGCATGCTTCACTTGATAAGGGATTGCAAATAAAATGCTGGGATTTAAAGGGAAGTGTTGCCTAGATGATAATATCCATAAGCAGATGGTTGGTGTTTAAATGCAAAGAAAAAATAGCCAAAAAAAAACTGGCGTGTATTCTGTGCAAATCCTGTTTCAGCATAATGAAATAAAGAGTTAGTAAATAAATGATGCATCTGATAAAATGGTCAGTTTAATATATTGAATAAAGCAGAGTAAATAAGGATTTCTTTACATATAAAAATTCCTGTTTATAGAATTATACACTGTTAAAATGATCAAGTAAACGTCATGAGAAGGTTAGTTACACAGCTATGGTTGTTATAATTGTGAACTAAAAAAAAATAAAATAAACAAATATTTAATGGTAGGTGGTTTTAATTAGGATATTTTTCTCACAGTTGTATGAGACTTCCACTTCTATTTAAAATTTACTAATGTTATGATCACATTTATGAATGTTGTGTGAATTCTGAACTAATCTGAGAAAATTTGCCCTGAAATCTGCATTCTACCTTGTAAACTTGTTTCTGAACAAGTCATGAAATTTTCAACTTAAATGTACACAATAAAATTGGCTACTTCTTCTATGTTGTATAATACCTTAGAAACATATCTTAACACTTTCATCTGATTACTGTGAATGATTCAATAAAACCACCTTAAATGCATAGAAACTGAAGATCATATAGTCTAACCCAGCTGTCATGCAACTTATAAATACAGAAGCAACTATCCACATCTGTTCTCCTATTTTTTATTTTTTTTTTTTAAGAGGGAAATTGACCTTACAATCTTCAACGTGACTTCAGGTCATTGTTATTAGTGATGAGAAAATGCTGTGTTCTTCTTTTGACTCAGTCTGGCAAACCTCCCAGATATTTTATAATCACAGTATAAAAGCTCTGAAATGCTGTACAATATTTTATTTTTTCAGGTTTATAACTTGTTGTAGTAGTCTGAGTAGTCTGTACATCTGGTAAATAGAAAAGCTTGTTGCAGGGAATCTGTTCTTTTTTTTTTTTTTTTTTTCCAGTTAAAATGGTTCCCCTTTGAAAACCTGTAGTTCTGAAATAACTAGACTGAAATAAACAGGTTACAAGATCTTTCTTTCAGGCAAAGAAGTTAGTAATTTTCATTTAGGGAGGATGGGTCTGGGAACAGTATCAGTATTTCTTGGGTTTCAGGAAGAACAAATATTTGTATGGAAAACTAGGGTTGTGCTGACGCTGTTTCTCAAGAAACTGTGGTTCCATAAATGTAGGTATGTGGAACTTTATGCTTTGCCTGTATGAAGGAAGGAAAGAAATCCAGCATTTTTCATTATAATTCCCATTAACTATAGTACTAGTCACTAATAACTGTTTGTTTTTTATGTTCAAGTTAAAAAAAGAAGGATTTGAGTACCCCAATAAAACAATTTTATCATAACTCATTTGCATCCAAAGTATCTCCAAAGCAACCTATTTGTCTTCTTATCTTCTATCATACAGTAAGTCTTCATGTTTAATATAATAACTAGCAGCCTATGTCAACTTCAGTGAGAATTGATGCATGTGTTTATATTCAGATGAAATGAGAAGATGGTGGTCCTGAGGCATAACTTCTTAACTTTGTCTTTTGAAGCTGTTCTGTTTTGCATGGTATTAAGGCTAAGAACAAGCTTGGTTTGATAACCACATTAATAACCTTTCTGGTAGTCATCTGAGATAACAACAGCCATCCTCTGACACCGACTTTCTAGAAGATCTCCACTGGTGGACCATACATGTGTTCCTGACAACACACCCTGATCAAATCCACAGAATTTCAGCATAAAATCTGATTTGCCTGTCTATCATTGATTTTTCCTCCTCCAATAGCTTCTTAATTTAACACATATATAATTTAGGATCTATGGTTGGAATCACGATTTCTATTTTTCAGAAAAATATCGTAAATATTAAGTACGAGAATTATGCTAAGAAACGTTCTCTTTGGTAAAATGAATAGTTAACAATGTTGAAACAAGGGAAATAACCCCTGTAGGGTAAAAGTTACTCTTTTACTTTTCACTGAAATGCATTTTTGATTGCCAGGGCAATCTCAGGTATGCTGGGGCAATCTCAGATACAGACTGGGAAGAACTCCTTGACAGCAGCCCTGGGGAGGACTTGGGGGTCCTGGTAGATGAGAAGCTGGACATGAGCCAGCAGTGTGTGCTTGTAGCCCAGAAGGCCAATTATATCCTGGCTGCATTAAAAGAGGAGTGGCCAGCAGGGAGAGGGAGGTGATTGTCCCCCTCTACTTGGCTCTTGTGAGGCCCCATCTACAGTACTGCATCCAGGCCTGTGGCCCCCAGCACAAAAAAGAGACGGAGCTCTTGGAATAGGTCCAGAGGAGGACCACTAAGATGATCAGAGGGCTGGAGCACCTCTCCTATGAAGAACAGTTGAAGAAATTGGACTTGTTTAGCTTAGAGAACAGAAGGCTCTGGGGAGACCTCATTGTGGCCTTCCAGTACTTGAAGGGGAATGACTGTTTGCATGAGTTGATAGTGACAGGACAAGGGGGAATGGTTTTAAACTAAGATGAGGGAGGTTTAGTTTAGATATTAGGAGGAAGTTTTTCACACAGAGGGTGGTGACACACTGGAACAGGTTGCCCAAGGAAGTTGTGGATGCCCCATCCTTATATGTATTCAAGACCAGGCTGGATATGGCTCTGGGCAGTCTGATCTAGTGATTGGTGACCCTACCTGTAGCAGGCGGGTTGAAACTAGATCCTTTCCAGTCCTTTTCAACCCAGGCCATTCTATGATTCTGTGAGTGGGCAATTTTGATAATTTTCAGCAGTAGTACTAAAATAAATATTGATCATTGATAAAGAACAGAAATTTAAAAATAAACAGGAAGAAAAGTCTCTATTATTGTTATAAAACTTCATGTAAACTGAATGATTCTCCAAAACCTTGTCAATTTCTTTATACAGCAACTTAAGCTACCTCATATGTCTCAGAATTCCTGTGTTAGTCCCGATAGGAAGGTGGAAGAAATATTACATATATTGCATCAACTGAGGATAGAGCATTCATTTGCCACAGGCAGTTCTTGTGAATCTCCTTTTTTATAGCTTCTTCAGAGAAAACCTGGGTAAACTGCAAAACTTCAAGGCCAGAAAACCCAGTGCTGTTAAGATGTAGGAGTGGCAAAATTGGATTCTGTTTGTTGAAAAGTATCTGCAAGCAGGCATCACAATGGGACATCATCTCCCATTATAAAATGGGATTATGTCCCATCTAAAACATGCAGATAACATAAGGAAGTAGAAGAGTTCATAGAGCCATACAGGAATTTAATCATATGTGCTTAGTGGGGGGACTGAGGAAAGAATATTTTGTATCCAGTTATTTATCAGGAAAGTTTTTATCGCAATTGTGAAATATAGCGGTAATGTCTGTAGTACTAAGTACAGATAGCCCCTTAAAACTCCAGAGTAAGCATTTATTTTGTAAAATGAATAGGTTACTGAATACATACTACACAGTGCCTTTATTACTTTTATTACTATTAGCTGTTATTTAATAAATCTTAATAATAATATGTAGAGATAAGGTCTGATTTAAGCCTACAAAAGACAGGAAATTCAGAGTTCAGACTTTTCAATCCATCTTTACCTTAAACCTTCGTACCTTGGTATTGCAGGGTCTGGGGAGCCTAGAGCAAATATCTTCTACTTTATATCACAATATATGTTTAGTACTGCTCAAAATATGTAAGCATCCAGCTCTATGTTATGGAATTGCCATTACTAGTAACAGGCCATAAGCTTCGCACTAAGTTTGCAGGACCTGGGACTGAGACTTATTATGCCTGCTCTGCTTGAATTTGTCTTGTTTGGTCTGGAGCAGTTCCTCTAATTGACTGGGTGCCTGATTTGTTTTCTTTTTGTCATCTGTATATTTGAAATCAGAGTTTTAAACAGATAGCAGATGCAACAATAGAATAGGTGTGTAAAAGCAAGTTAGTAAATATTAAAATGATCCCAAGTGAAACCCAGAATGAAGAAGCCATCAATACAAACACTGTATTTCTTCTAATGAAGAACTTGAGATGCTGACAACTCACTGCAACTATGTACAGCCCCCTCCCTCCCCCAAGGAAAAAAAAAAAAGACTAATAAAATGCTGCTCCTAAGTCCCCCAAAAGTAGAGCAAGAGTGGGCATAACACCAGAAAAAGAGGTAGAAATAAAGTGCAGTTTTAACTGCATCATTATTTCTTTTTCTTATACTATTAGATCTAGATTAGAAATTGTTAGAATGTTAGAATTTCATTTCTTTTTATGCTAATAAGTTAGGTCTGCTTGCTCTATACTCATAGCAGGCCAACAAAAAAAACCACACTTTATCTGTGGTATGCCTTGAATTGTCTCAAACACTTGCAAGATAAGATCATTGCCATGACAACAAGCTAAAAGCTGAAGAAGTGGTCAGAGGAAGAAGACTCGTGTCTACAGGATGGCCTCACTTTCTCCTAAACTCCCTTATTTACTGCAAGGTTTTGGCTGCAAGCTTGTTGATGATGAACGTGTTGATGAATTTGTTGGCAACAAACTATTTGATAAAACAGTGAACAAACATTAACAAACTTGTTAATGGGAAACCCTGTAAATGTAGCAAGCATAAAAAGATGCCCAAGAAAAGCCTGGGGCTTTGGGACTTCAGTACTTTGGAACTTCTGGATAAGTGCTGTAACACACTGAGGACCCCTGAGTTGACTGGACCAATGATGGAACCCAGACTTCTGATATCTTTCTCTGTCTCCTCTCCTCTCCTCTCCTCTCCTCTCCTCTCCTCTCCTCTCCTCTCCTCTCCTCTCCTCTCCTCTCCTCTCCTCTCCTCTCCTCTCCTCTCCTCTCCTCTCCTCATTTCCACCCTACCCCACCCCACCCTCTCCTCTGTTTTCATTCTTTCTCCATCATAAAGTTAAGTAACAGAAGACTTATTTTTGATTTCTTATAAATTTGCATAATTTAGCTGCACAGCTTACAAAGATATAATTATGAGAGCCAATACTATTAAGATAATTGTAGTATATAATTGTAATAAAGAGATTCTCATTAAAATTGATTACTGCTTTTGGACCTTGAGTGTCAGTTTCACCTTAATCTAAGTAGTGGGGGACTTGCAAATCTGGTCACTCCTCCATACCTTTTTGGGTTGGACAGAGCAGTGGCAATAAAGATTTTGAGTATAACAGGTATTTACTGACTGTAATAAAATAAGGTGACAAGTAGTAAGAGTCCAGTCAGGGTTGTTCCATATGACCTGCATTGCCCTACTAGTATTTTGATTTCAGTACTCAAATGTTGTGGCTATAAAATGCCTTAGGAGCTATCTGAGTTCTTTTTTTTTTTTTTTCTTTTATCATTCCTGCAACAGGAAGCCATGTAAACAACAACAACAACAACAAACAAAAAGAAATATTGAAGGTGTCATAGTATTACTTAACATTATTTTTCATGGATTCATAGATTGCAGTTGTTTTCCCAGGGAAAGTTGATTGATTGGGCAACACATTGGATTTGAGATTCCAAATTCTAGATTTTGCAACAAATCTTGCATGTAATCTAAAATAGTCTTAAGTTCATTATCCATCTGTTAATATTATTTCATTCCACCTTTGCCCCCTTTTTTTTTAACATTTATTTTTCCTTCAGCTTGTAAATTTTTATTTATTTAATGCATGTACATCACTAATCAGGAGGAAGCTCTGGCTGTGATTAACTTTAGTAAGTGAAAGGAAGAAGAGCTGTTGTCTGATTTTTATTAGGTATTCCAGTGATACTGCTCAATATCCTGTTGAGCAACTTCATTCAAATGTTTTTGTTAGTGGCCAAAGTTTTTACAAGTCTATACTTGAAGGCAACATGTCTGTTTTACTGACGTTTCCATTGACAAGAATCTATTTGGCCTTGAATTCAGGATACAAGATTGCTAATTCATTAACAGTGATGTCAGTGAAATGTGATACAGATTAAAACACAAGCATTTACTACTGGAGTATATATACTATGACAAAGCAATAGGTTCTACTCTAAAAAAACATATATGTGTGTCTGTATATATATATACATACATACATACATACATATATATATATATGAAAAAGTATGATGAAAACCTTCAAGAACAATGAAAATAAAATATAAAGGATCAATATTTTAATAATGCAAGTAGTTCTATAGGATTTTTACAGCAATTGAGACATAATTAATGCCTCCTCTTTATTACCAAAACGGAAAGCAAATGTAATATGTTCAAAGGAACTAGAATGAAGGATCCATCATTAAGTAAATGAGACACTTTAATTATCTGTGGGTCATTAGTTCAATAAGCTCTAATGGCTCCTAAAGAGCTGTTGTGTAGTCTGAGAGTACTTTCTAACTTAGCATATAATGCATCAATACAGAAGAAAAAATATCAATATCAGAAGATCATTTTGATAAGTGTATAACTGATTTGGAATATTTCTGTCCACTTTTCAGTTATTATGTGCATGAAATACCTGTTTTTTATTCATAGTAGCAGCTCATGGTAAAATGATACAACCATTGTTTGGAATTGTTACTCCTTTTCACTTTTTTTTTTTTTTTTTTTTTTTTTTTGTAATTTATGACACACAAAATCAAGTTGTCAACTTGCAAATTGGCTCTTCTACACATGCATCATACGTGGATTTTAGTTGGCATGTGCAAGAAAATAGTCTGGAAAATGAATCCTGAGAATTCCTGTTCACTATCTCAGGGTCCTTTAAGGTTCAGTGCTTTTTAGTGTCTTAGAGGCTTACTTTCCTGGTGAGATTACTTAGATATTAGCATTGATACTACTGCAGTGCATGCCAATTTAATTCTGCAATCTTGTGTGTTCTTCACAGGAATATGGAACATTTTATAAATCTGTAGCTTCATTCTGCTTTTATTAACTTTTCCTTTTTAATCCATTCTGACCTTTCTTTATTTTTATGGTTATTGCACTATGGTATATACAGGCTCACTGAAAAATATTTCATTGAATTTCTCTCCCTTTTATGCCCTTTCATGTCCTAAAAATTACCAAATAGTATATCTCATGGAAACATATGCCTGAGTGAGGGGCAAATACACATAGCCACATATCTTCAGATCATCAAAACAATAGCATTAGCATTTTTCCTAAGTAAACAAAAAGCAGTAATTACACCCTGATGTGAAAATCTTTCTGTGGGAACATCTGATAATCAGGCTTGGAAGGAACCTCAGGAAGTCATTTACTCCAGCCTCCTGCTCAAACAAGGATCAACTTTGAAATCAGACCACGTTACTAAGGACTTTGCCTAATGTAGCCCCTTAATGATCTCCAGGGATGGAAACTGGTAACCTATTTCTTTGTTTGACTATTCTCATCTTCAAAAAGATTTTTCTCACATCCAGTCAGGAAACCTCTCTTATTTCAACTTCTGACCACAGTTTGCAAAGTTCTGAAGAGCCTGGCTGTCTTCTTAATTTACTTCCTTGTAGGTAAAGTAAAGCTGCTTTCCCCAAGTATGTTTCTCCAGGCTGAACAAGCCTGGTTCCCTCAGACTCTACTCTCATATCTGGTACTATTAAATATATTTTAAAAATTTATATACATGTTCATTAAATCTCACTTTTTAAGTCATTGAATTAACATGTATCAGCCTCAGGATTAGATTTAAAAAATGATTTGGGATCTTACCTGCTATGAGACCTTTTATCATCTGATGTTTTCAGACAGATGGAAACTCTCAATACTGTGTTAGATCTAGACCTTAGCATTTTCATTTTTTATTCTTACTTTGTACTTATTTATTTGTCCAAATTGTTGTTGTTTTCATTTTATATGCTGTTATATGCTATTACAGAGTATGTCTATTTTATTCAAACTGAGTATTGCATTGGCTCCTTAGGATGTGTATAGTCACTACATGTTTGGCTCTTCGCATAATTCCTTACCATGTCTCTTTGCTAAAAAATCTGTCAGTTTCTTGCTGTCGTCCTTCAGTAATTCATCAATTCCTTATTCCTGTCCCAAAGGAACCATGATTTCTATACTTTTTCATCATTCTCATTCCACCAATTCCATTGTAACTTACCCCTAGGACTATTTCTTTCAAATTTATTAATCAGAAATTTATTAGTCCTTCTACTTTCAACTTTTCCAACCATCATGTCATTTCTCAAGCCGAGATCAACTTGTACAACTTTCTCTAGGACAACTCATGAGAAATCAGTGAGAATAAACAGCTTACATCAAGCCATCTGTAGTGTCTGTCCTACCATCATGGTCATGGCATTTTAAGAATTTTGTTCTGCTCTTTCCAGTTTTCTGCTAGTGAAATGGAACATAAGGTCTCCAGTTGGGTGTGTTGCTCACACACAGTATAGTACTAGCCATACAAGAAAAAGGGATTGTCTTCAATGGTAGTGCAGTACTGTCACCAGAAGGATTTTCCTTTTCCACACGTTTGAATAGAAGGAGGTACTATACAGAATTGTCAGGATAGATACCTCACCACTACAGGCAGGCAGACAGAAGATCCTGCATTATTAAGGGAAGGAAAATGTATATTTTCTTCTAATTTTTATTGTTCCCTGTTTTTATGTTTTATATTTTTAAAGGATGGAGATTTTTATGGTTGAACAATGTATTTTGTATATCTGAGCTGAATAATCTTGGAAGACACCTTATAGAATCAGCAATATATCCCTCCTCATCATTACAGTTGCCTTCATTTTTCTCCTTGCCTGTCTAAACAATCCAAAGCCTGAAGTTTCTCTTTCAGTTTTCACATTGTTTTGAATTCTCTGTTCTGGCACATAGGAGGAAATTATCCACATTTACAGAGCTGCTTTTATTTTTCTAGATATCAGCCAAACTGAAGTAACTCCAATTACTTTCTATCCATTGCAGGTTACCAGACTGAAATTACACATCTCTGTTCTTTCAGATACATGTAGTAACTGCAGCCTTTTTGTTTGTCATAACCAAAGAAATAACAAATGCCTTCAATGGAATGAAATGTATATTTCTCATTTCCCTAACTTGCTTACAGGATTTCTCTGCACACAAAGAATAACCACAACCATTAATTTATGCCACACCACTGAAAAGAGATGGGAAGAGAAGAATTCCCATTACCCTGGACTAAAAGACATACTTTGCACTAGTGAAAATGAAATATTGTTTAAAATGCTTCTCACAGCAGTGTGAACATAGCGTTTACACTAGAGCAGAGAGGCACTAGGCATAACAAAGAATACAAGTTTAATTCAGAGCTTTTTCTCTGTTTTTTTTTCTTAGTAAATTTTTCTTTTCATTTCAAGCTGCTTAATTAAAAGTATCTGCTTTTGTCACTCTGACCTGTGTTTTTGTCCAGGCTTAGTATGGTACAATTGATACTAACCCAGTGTGATCTGCTGTTGTGTCTACTAAAGGAACACAGCATAGCGTGATGATGTTTGTTTCTGCTGAGATATAATGGCTATTTTACTTGGCAGCTGCTTTCTGAGACATGGTTCTCAGAGGGGAACTCTCAATTTCAACAGCTACAGTATAGGTTTCCTCTCTGGTACCGAGTGTCAAACATCTGCTCTCCTCTTATCTTTCCCTTCCAGTCTTCCCTGTCTCTGGCATAGCTTGCTGCAGGCCAGGAGTCCTTTCTATTTCCCTCTCAGATTTATGACAGCAGTTCTTTCTTGCCCAGGCCTACTATGACTAGGAGATTGTAGTTATTTCAGGTTATGTGGGGAACTACTGTGAACTGCTCTTTCCATCTTTGCCAGTACTACATTCCTCTCTACAAACATTCTTTGAGTGCCAGGATCCTGAAAGTCCCAGAGGTGCCATCAGCTAGTGAAGGGAAGAGTCAGCTCCAGCATTTGTGCAGTACTTAATCTTTGTACTTACATGCTCCTGTGGCTGCATTTTTACTGTGGTACACTTCCCTGTTCCCTAACATAGTTTATAACATGTCCTGCTCCAATTTTGTCTTCCTCCCTTAAAAAACTTATTCAAATGGAATCTGGAACAATTAATTATATCTTATGATCTCATAACTCTTTATGATCTCAAAACTATTTATAAGTATCTAAAATGCAGGAAACAAGCAGGTAGGGTGGACTCTTCAGTGGAGTGCAGCAATAGAAAAAAAGATAAAAGGCAGAAACAGGAAAATACAAAGTTCCATACAAACAAACAGAACTTCTTTACAGTCTGACTGATGGAGCACTGGAACAGGTTGCCCAGAGAGGTTATGGAGTCTCCTTCTCTGAACATATCCAAGACCCATCTGGATACCTACCTGTGCAATCTACTTTAGGGAACTTGCAGGGAGTTGGACTTGATGATCTTTAGAGATCCTTTCCAGTCTCTGCAATTATGTGATTCTGTGTAACTGTGTCTTTAGATTTTCAGCTTTGCAAGTTCAATCTGGAATTTAACGTAAAGAGATGATCAACTTAAATTACTGTTTCTTTTCTTTGAGAGTATGTGTTCAGGGTCAATTTAAAATTTTGCATTACTTGGTCTTTACCTTTGTTGATATTCCTCTCTCATTTTCTCTATTCTTGAAAAGGAATTTCTTTCAATGAACCTTAATCTTTAACAGCAAGTATCTGATAGGAAATGTGTCTGTGTGTTTTATGAAGAGAAAAATGGATTCAGCTGAATGTACGGATTTTAATTTCAAGTTTCTCCAGGAATGATTAGTATTGCTTTCATAAGCCACGCTTAGTCTTCTTTTTGAGCAATTAAGTCATCAAAAAGCCTCTGAGGAAATAAAATATTGCATTATATTGTCTTTTATGAGCTTATTTGGGGGCTTGTACAAACATACAAGACTCCATTACCTCCTATTAGCAGAATGAATTCTGTCCTCTACTAGGTGGGTTTAAGATCAGAATTTGGATGGTTGGCAATTGTCCAGCAAGTCAATATCCTTGATGGCACTCATCTCTGAAGACTCAGACATCCAAGCTTTCATTAAGATGTAACACACGGGCTTCCAGAACTTTAGCATTCTGAGTTTTTACTAGTAAATAACTATTTGCAAAAGAAAAAAAAAAAAGAAAAAAGAAAAGAAAAAAAAAGAAAGAAAAAAAAAGTGAGTGGGACGTTTAAGATACTTAAATGCTGATCTATATGGAAAATCCAATAATGAATTCAAAAACATAGATATTGGAGGTAGTGGTAAAACTCTGAGCAGATGGGGAAAAAGGACATATGTGCTTAAGTGGGCTGTGTAGAAGGTGTTTTAGAAGTGTATTATGGGCCAAGAGTTGATTTGAAAATAGTGGGACATCATGCAGGCTTATTGTTTTTTAATGTCAAATTATAGTCTTGACTGATGGATGCAGCAATACCTTCCAGTATTTGGCATCTATTTTGCTGACATTTTTGTGTGTAGATTCAGATAACTTCCTTCAGATCTAATATGCAGTCTAAACTTTCAATGAGAAATGTCACAAATCTTCCAGAAGAGTTCCAGAAAAGACCACAGATATTATCCGCATGGAATCCAATTCAGCTGAACCATACTGAGATGCCAATTAACAACCATGTACAATTCAGAGGAAATAATACAGCCCACACTCTTTTTCAGATTACAGATTTTTTATTTTTTTTTTAATCAACTCTTTCTTCTGGATAAAGAAAAAGATGCCAGGCCTCTCTAATGACTGCTTACTTTTTTTCCTACTTCTCATGTGAAAGAGCTAATCTCAATCCTTTAGTGCCATTCAGATGTTTCAAGCAGAGAAATGAAAGTTTAGGAAAATATTATGATAGATATTTCTCTTCTAAGTAACCAGACCTGGGATAGAAGTATTATTCAATTAATTACTGCTGTATTTTTACATACATTTACATATAGACACTTTGTTCAATATTTTATACATTTAATTTATACATTTTTACCTAGAACATTTTAAAACAAAGAAGTTTCTAGATACTGTCGTTTACTGGAAAAAATATGTAAGTGAAGATGTAAACAATGGCCAACTTGATTACAGGAAAAAAAAAAAAAAGTCGCAAGTATTTTATTTTGTGAAAAGTTAGACTTTGCAGATGGAGACTGATATTAGAATAAATACCTATTTGGTATCTATTATGAGAAAAGGAGTATACTTAATAGTTGAACTCACCACAGAATTTCAATGTACTTTTTAAACTCAGTCTTTCAATTATCTATTCTGAAAGTGGCATGCGAAGAAGATGGTTTCACTAACGTTATAAGCTTGCTGGAAATGCTTTGCTGCATCATGCGCTATGCTTATCAGAGATGAGGACTACCTTTGGACATAACTGGAGTGCTATATACTGTCCTTAGAGGCCAGGGCATTAACTTTTAACTGCACAGGAAGACAGAGTCATAGTTACAGCAAAGTCTGTGAGAATATCTGCCAAGATCTGCTGGAGAAAGAATCTGAACAAAGAATCAGACAATAGAGAAAAACATCTCTACTTTTTCTGGCCAAGTTGCATGTAAAATGTACACAGGGAGACATAGTTTATAGATAAGACAAGGACTGTACGTTTACCACAGAAGTTGGTTTGTGTATTGATGTTGCCTTCTGTAACAACCTCATCCTGACTGTATGCCAAATAGCTTCTGGCAGATGCTCAGCTCAGCGAGCCTACATTCCTTAGCAGCTACAGTTTAGCAAATACGTGTAAGAGACAGAGACAGGCTGTGAAGCTGATGGTTCAGAAAGGAATTTACTTCAGAGTAGGAGATGATTATATAAAGAAAACAAATGATCAACTACAAGTTTAAACAAGCAAAGGTAGTCTCATGCATATCATGCTGATTTTTGTCATAAGAGACAACTAATTAGTCCCCCAAAAGTGATACTATTGTCAAAAATACAATCCCAAACTGGATTTTGAAGATTATCTTTCACAAGGAGTCGCAAGTTCTATAAAAAATACAGGTACTCTACAGTGTAGGAACATTGCATGTTATGCATATGATTTCCAAAATTGCTATTTACAGAGTTATACGAGATGGAGCTCTGGTTCCAAATGTTACCTGTTTAATACGCAAGATATAACAAACTGTTAGTATAAGGAACATTATATTTTTGTAGTATCAGACTACTTGTCAGGATGCCAGCTAGTGTTTCAGTCAGTTTATTTCTAGGATAGAGGATTTGCCAGACTCATTTCAGGAATCTTGCATTTGAGGAAATGAAAATATGAAGACAAGTCACTCACCAAAGATTTGGGATCCTTAACCAGTATGAAGCACCCAAGAAAGAGGGCTCATAAGGGAAGGCATTATAGAGTAGACATGAGAAGAGCAACTGATCACAGTGATTATGTCTGGAAAAGGATTAATGCAAAAAAACAGCAAGAGACCATTGGAATATCAAATTTAACTTCTGTAGAATGCTGAAGCAGAACAGCTAGTGTCCTGAATATGCTCCCCAAGAAATATAGAAATTGACTTATCAAGCAAATCAGATTTCTTGTGACACAGTGACCAGATGTTTGTTTCACCATTCTCTGGCAGACAGTTGAAGAAATCCCTGTACTAATCTGTTGCTAGCATCCCAGGGCAAAACTAACATCCTGTCAATTTTCCATGTGCAGAAATATGCCCTCAACACAGTAAGAAGACAGTGGTATTACAAGCTTCCAAAAATCCTTGCAAACTTAGTGAAAAGCAGAAATAATGATGGGCAGGAACTGAGGCAGTAAAAATTAATTATTTTCCCTATTTAGGCTCTTTATTAGGATAAATGCTTGTAAACATAATCTAAACCCCAAATTCTTTCTTACGCTTTCCATCCTTTTTGCTGCCTGTTCCTTTTATTCAAGTCCCTTATGCTTACAGTTTTCAGAGTAACATTATATACATACCTTTCCAGTTGTGTTTCTTTGGATTTAGCCAATTGACTAATTCAAGACATATTTTTGCAGTTACTCATACTGAAACACTGGCCTTCAAGATAGCCCAAAATCTGGTATGTCCTGATGAAGTTGTTTTGTTTGTTTGTTTGTTTGTTTGTTTTGTTTTGTTTTTTAATATATATATATAACTTTCATTATTTCTTCTTTTGCATGGTTTTAAAATCTTTGTGCTGGTGTAATTGCTCATATGGAATGTGGAAGATCTGTCCCTTGCTCCTCTCTCCCAAGATGTTTTGATTCTATTGCTGTCAAACTGTGAAAGAAGTTGAAAGTTGTGACATGCTATTTGTCTGGCTATGGCCGTCCTGTAAGTATATCTCCAAGAGGTATGACCTGTCATATTTCACTTACATTGGTAACACAGAACCTAAATGATGATAATTTAAATGTCAACAATATCAAGTCCAAAACATAAAGAAGGAAGAGAAATAATATTAATTATACTTCAAGATTATAGATTCACAGGAAGAAGATTGAAAAACATTTTGAGAGTCTAATAGTTTGTCCTTAAGACAGAATAAACTAGACATAAATGATTCATGGCAGTTATTTCTCTAACTTGTTTTCAGAAACTTACATTGATAGAAATTCCATAGTATTCCAAGGTAATCTGTTGCAATGCTTAATTATCTTCAAGATAAAAAAATTTCCTCATGCTTAAGATAAATTTCCCTTTATGCAATTTAGAAGTGCTTGCCACAGGGACAAGGTGTTTTTTCCTATTTTTGTTTGTGATTGAAAAAAATTATTATAGATCTATCTATCTCTCTATCTATCTATCTATCTATCTATCTATTTTTAATATGAGGGCTGATTTGAATGTAATTTTTATTATGTTGGCCCACAAGGTCAAAGGTGGAGATTGATGGTATGGAAAAACAGGATGAACCTTACCAACAATATTACATTTTGTTGCTAAATGGTAGACGGCAGCAGAAGAGCAATCTGACAAAATACCATCTGATGTGGTAGTATGTATGAAGCAAAGGTGTGTCACTGAATTCATCCATGAAGGAAAAAAAAAAAATAGCACCCAATGGCATTCATTGATGCTTGTTCAACATTTACAAAGATCAAACAGTGGATGTGAGCATAATGAAGTAATGGGTGGTCAGTTTCAGCAGTGGCAGCAGCAACAATGAGTCATCTCCACTGGTGCAGATTTTTACAATTGTAGCATGCAGGCTCTTGTTCATCACTGGTGAAAATGCAAAGCTAACGGTGGTGATTACGCTGAAAACTATTGTTTAGTAGCTGAGAATTTTACTCTATGAAATACTGTTATTGTACTTGGTTACATTTTCCATGGGAATAAGTAGGAGGCATTACTTTCAGAGCAACCTGATATGTAGCTCAGTCCTAAAGAGGTCAACAGATGGATCTTTTGGTCAAATCAGTATGGAATTTATCTCAGCCTAAATATCTAAATGCATCTGTCAGCTCTGTGAATAAATAGTTGAAATGCTTCATGTAGACATCTACAGAGTCATGTGATTCCATAATTGCCACAAAAAATTCAAGGTTTCATTGAACTGCCCACCCATAGATGTCTGTTGTCTTCTTGGATACCTAATGAGTGGAAGATTCTGATAGGACTGCCATATTGCATGATACAACATCATTGATAATACTATGCTTTCCTGAATCAGTATCTGGAAGTCACTGAGAGAAATCCAACTTATCCTGGAGAAGCTTTTCTGCTGACAATATATATACATCTACTTTCAGGTGAATGAAATGGCCTTTTAAGCTCTGTTGGCTGCTTTTGTTGCAAGATTTGATTAATTTACCCCCACACAGAGGTTCTAATGGTTCTTCAAGAGTCCTTCTCAGACCAGAAAGATGCAGATGCGACAGCAAGATATGACATATATCACTTCAAGCACTCTTGTTGTGTCTTGGACACGCTAAAAAGTTTTAAATAGAGCTTAAACAGAAATGCATACAAGTCTTCTAATACAAAGATCTTTAATAATTCTTTTTCATTCTGTCCTCAGTCTGTCCTCATAGCTTATGCTTTTAAGACTACTGTTCATTATTGTTGCTGTTTCATGTTTTCCTATGATATATCAACATATTTTTCTCTTTTCAGAAGATGAGGTAAAAGAGAGGTGGTAGTTGTATAGCATAGAGACACTACTTAGGTATTTTTCAGTGGCACTGCTTCCTGGCTCGTTGATCTCAATGTTGAACTTGTATTATTTACATCTATTTTAAAGTAATATTTTGCTCTTGTCCCATTTTGCATTGCACCCTATTTATGTTATTTTCTACCTTCGCAAATCATTTTAAATTCTAGCTCTGAATGTCAGTGTGCTTGCATCTGCTCTTAGTTTGGTATACTCAGTTTAATGAGCAATGCCTCTATTGCACTGTTGAGATAATTAATTAAAATATTAAGTAGTGCCAGGTTCAGACCAGACATCAGTGGATCACCACTTGACACAGCTTTTTTATTTTGACACTCCATCATAATATCTACATTTTCTATATGGGTCTTCAGTTAATTGTATATGCAACTCACAACATTTTGATCTAGATAAATTTCTGTTTATTTTGTAGTGAGAACATGATGTGTGGCAGTGTCACATATATTACTTTCCTTGCGGTATATGACAACAAATCTTTTTTCCCTTTCTACAGATCAAATTTTCTCTGGAATGACATAATCTGCTCTTGACAAATCTATTTTAACTGTTACTTACCTTCTCGCACTCTTCTGTATGCTTACTAACAGGCAGCCTGTCTCAGCAGTTTTCTGAGTTTGAAAGTATGATGATATCCCTGTACTACCCTGCCTATTCTTTCTTATAGGCAAGCCTTGCATTTTTCCTCTTTTAGTCATCTAGAACTTTACCTGTCCCACACAAGCCCTGGATGAAAACCACTAACGCTTTTATTGTTTCACCAGGTTGAAGTCTAAGTACCTCAGGGTAAATTTCACCAGGCTTAGATGACTAATTTGCAGTATAGTAGGATATTACCTTAATTTCTCAAATGTTTGAACTTGCTGGAAGGCTTTTGTAGGTAAACTTTTGTGCTGTTCTAAAATTTTTTCCCCACCCCTCCACCCCCAGTTAAAATATTGCCATTGAACAAACAGTAATAAAGGATGGAATCTAAAATAAGCCTGAGAGGATATTTTATTGTTGTATCCCTAAACTGTTTTTAAGACAGCTGTTTACAAAGTTCACTAATAGTATTAATGCTGTTAACCGTTAAAAAATGTTTGGTTTTAAACATAAAACAAAGCCATGTATTTCAAATTAAGTGTTAGAGGAAATGTCTAACATCCTAAAAATATCTGTTTTTTTTTTTTTTTTTTTAATAATAAGCTTGTAAATAATAATAAACAGTGTATGCATAATACTAAAGCATTGTTATGGCTAGGCCTGGCATTCTTTGTTGTATGGAACAAAGAAAATGAAAGCACAAGGAGAAACTCAGACAGGAATGCCAAGCTCTAATAAGATAGTTTTATCAGGACAAAGCTGTCTGGTGCATACCAGATTCTCCTAAAGATGAAATATAAATAAACAAACAACTGCAGATAACATTGCATCATCTAAACAGACTGGAAAACAAACTGTTGTAGGGCTTGGACAGTCTGTTATATAGACTCAAGAGCATAAACAGAAACAAGCTTCTGCAATTTCAAAGGAAAAGCTGAGCCATGATTATATATGCTTTAGAATTTCCATATGCAGAAAACAAGAAATAGCTTATTAACTCTTGCTGCATAAATACCTCAGGAAGCATCTTGACAAAAAGGAATTCTTGCTACTGAACTTGGATATTAAAAAGAGAAAAGAAATTCAAATGGACTTTGAATTATATATAAATTCTATATAACCTGAAAATGCTTATTTTCTGAGTCAACCAGAGGTCTGAGGACATTGATGCTACATAAATTATTTTCTTCTTTAAGAACGAATTCGGTTTCAGTTCAGAAGCTTTACATTTTAGATTATCAGAAACAAACTGGTGAAGTCAGACCAAAACATCTGGATAACTAGCAGGAGACAGTCTGTATGCACCATATCAGAAGGATGTTATGATGGACTGGAACACATGATTTCCACTTCCTTCTGCTCTAGTTCTATGCAGATCCCACTTGTTGTAGGATCTACTTGTATCCTAAGTAGATAAAATACTCAGTATGTCTCAAGTTTTCAATCCCAAGAAGAATGAGATGTGCAATGATGAAAGTACCTTCTTTAGAAATGTGTTTTTTTTTTTTGCCACATTAGTGTTTTGTTTAAAAATAATAATAATAATTAATCTAGCTTTTAGTTTAGTGTAGAAGAACAAAAATGCTAAATATTATGTTTTGCAAAACATAACTATTCAGTTTCTATATAATCCTTTATTTGCTGTAGTTCATAAATTAAAGACTTGCATAGGAAAATAAGTTGAAAATAATAGTGTAATTTAGAGGTTGCAATGATAAGTATTGTTTTCCACAATAACAAAAAAATTGATCGTAAACCAAGATTAAGATTACACACTATCTGTGCTTATACCAACAGGGAATTTCACTGTGAATTACAAGGAGTTTAATTTTAAGCATATAGCTGTGTGCTAGGATGGTTTTGTTTTATTATTGTTTTTCTATGACATTTTATGTCTGCATATGCATAGATGAAAAAAATTTAAAGTTTTGTTTCAACATATGGAAAGGCAGTTTTTAATGTAATTTGACGTTTGAGTAATTCAGTAATTGCTTATATACCTTACTTAGAGATATTTGCACCCTATTGGGCTTCTGATCATTATATTCTTTGATTGATTACACCTTTAATTGGTGTAAATGTGGGCTTACTGGTTAACGAGAGCTATACCAAATAAGCATGATTTTCTGTTGGGATTCAAGGTTACCTTCATAAGAAAGCTTGCATTATTTTAGCATGTAATATTCTGGATTATTATTTAATTTATTATTTCTTGATACATTTTAGCATTATAAGATAAATCCATTTATTAACCTTTGCTGGCCCTCTTCATTTAATTTCTGTAAGTTCTTATTTGTTTTTTAATTGCACAATGATAAATATATTGAAGTTTGTTGTTTATGGTAGTAAACGATTGAAAATTAATGATTATGAAAGATGTATGCTACAGTTAAAAGATTAACTATCTTTATTTAGGTTATGTATTTTATATTTTATTCAGTTTCATGTTCACAGACCTTGCAAAACTTTCACGCTGCCTAGGTTTATGTGCTTATATTTGAATGCTGATAAAGTGCGGAATTTCAATCTGTTATTGTAACACTTTGAAATGAAATTTGTGTTATACTTTTATCACTGCTTAAGTTGCTTCCAGAAAATTTGATTGAAAGTATAGAAAAAGCAGCCATGAAGAAGGAAGCACATCTTCCATTCTCTATTTTTATGGCTGACACACATTACATTAGTGTCTTTTTGTGCAAGAGACAGTTTGGAATAATGAATATCAATTTCATGCATGTTACACACAGGCAAGTCTTATTGCTCGTCATTTTCCCTACAGTTTTCTTAAGAATCGGTCTGGATTATGAAGTCTACTTCAGTTGCCACATTCTTAGTATGAAGTAAAAAGGCATTTTGCCCAAGCCTTTCCTGGCAAGAGTTTAAATTTAGTCATATATTCCTCTGAAAAAGTGAACAATTGCTTTTATGGAAAGAGAACTCAGATGTGCAAGCTGGAAAGCAGCCACTCTGCACTCCTACCAGGTCTCTGACTTGAATGATAAGGGGACCAAGCCTGCCACAGAGACACTTACAGAGCAATTTAGATGCAGCATTACTTTCTGAGCTCTGCATTAAAAGTAGATAGATTCTTTTTTGCTTCATATATTCTAGCTGCACCGTCTCCGGGGCACTGCACAGAAGTCGGAGGAGCAGTTCGGGTGCCTAAATTAGGTGTCTGGCATATTTTTTAGATATTCTAAATATATATAAGACACTCCCATAGGACTACAAGGTGTGATGCAGGGCCTTATTCCAGTCTTTTAAAGGGGTCAGAAGCCAAACAAAATCAGAAAGCTAGACAAAATATTTTAGAACAATTCACACAGTATAAAGCATCTTTGTGTAAACTCAGATATCTCCTCATCCATTTAGAATTTTAGATGATGTTTTCTCTCAAGTCAAAGTTTTCCTCTCATAGATTCATGAGTTTCTGCTTTTCCCCCTACTGACTATGTGAACTTGTGATGTTAGCCATTGTAGAAATGATCATATTGTTAAATTTGGTCACAGTTATCCCACTGTGATCAGAAATCACACAAAGTGTAGGTGGAGCTACATTAACTCCTGAGTGGCAAATACCAATTTTCATGTAAATTGGTCTATTGCTAATAATTTGAGTGTGTATATGGAAGAAGTGCTTTCCAAGGAGAAAATAGAAAATATTTTGTAGATCTTATTGCAATAGAGTGATTTCTTCCACAGCAGCATTTCCATCCCAAGTTGCTAAGTACATTGCATCTCAGTCTGAGTTGAAGCTGGTCTGGGCTTACCCTTCTCCCCGTGGTTTTAAATAGATTCATATTTATGGTGTTATTAAAAAAAAAACCACTATGTTTTGCACCTATATTCGGTTTCTAATGTTTCTCTTTGCAAATTAAGTCCCAGTTTGACTCACTATTCCACACATTTTGTATAAGTGACACAGAATATTTACAAGTGTAGTAACTATAGACTTATTTCGCAGAACAATGTCTTTTATACAGTCAATTAAATACTTGTTCCACCTTCACATTCTTTACATACAATGAAACTACCTCTAGGAAGCTAATTTTAACTTTTCTTCACTGATAATTATATTCATTCTTGTGTAAACCTTGTTGTTACTCCAATGCCACATAATAAAGATAGTGTGTTTCTTCATAGATGTTTAGATAAAACATGTGGTTTAAATTCCACTTTCAATAGGACTAATTGTATGACAATATCAGCTTCTGAACAGAGAAGACCCTATAAGTATATTCTGGAGGAGTAGGAGTAAGAGCTGATCTTTGTGCACAAAGATTACCCAGGACTGGGTAATCTTGTAGATCTTTTCCAACCTTGGTGATTCTGTGATTTCTGACATAGGACTGTCAGGCTGCTTTGGCAGCATTTCACCACTGTACTTCAGTTTCTCGTTTTGTGAAAAGAGAAATAACAGAAATAATAGAATAAAATAGAATTTAACTAGGAAGGGATCCTTAACAGCCATCTAGTCCAACTCCCCTGGAATGAACAGGAACATCCACAGCTAGATCAGGTTGCTTAGAGCCCATTCCATCCTGGCCATGAATATCTCTAGGGACGGGGCTTCCACCACATCTCTGGGCAACCTGTTCCAGTGCCCCACTGCCATTATTGTAAAAAACTTCTTCCTTACATCCAATCTAAATCTTCTCTCTAAAGGGGGCCCCTTTAAATACTGAAAGGCCAGTACCCAGTCTCCCTGGAGACTTTTCTTCTCCAGGCTTAACAACTTCAGCTCTCTCATTCTGTCCTCATGGAGGAAGTATTCTATCTGTTGTATCATTGTTGTGGCCGTCCTCAGGACATGCTCCAACAGGTCCATGTCTCTCCTGTATTGGGGACTTCATGTCTGGATGCATTAAAGTGATAAAGTGCTGTTATTTTACAGCTCAACAGCATACCAAGATTACTGCTATATGCATCAGAGAATGGTACCATTATATGTATATAGTCTGTCATACTATATTTTGCAAAAATGTTAAAAGTGAGTAACACCCTATTTGTTTTACCCTGAAGGTGGTAAAAATAGTTTCTTTCTTAGCAGTGAGAGAAAAAGCAATTTGTTGTTGTTGTTGTTGTTGTTTCCCTAGAGGGAAAAAAATATAAGAAAAAGAAAGAAAGGAAAAAAAAAAAAACAAAAAACTAATTAACAAGGATACTTGCATTTGACAACTTGAAAGAGTACCTCAATTAATAAGATAAATTAACTAGATTTCTGGAATCTAACTTACAACATAATTAAATTAAAGTGTGTATAAATCCCACCTTTCAGTATCACTTTCATTTTTAGATACTTGTATATATTATCAACTTTTTTTTCAATTTAATTTTTTTTTGTGCTAGTATTGTTGTTCATTGTATTTATAAGAAATCCCAGGAAACTAAGTTTTTATAGTCTGTGTAAGGTACAAAATGTTAATAGGCCTGAAATATTTCTTGTTATATATGGCTTTTGCATAGCTACTTTCCATTTTACTGTTTCTTTTTTTTACAGATTTTACGTAAAAGACTAAATTTAAGACATAAAAGTCATGCAGAACAATTCCTCTTTTAGCAATTTTATAAACAAAGAAGTACATCTTTTAAGGAAAAATAATCTACACTTACATTGTGACTAGTGTGCTTAATAGCATCACCTATATCTAAGTTTAGATGTCTCTGCTAAGACTGATTGGTCTAGATTATAGTCATTATGCAAAGGAGTGATTCTACTACTGCTTTCACCTTATGTTTTAGCAGAAACTTCCTCCATAGGACACATAACCAGCAGCACTACATTATAGTTGATACAAAATACAAATAATTCCTTCCTGACAGCAGCATGTTATCAGAGTACGATCTGCAAAAAAGAAATCTGATTAACTGAATTGTAATCTTGGCTATGATTGCTACAAATGTTATTTGTGTGGGTATAAAATTATTATTCTTTTTTTTTTTTTTAAAGAAAAATTTTGAAATATTTTCTCTGTTTGAAATATTTTCTCGCTTTTTTTTTTTTCTGTAGAACAGAATCTATTTGCTGAGAACATTTGCTGTAGAAGTAACTTCCATATTTTTCTAGATCTTTATCTTTATTTCATTTTATGATTTTGTGTTTTTTTAATGTACTGTGGATCAGGATAGATGCATTATCTGTGTTTTTCTTCTTTTTTCTTTTAACCTTATATTCCATATTGTACTGATAATCTGATTCAGATCACTTTCAGTATTTCTCTTTTCTTGAATAAAAAATTCATTCTTTTGCATGTTTTTACATTTAAATTTTGCCATACATCTCAACCATCTTTCTGGCCCTTGCTGGCTCTGTTCCATCTCCAAATATGTCTTAATGCCTTTATGTGGAAACTATTTTAATATAAAAGAGCATAATGATTTCTGAGTGGATGTTGCAGGCCATCCGGTCAATGGTCTATGAACCCAAGTATTTCTAAGTAAACCAGAAACCATTAGGTCATAATAGCTGTGAAATAAAAAAACTAAAACATCTGAATTTTAATAACACTCTAATTATATATTTATTCCTTTCAGTAAAACCACTTATAACTCGTGCAGTTTTTCATGATTTCCTGTAATGTTTCTGACAAAGTTGTCAACATCTGCTGGATCTACTAACAGTAAATTTAAAAGCAACATGATAACTCCCAAAACCTCCTTTCTTTGGTGCTTTTTAGAGAGGAGAGTAATTCAGATAAACAGCACTACATCTTAAATCAAATGTAGGTTTTTGGGGGCAAATGAAATATATTGTACCCTGAAAGACTAGTTTTATGGCTTCTGTGGATCAGGGACTATGCACGTTGAAAGAGTTATGTATCTAAAACCAGAATTACGTAGCCTGAAGTCTTCTAGCTACTGTCAGAAACCATCTGGGTCAGCTGTAGTTCCTTGACTCTGTAAGTCACTAAATTACACTCCCAGAATTGGGGACATAGCATCTTTCTGCTGAGGAGTAGGCCCTAAAAGATAGGAGTGAAGTTTGTCCTGCTTACAGATGTAAGCATACACACTATAGACACATGCAAGGAAATTTGTGATATACAGCTTCTTAAAAGTAAATGGGAATAAAATAAAATAAAAGTAAACACTCTTAGAATGAATTTAAGTTGATCTACATGTCTATCTTAGAATTGTATGAATTAAGCTTCAAGAATGCCTATTGCTTCCAATTCACTACACTTCACTACAATTCACTACAATTTTCTTTCATACATGCTGGTAGTGTGTGTTTCAGGTACTAGAAAGAGCTTAGGTTCTGCATCACCCTGTGTGATCTTTTGATGGAGGGATCAAATCTGAAAGAACTCCCAAATATTCCTACCATGTACAAAAGATTACAGCTTCCCATAGAGGTTTATTATAGAAGTTTATCATAGTTTATCATATTCTTTAAAAGCCAGAATAATATAACTGCAATGATGGTTTCCATCCCTCATTTCATAGAATCATAGAATTTTTTGGAGTTGGAAGGGACCCTTAAAAATCCAACTCCCTGCATTGAATAGTGACATCTGCAGCTAGATCGGATTTCTCAGAGCATGGTCCAGTCTAACCCTGGATGTCTCCAAGGATGGGGCATCCACCACATGTCTGGGCAACCTATTCCAGTGCTTCACCATCCTTAATGTAAAAAACATCTTCCTTATATCCAATCTAATTCTCCCCTCTTTTAGTTTGAAATAATTTCCCCCTGTCCTATCACAGCAGACCCTGCAAAAGAGTCTGTCCTCTTCTTTGTTGTAGCTGCCCTTTATTGAAAGGCCATATCATGTCTCCCTGGAGTCTTTTTTTCTCTGGACTGAACAGCCCCAGCTCTCTCAGCCTGTTCCCGTGTGGAACATCTCTTGGATCATTTTTTGGCCCTCTGGAAATTTTCTTCATTCAAAATGGCTATCATACTATGTCTTTCATCCACCTGAAAAGTCTCTGCAGTCCCAATTTGCAGAATATAATAGGAAGTGCTGAAAACAGGGACTATGTAAAAGTGTTCAAATAATGCCATTGTGCAAAGTGCAAAGATGTTCTAAAAAAATTTCATTTGACAGATAGGAAAAGCAAAAATGACAAGAATAATGAGAAAGAAAATACTTAAAAATGCCTTCTGTAGAAAGAAAACTTTGTTCTCAGATATGAAGTATGTTAAGACATTTTATATATACTTATTTTTAAATATAAAAGTATTAAAGCAACCTCAAAGGTTTATCTAGAAAATGTAGAGAGTGCCATTTCCTAAATGGGCTGTCTTTCTTTGTGAGACACCAAACTTATGTTCTGTCACTGTGTAACATATAGCTGCCTAACTTCAGAAGAGGCTTCTGGATTTTCAATTTGGAAAGTCACTTTTAGAAATATATGGGATCTCAGATCCTGCTCTTGCCCTGGCCCTGGATATTTCCTTTTGGTCAACAACTTGATCAGAATGTGAATTTTGGTATTTCCTTCCTAATACTCTTTGTGATGCTGTTTAATTTGATAGGCAGATCTGATGGGTTCCAAGTAACTTAAAAATGCATATTGCAATTGAAAAATCTAGCTGTAAAATGAAAGCTCAGCATCAGGAAAAAGTATTAGATGCTTGCTCTCCAAAATAGTTAGAAAACTGTCATGTCTTCATACTTTTTTTGAACAGGGCTATAAAAGTAAATCAAAATGACTGTAAAGGAGGAATGATAATGTTTTCCTGTTAAATATTGGAGCTGTAGATGTCTAATGATTTCAATGAATTTACTTTTTTTTTTTTTGAGATAAAAATAAAAGTCAGCCTTGGGAAAATATCTCTGAAGAATTCTTTGCTGTGATTTGTTTCTGGCTTCCCTACCATGTAAGTTTGTATAGTAGTCTGTACTAAATGAGAAATATTAAGGTAATAAAGTTCTTAATTTAAGTTCCATCACTGAAATGACAGTTATGAGAATGAGAGAGAGTCACCTAATGCTGTAATTAATATTACTGGTTAGACTGCCTGACATTCTGAGAGATTAAAATGAAACAAACAAATAAATTATTTCCATGGAAATAATTACTATTAATTTGTGAGAGCGGGAAACTCCAAAGGGAAGAGAGTTCTGTGGCTGATCTACTTACATCTTTTCTTTGGAGACAGCATGCCAAGATACTCCATTCTGCAATTTCTAAGACTGTTAAATTTTTTTTCTCTGTTCTTCCTGGGAACCAGACTAATTCTTGACGGGACTTGTTTGTGTCTTACCAGCCATTTTGGGTTCTCTATGTTCTCCATTTTTTTTTCCAAACTGTGTGCCACATTACTCCCTGGAAAGATGCATCCTCTCTTTTCAGAGTTTCATCTGTCCTACTGTGTCACAGCCTGAGTGGAGCAAATTCTCTGTTAGAGAATTAAAGTTGTGCTCAATTGTTCTCCACAAACAAGGCTGACTGCCTTGGAAATGTTTGAGTCTGGACTATTAAGCTCTTATTTTCTAAAGCTGAGAAACTATGGCTGAACTGATCCCAGTTATCTATTAACTTCCAAATAACATAACTTGCCTAACATAAATGTCCCAGGGCATACCATACAGGAGACTATGCTCTTAAGTAAATTGAAGAGATGAATGAATTCCAGTGCAGGAGAAAGTTCTGTGCATCCTTTTAATTTATTAGCATAGACACGATTGCTTTTGTTTCTACTTCTCAGCTCAAACTTTTGGGAATAGCCCCCACACAGAGTTATGAAGAAATGTATAAAAGAAATACAGTCTTTCTTAAGGCACCCAAACTTTGCACAGTGTCATGGAGGCTGGGAGCCTGGAAATGGAGAACCTCTCTAGAGAGTTGTTCACTAAAGGCTGCATTGTTCAGTTTGAAATGTGAGAAAACTACTTTATTTGTGCAAATTTCTCTTGAACTAAGAGTTCTGGGAGCCTTTGTTAAACTCAGAGACATGAGGGATGTAGCTACTACTTTTGAACTAAATTCTAATACATGCTTTCCACTTCTTCTCATCATGAAGATGAGAGGAGAAAGGAGCATTAGATGTGCTTTTCTTCTTTTTGCAGTAGTTGCTGTCACTGCAGCTAGCCTCTCAGTCAAACTCCTGGCAGAAAATTAACATACAGGATCCCACACAATGCAGTTACTCAAATTCTCAACCCCTTTGCACTCCTCTGCTTTATCTTAAACATCCATTCCAGACAGACTGGAGAAGTACTCTCATTCATGAGTATGAAACTCTGTCAGAAATATTTTTATTTGTACTCTTTCTTTGTTGCTGTTGTTAGTTGTGGAGTTTTTGTCATTTTTTTTTTCATTTCTTTGTTTTGTTTAGCTTTTCCCCACACCATTAAGAATGGATGGATTAGGACTCTTGGTTTCAGCAGAATTATGCATTTTGGGAAAGAAAAGTGGGGAGATAAGTTTAAATAAATTAGACTGACACAAAAGCTGTACATAAATGTGGAAAAAAATATTCTTAAAAACACATTGTCTGCCCAGCTGAAATCCAACAAGACAGAGAAAACATAAACAAAAATTTCCTGCCACAAGTGGTTTGTGGCAAAACCCTATATGGTGTTGTTTGTTTGTTTGTGTTGTGCGTCCGTGCTTTTTTTCTGACAAAGTCTTTGAGAGTTCTGGAATTTCCATATCATAAGTCTAGTACTGATGAATGTTTAGGGATGAGGTAAAAAGACACTTAAATATTAAACAGTGGTAAAATATATTTTAACCTAATTAAAATGCATTTTAACAAGCCTATGTAGTTCTGAATTTCAGTGCTTTTCACATACTCTATATCAATGTCCAGCATGAAAAAATTTAAGCTCTTAATAATAATCACCTTATTAACCATACGTAGTCTTGTACTTCAGGGGACCTTGAGTTCAGGGATTTAATTTTTGTCTAAAAGTATCGTGCAATCATTCAAAAATGTTTCTTGTGTTTCCTGCTGAAGGACTACACAGCACTACTTTGGATTATGCTCCATTCCTTCACAGTTAATAATTCCAATCCACTATTATGGTATTTGAACTTGAGTGTGATTCAGATTTCCCGGCAAAATGTATGCCATGCTACTACAGTAAATAAATAGCTGCTTTAACTTCACTGGTTCACAGAGTTGAATGTCAGAAAGCCATATTTGCATTTATACACAGAATAATTACATGCTGATCAGAACAGTATAATTAGGGATACTAATATAAAATTTTAACCAAGAACTTGACTGTTTGCAGAAAAAAAAATAAATAAATAAAAATCAAGAGGAGCAAACAATAATAATAAATAAATAAAATAAATAAAAAACTAAATAAAAGCTGAATGTTTAAACTATGTTTTGCAAAACCTTAAAACAGTGGCTGTAATACATGTCAACTGGTTATTTGTCTTAACTCTTACCTGGCATAAATGTCATATTTCCTTTCTAATATATACTTTAAATTGGAATCTTTGAACAACTCATGAAAATCTGCAGATCTTGACTAACAATATATTTGAATTTCCCTCATAGAGAACTGAATTTGAAATGCTCAGAATTACAATCAACATGAATTTGATGGTTCAGCTCAGCTACTAATGAATTACTGTATGTATCACAGAATCACAGAATTGTAGGGGTTGGAAGGGACCTCTATAGATCATCGAGACCAACCCCCCTGCCAAAGCAGCTTCCCTACACCAGGTCGCACAGGTAGGCTTCCAGGCGAGACTTGAATATCTCCAGAGAAGGAGACTCCACAACCTCCCTGGGCAGCCTGTTCCAGTGCTCCGTCACCCTCACCGTGAAGAAGTTCTTACGCACATTCGTGCAAAACTTCCTATGCTGCAGCTTATGTCTGTTTCCCCTTGTCCTGTCTCCACGTACCACTGAAAAGAGACTGGCCTCACCATTATGGCTGCCACACCTCAGATATTTATAAACCTGGATCAGGTCCACTCTCAGTCTTCTTTTCGAATGTATGCTATCAACTTCATGTTATAGTAAAAAATTTGATCCCTTTCCAAATGTAGAGGTCTGGAACTGAATGGAGTGGCTGAAGCCCATCTTTTGATCCCCAAAAGACTGTACAGAGATAATTAAAATATCTATCTTGATTTAGAAGAGCCTATTTGCTGATCATTTGATTTCTTGGTGTTGGAAGATATTAACTGAAATCTGAATAAATAGGAAAAATTTGGTGAGTTAGCATCAAGAAGAGAATCATAATTTTACAATGCCAAAATGAAATGCAAATGCACAAGGTGATTAAAAACATTTTGTTTTTTTCTTGGTGGTTGTCCATTTTTTCTCCTTTTATTTTCTAATATTTTCTAATTTACTTAGAGCTGGGTGAGGTGTGGATGAACCTACAACTGGAAAATTAAAACTGAACTTTGAAACAATAGCACACATCTGCTTAAACAAACAGATTGGTGCTAGCTGCACCTGTGTTTTTCCCTTGTAACCTGCCTCCAGTATCTGTAAGAATGTTTTCTGGCAGGATTACTTGTAGAAATAGATAATACTAAGCTAATAGAAAGAAACAGTCAAGTAAAATGAGTTCAGTAACATAATTCACATTTCCAATCAGAAAAAATACCAGTGTCAATATAACTTCAATTCAGTATGATTCCTGTTTTGAAATTCAAGTACTCAAACAAATGGCTCACAAGTAATTATTCTTAGAAACTCTATGTCACTTAACTACCTAAAGATATATGGAGAAAACTACATATAACACTTAATTGCTGCATAAACAGAGAACAGAAGGAAAAGTTATCTAAATAAATTATTTGACAGAAATCTTGACCTCAGTTTTACTTCTGATAAACTAATTTTTTTCTGTTTTGTTGTGATACCTATAAAATGCTACAGTATATGTGTACTGAACAGAATGATACTGACCAAATCATGAGATTAGCCTACATATTCGGTGACTCATCTATGACTGCTTTTTAACTGATGGCTTTTATGTCAAAATAGAGATGTAAAAATATCATATGATATCAAGAATCATGGATATACATATTTTTGTGCTAAACATTTGTTTTGGTTTTAACTGAGACTCTAGAATGAATTACTGTAGATGCAAATCTATCGGCATTGAAGGGGAAGAAAATGTTTTCATCAACCTTTATGCTGTGAAACTGCTGAACGATGTACATCTCAAGATATGACTCAGGCTCACTTAAGCAAATCCATCATGAAAGGTCAAAATCACTTATGAGGGTTAAACACAAATAAAATATCATTTTTATAGTTTTTCTAATCCTCAACGGATTCAGAAGACATTTTGGTTTTCTCTGAAGGCATTTGTTTATTGCACTGACATAGAAAGGGCCTGATTCAGGTATGTGTTTTTCAAGTGGATTAAGGGGCAAAATAACAGTGGGGTAAATTCTGACATTATGACTACATTTGCCAAAGAAGCACATTTGGCATATTTATTTAATAACTACATATACTTTGAAGGGGATGAAGTAATAAAACATTGTTATCCCTGCTCTCAGAAAATAACATTGAACTCCAGCAGACTCTTGATAATTTGTCAATAATGAAAACTCCTGAATGGCTGCATGGCTGACATTGCTGCAGAAGAAAAGAGGAAATGGTTTCTTCCCACTGGAAATGCAAGCAGTGTTCATACATGAGACTGAGTTAAGAAATCTTTCATTTTATATCATTAGTGTTGTTGATAAGACGAACTCCAGAAGAATGCAAGAGTAAGTCCCTTAAGATTGTGATTGCCCTAGCTTCAGCTGTAGTTGAGTTTGAACCTCAACTGCCCGAAGGTACCATTTGATAAGAAGTAACAGCATTTTAGGAGTCATGGTAGAGACAGAGTTATGTTTTCCAAATGGAGCAGGAAAATAATGATTGCAGTAGTTTTGTACACTGAGTGGAAACATCCTGCAGAGGTCTTGGGCTTTTGCATTTATGTCCTTTCTAAACACTAGGATCTCACACAGTCACAGACTGATAACAAATTTTGAGAGTAGAAGGGAGAGTAAGACTGTGATGATCCACAAGTATCATGACAAATAGGGAAGATAAGGTAAAGAGCTACTGCCCAAGAAAATGGCAAGGGAGCTTGCTCTTATATGATTTGAATGAATGACCGACTTTATTTTATTCCCAAGAATGTTATATGTTTTGTACATGGAACCCATGTGGAAGCAGAAGGATGGACAGCTAAAGCCATGTGAAAGGAAGTACTTGATTTACCCAGGTTGCTGAATGGCAATTTTTAGGCAGCAGGATTATCTCTTTATTGACTTTATATTTGAAGTCAGGAACTTCACTGTTAGGTAACACAAACTACATTGTCATCTCTTCTGTACAGAAAACTACTGCTTTTCTCAATGTAAAACTCTTGATCAGAATGCCTTTCAAAGTGACCTTTCATGGCTTGAGCTCCTGATTTTGGGATAAGCTGCAGAATGACTAAATTTCATTTAATAGCAGCCACAAGTAAGTCCGCTTATACAGACTGCATGTTACTATTTGACAGCATTCCTCAGTACACTTAAAACTTCCTACAGAGGAAGTCTGAGCTAAATCAGCTAATAAATGAACGTGAAACATGTCTTCATTAAAAATATATAGATAAAGAAACCTTATTGTCAGCTAAACTGAAAACCATTAGAGATTTACTAGTGCCTAGTGAGGAAGGCATCACCATCTGAAATCCCTTGCTTTTACAGGAAATAAGCAGAAGAAGACGATCTTTCTAGGCACTCTGAAGATGGTATTCCATAGAAGAATTTAGGCTGAAATTATGGACTTGTTGTTTCTATAGCTTTTTATATATTAGAAGGACAAGTCCCCTGAAGGTTGGCAGGTAGAATAAACTTATAGGAATTTCAAGAACATGTTTGAATGACATGAAAACCTTTTAGCATTTCTGCAGATGCAAGTACCAGAATTCGTATCTCCCCTTCTTTACTCTTTCCTAATGTACGTTTCCAAAAACATAAACTGCTTTCCTGTTTTCTGACAAATCCAGGTTTGTCTGCTCTCGCATCACCTCAACCTATTAGTCAAGGATATTTTTGAGCATTTAAGATGGACCACCTGACAATGCTGCAGCCAAATGTTATTGTGAGAGTAGGTAAGATAAGAGAAGAAAAACTCTCTTGTTCTGAAAAAGTGTCCATGCAAATATTCTCTTTTAAATTTGATGTATCATTTTTTTCCCCCCTTAATTACTTAATCTAGCTCCACTACCATAGACAATGTAATGATTTTTTTTTTTTTTTTTTCTTCCAACCTTAGCTTCCACCATTTCCACACTTGCTGACTTTTGGTGAAAGCCAAATCTTTCTAAATTCTGTAGTAGAAGTCTTCCATGTGACTAAAAAATATACATTTAAAAAAACACAGTGATGCAAAATAAAAAGACGTGGGAGAGTGACTAACAAACTCAGTGGCATTCAGTACTGATTCCTTAAGACCTAATTGTCACACATTTAAGTTGTATCTATTTGTGACACCTATGGTTACATAAGTACGGACAATGTTAATTAAAATTATCCTCTTACTAGTTACCAAACATGACATTCTGCACTAGTTTTGAACACGAAGTTAGACCAGATAGTCAGACTTTTTACTGTCATTGGACATTGGCTTTGTAGTAAGGAGCTGTTGACTTCTTGTGAAATTAACCTTTGCCTAACATTGCTAGCAAGAGAAACAAAAATAATTTTCTGTTGAAACTTTTGATTCTGTAAATGACCTTCACAAGGTATTATTTGGATTCAGAGCATTTTCAGGCACAAAGCTGTACACTGTGAAGAAAATATATTTAAATGAGAGAAAAGGTATTAATTTGGATGAGACTTCAAGGGAGACTTCAAGCTCAACCATACCTATTACTTACCTAAAGATGTCCTGACTCTTAGGACCCTGTCTCAAAGTAATTTTTCTGTGTGGTATGCTACAAAGTAAAATGTACATTCTTCCTAACACATAATTAGTTCTCTTGGGGCTTACATAAATTGCAGTTCTTATACACTTGTGGCTGGCACAAAGTAAATTTGAGAACTGAAAACCTTAGGATAATGTCAATCTCTATACACTGTCCACCTGTGATAAACCTAGACCTGCCCTTTGAATGTTTTATCGAGCTGCAAAATAAATAGATAAATAAATAAATTATCCTTCTCTGAGACCTGGGTCTAAAAGCATATTAATTCTGTGTTAAGAAATAAAACACGTAAGCCATCACAAATTCATGTTATTAAAATATGCCCGTGTTTCAGATATTAGTGCTGAGTTTGTAGCTACAAACTGAGGAATTGGAAACTCCGATCTCCTGGGAGGATCATATGGATATAAATGAGCAAGATGTTCTTATTTATGATCACCTATTCACTCATGAGCAGGGAGGTTTCTACTGGCATTCACAGCCTAATAAATATGGAGAATTAACTTAATTACAGTGGCCACATCAGTAGACTGATTTCATGCATCTCAGGAGCCTAACGGATCTGGCTGATGTGGTTGCTGACCTGAGTTCCATCATATTTGATAAGTTGTGGCTGTCAGGATGTCAATAACTGGAGAAAAGGAAATAACACTCCCATTTGTAAGACAAAGAAAGAGGATCTGGGAAACTACAGGCCAGTGAGCTTCACCTCTGTGCTTGGGAAGATCACAGAACAGATCCTACTGGAAAACATGTTAAGGCATATGAGGGACAAGTAAGTGATCTGTGACAGCCAGCATGGTTTCACCAAGGTAAGCTCATGCCTGACCGATCTGGTGGCCTAATGTGATGGAGAGACAGCATTGGTGGACTAAGGAAAGGCAACTGATACCATCTACCTGGACTTGTGCAAGGCCTTTGACATGCTGGGAGATCTCATTGTCTCCTTCCAATATTTAAAAGGAGTTTATAAACAAGAGAAAAATCAACTTTTTACATTGGTAGGTAGCGATTAGACAAAGGGGAATGGTTTCAAGCTAAAGGAGGGGAGATTTAGATTAGGTGTCAGGGGAAAGATTTTACTGAGAGAGCGATGAGGTGCTGGAACTGTTTGCCCAGAGAGGTTGTAAATATCTCCTCCCTGGAGGTGTCCACAATCAGGTTAGATAGGGCCCTCGGCAACCTGATCTAGTACTTGATGTAGCAGTTGGCAATCTGATGGAGATTGGAATCTGATGATCATTTTGATCCCTTCCAACCCAAGACATACTATGATTCTATGATTCTATGATACTATGATTCTATGACTGATGAAATATGTTTATCTGACTGGAGCTGTAATTATATACAAACATTTAAGAATAGTAATGTTTAATTGGATAAACTAACCTACTATGTGTACCACATTTAACAACTTCATGGGTATCTTGTAATCACTATTCAGTCAGGCCAGAGAACATGAAATAGTGTCAAGACCATCAAAACAGAGAAAAATAATGAAAAAATGCAGTCAGTCTTGAGGCTTATTTCCAAGGTTAAATGGCCTTATTCTTCCATTAGGAACTGTGTTTGCTCTTACATTTCTTATACACATTCTTAAAATCAATCTATTAACCATTAATTCAAAATACACTTCTGTGCATACATCTTGCTCCTCTTGTGTTATCCTGAAACTGTTGCATAATAGAGGAACTTTCCCTTGCACCCCATGTGGTAAAGTACTGGGATTGATCAATTAGATCTATTACATACAAAGATATGTGCATATGTGTAGGAAGTATCTTTACTGTTCACTTCTTTCTAAAAACACTCATTCAGTGTTCTAAATATATATATATATATATATATATATATGAAATGCCTGTTTGTCAGATGTTAGCATTTTTTTCTTTTAAGAAAAGAAATCATGCAGAAAAAAAATAAAATAAAGGGGAGAAGGTAGAAAGAAAAATCTTACTGGAAATTGAATACTTTCTGTTTCCTATAATTCCTAAAGAAATCTATAACACAATAGTAGGTGCCTGAAAAGCTCCCTTGCTGTACTGGAGTGAGCAGATGATTTGTTGTAGTGCAGCTAATAGACTTATGTTTGCCTATCTTTTGGACTCTCACCTGGAAATGAATTACATTCCATGATTTCTTTGCCCATGTGGTCCCATTACATTGGAGGTTTGCTTTCTGGAAGAAAACAAGTCTGTGTTGTCTGTGATGGGGTGAGTTTGTCCTTCACAAATTGAACTGGAAAGCGCCTTTGGATGTGATGAATTTAGCTTTGGAGTATTAAGTCCTGAAACACGTTCACAAGTTCTGTTCTCATATAAAGAGTGAAAAAACTAGTGACTTCATAAGTGAGAGAACCTAAGAACAGTCTTCCTGCATGTGTGCACATCTATGTTGAGGCAAATATTTATTGCATAAATAAAGTGAGAGAAAGACCTTACTGGAATTATGTGATTAAGAGATAATGAAACTGTTTAGGAAAATCCAAGACAAGATTATTTGGCTTCCTCAAAATTGATTCTGAAATTAGTAAGTGAAACAAAAAAAAAGAATTTAGGCAGTGAATAAAAATAATATTTTTAAATTAAAAAAAAAAATGAAGGAAGGTGCAAGGAAATAGGATATGAGGTAGCTGAGTGGGATTAAACAATTTATAAAACAGAGGATGTAAAAAGTGAATGTAAGACAGTCAGACAGTCCATCTGTAAAATGGGAGAAGAAAAGGGTAAGGGTAAAATTCGATAACGGCTGAGCCTGGTAGGACTCAGCCCTAATTTCTACTTGGAGTTTAAGGGGTATTTCTAAAATACTTTGGAAACACGCAAGAGTTTCACTCATCACTTGCCTGAATACCGTATTTCAGATCTCTTAACTGATTTCACTGGTGTTTGAATCAGATTTTCAGAGTCAAATGCTGAATTATATATATCTGCCCAATAAAGTCTATGATTGCTTAATTCACTTTCTGAAGTTATATTATACTAAATTGTTCAATTTGCCTTGTCATTAACATATATTTGAATGGCCTGGACATAAGTTATCTGTTCTAATGTAGGCATTTGAAAATTAGGCACCTAGATGTGAGCTGATTTAGTATTAGGAAAAAAAAATAGCATATAGAGAAGACCACTCATTTTATCATGATATAGGCCTTTAAGATGAACAAGAGGTATTTCCGTCCATGC
The DNA here is from genome assembly GCF_905368555.1 of Meleagris gallopavo. Classification (NCBI taxonomy): domain Eukaryota; kingdom Metazoa; phylum Chordata; class Aves; order Galliformes; family Phasianidae; genus Meleagris; species Meleagris gallopavo. The sequence goes on from NC_139404.1 coordinate 161,382,969, forward strand.
TGCCTGTTTGCTCCCATTAACTGCAAGAGACAAGTTACTAGCTCAGACTTATGAAGCTCAATCAGATAAATCATTCCATTTTTCTTTCTTTTTTTTTTTTTTTTCCCCCAATATATATAGCCCCATTCTTTAATAAAACTAATCCTACTTTTCATGAATAAGACTCATTTGGAGCTTCATACATACATTTATTTTTCCCTGTTTTCTTCCCAATTTGTTCCCATTAGGTATCTCCTACTGATGATTTATCACTCTGAGTTTCTACTTGTTTCTTACTCTTGCACCATCAAATCATCTCTGGGGGAAAAATCTGAAATAACAGTCACAGCATTTGAGCTTCAGATGACAGTGAAAGCAAAGAAATCGAGAAGTCTATTAAAAAAATGCAGGGGAGGTAGGATCTTAAATTAAAAATCCCGGAGGAATAATGTTAATTTAACTTACAAAATTCAAATACAAGCTTCATAAAAAATAAATATTCTCTTTTAAGCCCCGCTTCAAGGCAAACAGAATTTTTAAACAGCTATTACCTGTGGGTTCATTGTGAGTATACTGAGCTTGTATCTTAAGTATCCCATTTTTTGGAATATCTGGATGAAGCTAAGATCCAGTATGTGAGCTGAAGCAAACATTGCCTAATGCAAGTTTCTTATCTCTTATTCTCCTGCGAGAAAGGACCAAACTCTGCCTTTTCACTAGAGGCCATTTATTTAAATTTTAATACACTCCCACTCCCATCCCTCCTTGCTCCTTCTAATAAATTTTGTTAAATCCTTCCATTTAACTGAAAGCAGTTTTATGGGCTATAGTAAATGCATCAGCTTCCCTGGCTTCAAAGATTATATAATTCATCTATTTCTCAAGATCTCACCAATGTCCACCTCTGAAGTTTCTTTATCTAGAAGAGATAAAGGAGGAAATAACTATTTAGCTACGTTATACTTTCTATTAGTGTAGTCTACTTTCCTATTTTTCAGTAATCTCAGGGAGGAATTGAAAAAACATATTACAATGACTGCACACCACTGACTTATTTCCTTACTTCTTTTTTTTTTTTTTTTTTTTTTTTTCCTCACTAGCTTGCCCATTTTAAGTTTCTATTTAATGAGATGATGAGTACCCAGTACAGGAGTATGCTATATGTCATTGCTGTTCCTGTTGAATAGAGGTTTTTCTGAACTCCCATCTGTGAAGGCCAGCTCTCTAATTTAAGTTTGAGACACTCGTGTTTTCCATTCTATTAGTCTCCAAACTTTTAGCCATAAATTTAAGTGGAAGCACAACTGGAGTTTATGGCTCTCAAGATAAAACTCTCATGCTGTTAAATTTCCCAAGTGAAGAACCACTTTCTGCAGCTGGGGGTGCGAAATTCAGGCAAGGCTGTCACAAAACATTCATCATTCTATAGAGATGAAAAAATTACAGCGCTGCCCTTCACATGACAATGGAAATTGCCCACACTTGCTTCTTATCCTTTATTTCTGCAGCCCCAAACATCAGCCTGTGCTACAGGTGCTACAGATTAGGTTTTATACCTGAAGAACTGTAGATATCACTGGGCAGAAATTACCAACTGTGCAGTAAGTCACTCTCTACACATAGAGGTGCATCATGTAAAACTCCCTTTCACCAGACTAATCAGGAAAAGAGGTTTTCACACCACCCAAATTTATCCCCATATCATCTGAAAGGACTGCCTTGTTTCCATTTCCTAGAAGATGTTTTGAAAATTAACTCTAAAAAAGACCACAATAGATAACCAACCTTCCTTTTTTTTTCCCCAGTTGTGTTCAATCTCACAGATATCTCTGGATTTTTCTCTGCTTTTTCTCAGTAACTGCTACTCTCTTATTTGTAGGCAGGAGCTGTATGCTTCACTTTGTGATCATTGTACTGTTCACAACTGAATCAGTTATGGCTAATTAATCTGTTATGCAATGTACATGAAAGGTGGAGGAGGAACATGTCTGACTACTGCATTCACAGCAGAGAGTTTAGAGCAAGGGTTAACATCCATTCTTCCTCTCCCGCCCCCCAGATACCTATTTCTGGTCATGTTCTTCCACTGATAACATAATACTTTGCCATGCTTCTTTTAAGTTTAGGCATAAACACGAAACTAACTCAGAATGTAAATGACATAAGAAAGTGATTGAACTTTCAACTTCCTTTACCCTTTAGCAAAAAATACCAAAATATCTTTTGACTTTGCTAGTTAAATACATTTTAGGCAAGTCTACTTTGTACAAAACAAAAACAAAAACAAAAACAAAACAACAACAACAACAAAAAAAGCGGGACATAAGGGCAAATAGGAAGAGGCAATGCTGAGCATGGTTCTGCTGAAGCTTAGTTTGGGATACAGGGAGAAGCACTGTGTTCACAATTTCAAAAGAAGAAGTGTACACCTGTTTTAAGAAAATACTGATTTGCAGCTGCATTGTATTTAATTTCAATGGGATCCTGCTGATCTGATTAAAAGGTGCTGTTCCGCAGCCGCATTATCTCATTCACTTTGAAAGGGAAAGCAGAGGACTTGATCAAAACATGCCTCCCCATGGTTGCATTCTCAGAGCCACTCTCACAGCAGAAGCGGATGACGTGCATGAGAATTGCTCTTTTCTAGAATTGTTAAATGAGTATCTGATAGTGGAAATGCTTCTCGCCTCTTCTTTGTTCTACAGTCTTATAGAAGAGCCAGTAGTCCTGACAACTATCAATGATGTCCTTCCACTGTCCCTTCTCTCAGCTGGGTTTCTATGAAAGTTCCGCCTGTGTGAGGAATTTTGTGAGACTTTCTTGTTACCTGCCAAAAATGGGTAGTATTGTTGATTATAAGAAGTTTGTTGAATAGACCAGAATGCAGTTTGCAGTTTTCCTTCATTTTCATGAAGAGAGATAGTAAATTTGTTTTTATTGCTATTAACAGATAGTGTTTTTCTTTGACTTTTCATTATTTAAACCCTGCTTTATGTCTAAATGTGGTTGTGAATTATGCCAAAATTCTTAACATAAGGATGAATAATAAGTTTGTTGAAATTATACTGTTATATCCTAGATATTTTGAACCACATAATAAGAGATGTCCATCGTTCTGATACACTGGATTTCAGAGGTAGAATAGCAAAATGCTCCATATACTAAACATATTGAATACCAGAAGCACAGAATCTTTAATCCTCTTACAGCAAATCAGCTGTTCTAATATAGGTGTGTGGCAAATGGCCTAGTCCAAAAATCTGATAATGAAGATACCGTCTGCTGTAAGTTGCTTGTCTGAAAAAAAAAAAAAAAAGCACTTTTAATAGCTGTTGGTATTTCCACTGTTATACCTCAAAACACTTTCTTTGTTCAGGAAAGAATAACATCCTGCATGTCAACTGCCTGCCTGCTTATTCAGGACTTTTTTTTTTTTTTTTTTTTTTTAATTATTATTTTTTATGATTCTTCAGGCTGAGACTTACAACCTAAAAATTAATTATCCTTATTCATTGAAAAATGTGCTAAAAAACCTGTGTAATAAGAGTTCCTCTAAACCTGTATAATATTTTTGATGACAAACTACATCATGATTTATCTCCTAAAATGCAAATTGATTCTTTCATTTTACATCTTCAAGGGTAGACTTCCAGTATATCATGTTCATGTAACCTCTTATACTTTAATTAAAATAAGAATCAGGGGAAAAAAAAAACAAAAAAACAACCTAGTAGAAATCTGAACCTTTCACTTTTATGCTCTCCTTAATGAAAACAAGCCTAACAATGTCAGATTTGACTCATACCATCCAAGTAGAAGTTTGCCAATGCAGAACTGTGATCTGAGTATCTATTCTGGATATGTAAAACAAACTAGTGGTGAGCAAAACAAAACAATATAGATTGGCTGGCCATGATACCCAGAAACCAAGGAAATTCTTGATTTGGAGATTCCAGGTTCAATCATTCGTTGGGAAAACAATAAACAGTGGTTTGTTCACATGAATATAGCTGAACTGTGGCAGAAGATGTGTTGAGAGCCTTGATAATCAAGGAGAGTTGCATGCCAGCTGTGAATAGTCTAATAAAATACGCGGACATTTGTTTCATGGCAGTTGGAACACATTAGAGTAGAAAATGTCATCACAGAACTAATTAACACCAGACAGTATTTTCCTTAATAGCACTACTAACCTATACCACTATTTTCATGTTCATCACTGCTCATAATACATCACTCTTTGGTATCAAAAAGTTTAGGTTAAAAGCCAAAATCAAAGATTTCTAGGGTCACAATGGATAAAGGGTATTCCTGTATTTTCCAAAGAGAAAATTCACTGTGAAATATAATTGTTCCATTCATCCTCATTATGTGGTCAAAAGGTGAAAATATAAGGCAAGGACGAGGATAGAAATTTCTGACACTAAGCAGAGACTGGAGCTCTAATCCAGTTTATAATGTTCTGTCCAAATTCTGGTAAGTCAGAAGCTCATATTCTGCTGCAGTCTGCCTTTGTTATACTTCTTTTTTTTTATTACTATAGTTATGCTCCTTTATGCTCCTACTTATACTGCCAACAAAGCAGATTGTTTATGGACTCTTTGCCTGACTGTACAACTAATACACTTGCACTACTCTTGGTTTTTTTTGTTTTTTTTTGTTTTTTTTTTTTAAATTATTATTATTATTGTTTTATTCAATGAATAGCTGGAAATAACTGCTGGCCAGTTTTCACAGTCATGTTCCTCCAGTTACTCTCCAGTTACTGCATCTTATACGTGACTCAGATTTTACCATTTATACACTATTATTTTGCCAAAATGTTCATCTTTCTAGTGACAAACATTAAAATTATAACTTTTCCCCATAAAGACCAATATATAGCAGTAGTCCCAACACTGAGTTTAAATAAGTTCACAATAATTCTTATGCAAGCTTCAAGATGATAATAGAGTTAAGTGGTATCTTAAGTAAAAGGGGTACTCCAAAAGTAATGCCTCCTACTTTATCATAGTGGCCCACAAGGTCACAGATGGGTGTTGGTGGTATGGCAGTAGGGAGTGAACCTTCTCACCACTATTCTATTACATTTTGTTGCTGTGTAACAGATGGCAGCAGAGGAGTAGTCTGTCAAAATGGTGTCTGACATGGAAGTGGATATGAAGTAAAGGCATGTCACTGAATTCCTCCATGCAGAAATAGTGGCACCCATTGATAGTCATCCATGATTGCTGCATATTTATGGAGACCCAACAGTGGATGTGAGCACAGTGTGATGGTGGGTGGTGCATTTCAGTAGTGGCAATAGTGACAGTGGGTCCCCTTCACTGGTGCTAATTTTTATAAGCACAGCATGCAGGCTCCTGTTCATTGCTGGAAAAGGTGCATAGCTAATGGTGGTAACTATGTTGCAAATTAGTGTTTAGTAGCTGAGATTTTACTCTTTCAAATAGTGTTATTTTTCACTTTTTTTTTTTTTTTTTTTTCCCATGGAAATAAATAAGATCGGAGCAACCTTGTAAATTTGTGTTAGGTTTCTCAGGGCTTCTAGCAAGTTCTCTGCAGTGAGGTGAGAAATCTTATTGGCTTCTGAGTTTCTAATTTCTGACGTATTATTATTTAGTTCAATTTTAAGAGGTACCAAATAAAATGCATAAATAGCATGTAGGCTTGTCTCTGTTTACCTTTTGTCTTAAACACTCCATATGCTAGAATATTTGATTGGCTTGTAAAGGCAAAAGAAATAGCCTAATCTTCAGAGCTTCAGGAGTTGATAAGAAAAGTAATGTCCTAGAAATCCTTATAATCCTCATGATTAATTTCTTATAACATCACTTTTAGTGATATTTTCCATTTACTCATTTATCGCTCAAGTTCTTAATGATTTGAACTAACATAAAAATAAACTTAAAATTGATCAAATATGGCAAAATCCATTTAGTTCTTCCTCAGAACTGCTAAATGGATGTAGCATTTTGTGGGTAGATTGGCAAACTGACAGCTGTACTGCTTCCCAAGGAGAGAGAGAGAGTGCTGACTTCACTTGTTTCAGAAGCAATGGAAAATCTTTTAGAAGATAATGATGAACTATAATGATAGGTAAGAGAGCAAGATACAAATTATCAAGCTGACTTTCAATTCAGACTGCTTTTTAGACTTCATCAACACAACCAGCACGAAGAGGGTAGATAAAAGGTGAACATAGATTCTCAATGCTACCCTTTATCTTGAAAAAATCTATTGCCACCATCTCAGAAAGATTATTTTTGTGTATGTGGAGCACAGACTCATTTAAAGAGCTGATATACAAAGTGAATGACAGACTTTGTATACATGGTGAGACGCTGGGGGTGACTTCATTTATAGTCCTGGGAGAGCTGAGTCTGTTCGGGAGGAACTGCACATGCTCTCATGCCATAGGCACTCAGCATTTTGTGGAGCCTCAGAGTCCTTGTGCTGAATCTTATTATGCCCAGATACAGAAGAATATCTAGGCTGTATGTGGGCCACAAAACATAAATGAAGAGGCAGAAAAGCTGATCCACAGAGTGACCCCAACAAGGCTGCTGCAGGGAGATGGTGTAAGAGAAGAAGACTTATTCATCAGGAGCAGGTGTTTTTAACCCCAGGCAGAAAAATCGCCTCCCAGCCATTGTATATTTACCCCTCTACAGCAGAGCACTACACATAAAGCATATCTCTGATAAAAAGCCTGCTGGTTCACCACAAAAAGAACTTGTAACCTTTCCCTCTGCTCTCCCTAGCAGTATCGCTGTGTTGAAGCCCTCACCAGACCCTGGCACAGCTGACTCACTTCAGTGAGACCTCTCTGTTCACGCTGCAGTGCAAAAGGTGGGACTGCCATACTCCTTCCTTCCTTTCTCAGGCCCAGACATGTAAGATTTTTCTAGGTGCTCGTATGAACTCTGAACTAGATGGTATTTCTATTAATCAAAAAAAGTATTGTTGGCTTTCCTTAGGTTTTTGTGACCTCAGTCATCAACAGTGGGAGATTATATCATGGATTTTGGAAAGAAGGAACATCATTACAGACTGTCATCTCAGCACCTACCTCCCACAGCTCACTAGCATTTTCTTTACAAGTCCGTTTCTTTTTAAGTATTGTCTTTTATTTGGCTTTTCCTTCACTAATATCAGACTGATTCAATGATCGTTACAGTTAACCTATCAAAACAGTTAAGATAGTTAAATCAAAATTTACCAGCTTACTCAAAAATACTTGGTACATTAGCTAGCTAAAAAATCTGTATTTCATACATTGCTAAAGATTTTGCATTTCATACATTGCCTTAGCTTCCATTTCAGGAAGGTCATTTGAACATCAAAGAAATACTAAATTATTTACTGATTTCCTAATTATTCACTGTTTGTGGTTACTTCTTTATGTTTCAATGTTTTGTTTCTGTTTCATTTTTCTTTAACACCTGAAAGTTTAATAAACCAAAATATTAAACAACAACAATCTTTAAACACAGGGAGCAAGACTGTGATTTTGAAATCTCCTTTATTTTCTAATAATTAATCTGTTAAATTCTCGTTGTAGGAACACTTCCTCATTTGTGTAATAAACTTTAATTTTATGTTTGCATAATGTGTGTGTCTGTGTAAATACATACAAATATGAATGCATGGATGTGTACTAGGGCTCTGAGTACAGGAACAGAGAAAAAGCAGCTGTGAGGCAAATACTACAGTTTCAATTATGTGTGGATCTAAAGTGTCTGATTTTATTCATTACATCTAATGTATCAACATGAATCAGTAGTAATAGGTATTAAAGGAGACAGGCTGCCTTTTCAAAATAGTTATAGTTTCCAGCCCAGGAATGAGTTACATTCCTGTGCTGTCTTTTATTTCTTATACTGATAAGGAAGTAACTTACTGAAGCAGATTTTGTTGAACTGCAGAAAATATTAGACTTTAATCCTAAAAATGCTCAATTCAATTAAACGTCCAAATGTTTATGTAGGAAGAATTATTACTTTTTTTTTTTTTTCCCTCTTTATTACATTTAACTGTTTTTTGTTTTGTTTTGTTTATGGCAGCTAATGGAAAAATTTATACCAATTAATTAATTTATTTATTTTCATTTTTCCCTACAATGTTAGATAAAGATGATCACATAAAATAAGAAAAATATTTAATTGAATTTAACTATGGTTGAATGATGTTGATGATGTTATTTTCATTTGAGTCTCTAATTACAGTTTGTCTGCTTGTTCTATGTTATAATTATCAAACAAACAAACAAAAAATAGCACTGTTTCCCCATGCAACAATAACTTAAAAGAGTGTTGGCTCACTGCCATAAAGAAGATGCATCAGACAAGATGGGCCTTGGACAGTCATTGTCCAACATGGCATGATAGTGTAAAACAATATTATTTTTGTCATTTAATCTAGGAGAATGTGACGGACAATTTATTTAACATTGAGTTAACTAATTTGCTAAATACTGATTCTCATGAGAGTAAGAAGTCATTTGCATTAGTTGATCCAAATACTATTGCCAAAATTAAATCTGCTTTGCAATGTCCTGTCTATTTCATTTCTGGGTTCCTTTGAGACTAGACTGCCAATTGTACTTTACTGACAACTTATGTACTATAGCAGTTTTGTCATATGGACAAATGTCTACTAAGGACTAGTTTGAGACCATTAAACTTATTTCACTTATTACCCAAGCCAGGTTTAAACCCAGACTTCATGGACTTGACAGATAAGTATATTAACTTACAGTATTATGAAATTCAATACATGGGGGGGGGGGGGGGGGGGGGAGGAAACAAAATAAAACAAAACAAAAAACTATTAAATTGAAATATGAATACTTTACAAAACAAGAAAACATAACTAGTAGTCTCTGTTCTGCTTAGTCTGGTGCTACTTTTGCAGCAAATTGTGTGGCAAATTATTGTTTTTAAAGAAGACCTTGGTATAATTTTGCTAGGATTTCTATAAACAGCAAGCCCCATACCTTTTAGATGATTGGCTTGATTAATAGCCAACAGATTCTGGTCTTGTAAAGCTCTCCAGTAGAAATTTCAGAGGGAGACTAGTCCACAGAGATCTGAATATATGTGTCAAACAAGTTGTGGTGTTAAACAGATATTTAACTTGGCATTATAACACCCAGCTGTTCAATACCCCAAAATCAACCATGCTGAGGGCCTGGAATTCTGAATTAGTTAGGTACTTAAGCTTCAAAAGCTCTCTACACACAGCTTAAACAGTGTTTATACAGTTAGTAATCTGGTGAATGGTAAGGTGTAATGGTTTACATGGATACATATCACAGGTTTGAATGAATTTCTCTGTGAAACAGTTTTACACTCAGAAGCAGCTTTCTGTACCAAGCTTTGGTAAAACATCATTGCATTTATTCATTGGTAGTTTCTGTATTGAGAAAATTCTGCTACAGAGACTTTTTTTTTTCATTTGCATTTATTTTTACTAATTTGTTAAAAATAAGTAAAGAAAACATTGACAAATAAAAAAAAAAAAAGAAAAAACCATCATCAGTATACTTCAGTCAGTACAAAATACTACTACAAAACTGTAGGACTGATATGACTGATTGAGTATGTAGTAATTATTAGAGTTTAACTTGAAAGAAACAATAAATTTTGAATGTATCTTCCTGTCTTAAAGACCAATACTCCAGTTACGTTTAAATTACAAAGACTGGCAAGAGCCTGTAATAACAATTAATTTAGGATTGTAATGGTCATAGTGACTATCCAGAAAACTAAATATAGCTGCTGGAATGCCAAAATATGATTTATCTGTATTCTGCTCTTTATTCAATTTGTACTTTTGACAGGTCTGTGAGAGGGAGGGAGAGAAATAATACTAATATGCTTCATGGATAGTCCTCATAATCTGGAAACAATGAGGGATGAGTCTGGCAACTGCGAATAACCTGAGCTTGTGTTCAGTGGTATTACACGTGCTCCCAAAATAATGAATGATAGGAGTTTCACCTAGTATAGCGCCACAGTGGTAGTTTTGGAGTACTGGTACAAAAGTAAATTGTAAATGCTGTGATGTATTTTTAAGCTATGATGGCTTGTATCTATTTACAACAGAACACCTTGCTTTGTAGGTAAACTTTCCTAAGAAAATGAAAGCAGCATACAGAGTTTTTTTGTCATAAGGAAAGGTAGTATGGTGGAAATGAACTTTTTACTTTGAGGTAAGTAGTGTCCACAGCTTGTTTGTAGTCTTTTGGTGCTGCCATAGAAATATGGCTTCCGTGGCATGGGAAAGAATAGAAGGTACTTTTCCCATAACCATAAAAAAATAGCACAGAGAAGAATCAAGCTTCACTCATAGTTCCTGGAACAGAAGTTTTGAGCAAGGTGAAAAGATGGATTTACTGTATTTATTACTTGAATAATGAGGACTACTAACAAGTTCTACAAAATCTCTTATATGTTTTTCCCATTTGTTATTATTATTTATTTGCTTATTTATATATTTATTCACTTGAGAGTAATGGTAACTTCTTTACCTAGTTAAAATTTTGGGATTCTGTAAAGTTATTCTTCCTAAAAATAGCATAAGAATTGATATGCTGGAAAAAATAAGCTTTGCTATATTTGAATCAATGCCAGCCTTGTAGAGAAGGAGTGATGGCAGTACTAATAAAGCAGAGGGAAAAAAAGAGGCTAAGTAAATTATATTTGCATAATGTTTTAATGGGCATATTTCTAAGTAAGAGAGTGGCATCACTTTAACCTCCTGTACTGTATAAATAAAAGACAAATTCACCACTGGACACATCTGAAAACTGATTAACATTTGACTATTTAATTCCAATCCATACAGTTAAGTGTGTTTACATTAAGTGGACACTGTACCTAATTACTACTAGCAAGGAGAAGGAATAGTTTAACTCCTCCATGGGTGTTTGTACAGGCTGCATTAAGCAAAAATGCTTCCATATGAATCTGCAGAAGTTCAACTACTTTCATTACGATAAGTGCACAACACAGAAGACTATCCTAGTCTAAGAATTATTCTAAAATTAAAACCACTTAGGATTAAAATCATGTGTCCAAATTTATAGCAAACTTACAGCCTGGCTGTTTGAAGGTATACACACCTTTTCAGTTCTTATCCATCAAGAGATTTGAAGTTAAACAAATGATTTGTCTAAACTGGATAGGTTCTGCATTTATATGATCCAAGAATAAATCTGAAATTCTAGCAATTTACTGTGTCTTCCATTTATATGAAATGCTAAGGCCAGGAAATGAAGAAGAATGTTTTAAAAACAAGTTGTTTTTATTTAAAAAAAAAAAAAAAAAAAAAAAAAAAAAGTCCTCTTCGTATTTCTCCTCTAGGTCATATCATCAAGATTATGCACAGGACTAGAAAAGAGTGGATTTGGATGTGATACTAATGTTCAGTGCCTCAGCGAACACATTTCCTGAATTTCTCCAAGCTAAATTCATAAAAGGGCCTTTGAATGTATGTAGGAGAAGGTATTAGAAGACATTTGTTACTAAAGTTGTAATAATGAAAATAATTCAGATTACTCTACCCCTTTGTTCCTTGGAGTCCTGAAACTATGTATTTCTCTCCCTAAATCCTCTTTTGAATCTGATCTGCTAGGCTTTTTAAAGGCATATCTATGTGATTTAAGATGACCCTGATTCCCTCAAAATGCTGTTGTTGCCATTTTTCTGTTCATTCTTCTGCCTAGGAGAATTAATGCCTTCATATTTATCTGATAAAAAGTAATCAGATTATTTACTCTTTCATCTAGGGGAGTTCTATGCTCTATTTATTGAAACAAATAAAAAAAACAGTAGGAAAAATGGTAATTTATTAAATATTGATCAGATAATCAATGATATTCAGACTCAAAATGTATGTTGTGGTAGTCAGAGATAGCCTTTCAAATACAATAAGTACACATTTCCCAGATAGTTTTAAAAAATATTTTTTTAAAAATTTCCTTTTATTTATTCAAAGGAATACTGTGAGTAGGAGTGGCTACATTATGAATCAAAACTTAATACAAGAATTTTACTGCAGAAGAAATTCTACTGACAGACGGATAGACAAACCTGATGAATTTCAAATTACGATAAGCCAATTTTATTTTTAAATAATGACACTGAGTCTCTTATATTTTCATAGCTACCTAATTATCATCAGATTCTGGCCAGCTGTCAGTCCCAAAATAACATCCATCTACTCTTCTTTTTTAACTTTGCAATCTCAGCTTCATACTTCAGGAGATGTTTTCACTTATGTATTAAAAATGCAAACTTTTCAGGAATTCAGGCTGATCAACATCAAACTAATCTTTTTTACTCTAAAATGTCAGTTTTCCCCAAATCACAACTATTTTTATCAATGCATTTTAATCTGAAATATATTTTAGATTCAGAAAAAAAAAAATCTTACAGAATAACCAAAACATAAACACACAAGAAAGCCATGTTTAATATTTTTTTTTAACAACAAATTCAGTTTCTGTATCTCACATGAGAGACTGATTATTAGCATCTCAAGGGAGTATTAATTTACAGAATAAAATAGTTGCAGAATATTGTGTAGTTAAGCTATCCACTTTCAAATTTTCCTTATGGTTTACTATGCAAAATTTGGAAGTCCTGTTTTGATTTAAATGTAAAATTAACAAAAAATTCCATAGCCCTGGAAATATTATCCAAATGTAAATCCTGTTTTCTAGTAAATCTTATAAAGAAAAGAGAAGGAATAAAATTAAAGCTTATTGAGATTATTAAGGAAAATTCTAGTAAAAGCTGCTTTCAGATTGCTTGTGTGGTGGGGCATTGTTTTGTGGTTGCTTTTTTTGTGTGTGTGTGTGTTTGTGCATTTTATATATATATCCTTATTTTATTTTATTTATTTATTTATTTATTTATTTACATTTGAGTGTCTAATTCTGTGGAATTCTGTTGAATTCTTTCTTATTGTATAATTGTTTTGAGGTGTATTTTTTACCATGTTTCAATTCTATGAGTGTATCAAAAATCAAGTAATGCCAGCTACTGACAGCAGCTGAAAATATTCCATGCATACATGTTGCTTTCTGTTGTGGGAACAATCGTTTCAGATTCCAGAATCTGGATAGTCCATATCAGAACATTCATATTCAAATCAAAGCCTTTCCAAAGTAAATCATTTTGCACATGTCTCAATGATAAGAAAAAAGCAGTAGCATGTAATCAGTATATAACAGGTTTTAAAGTTCTTTTGCTTTATTGTTGCATTCCCCAATATGAAATACTTAGATACAGCATTTTAATTTGTTGCCTAACATTTTTAACTAAGTTATATTTTTCCTCTTGTTTACATTATACATGATAAGATAATAGTGCTATTTTATTTGACATCATTAAAATGCCTGAATGATGGAGAAAGGGAAGGGAAGGAAAGGGAAGGGAAGGGAAGGGAAGGGAAGGGAAGGGAAGGGAAGGGAAGGGAAGGGAAGGGAAGGGAAGGGAAGGGAAGGGAAGGGAAGGGAAGGGAAGGGAAGGAAGGGAACGGAGGGGAAAAAGTTAATAAAAAACTAGGAATGCAAAATTAAAAAGAATTACTTCTTACTACTCAATGGTGCAAGACATATTTTAAACTAGTATGCCTTGGGGGGCGGAAAGAAAAAAAAAAAAAGAAGACACTTGATGACAGTTTCATATCATGAATTTTCCAGATATTATATCCCCTATATCCCCTCTTATACACATAAAAAGCTGTGTTGAAGAACTGTGTTGGATATAATGGCACTTTGAAAGAGTTAGGTCCTGAAATATTCTAAATGCTCTACTAATTTCAGGCAGATGTATCCTGACTCTCAGTTTTTTAAAGCTAATTGAAATACTGACATAGTGTTTAGGATGACAACTTCAATTTCCTTCGTTACTTTTGATTCCTACCAGTTGGCTATGGCAACATGTAATACTGATTGAATAGATACCAGGAATTTCAAAGGAGGAAACTCAAGAGAAGGGGAAAGGCAAAAGGAAAGGGAAAGGGAGAGGGAAAGGAAAGGAAAGGGGAAAGGAGAAAAAGAAAAAGACCAGTATTCTGCGACTGCCTATACTATATTGTGAGTATTCATACTACAAATATTTATATTGTATACTTTATTTGTCATGGTGAATGAACTTTGATTGCAGTATTTCCCATGTTAATAGAATACCATGCCCCTCTCTCACTAATAAATGTTGATATATATAACATCCAAATCATATGAAACATATATATTAAAACAAACAAACAAAAAAACCCAGCAAATAAACAAAACACCAGAGTGTTTCTTTTTTCTATTCTTGATTTTTTGGGGGGGCTTATGTGCACAGTCATTAATGAAAACTACTAAAGAATATATAAGGTAATGAGCTTTAAAAAGTCAACATCTGTAAACTAAAATGTGATATATTAAATGATCTTTGAAATCAAAGTTATTTTATTAATTCTTAGTTGTATAAACCAATTAAATACTGAAGAATACAAAGTAAGTCATGAAAATCAACAAAAATTAAAATTAATACACTTTTAGAAGTTCATTCTTTTATGCAATTTAGTAATAATAATAATAAAAAATGAGAACGTGTCCTCTAGAAAAAAAACATATATATATTTTTTACATGACATAAACTTTCTAAAATTATATTTTCATTGCTACTTCAAGCTCAGTTTTTGGAGAGGAAATTATTCCTGAGAGATGATCTACTTACAAACATAGTAATTGCCATTCACTGCCACTCAGCCATCAGCAGGTGTTTCAAACCTCAGTATGCCCATTGCACAATATAAGTTTATAAATTCAGTTTCCTTCCAAGGAAACGTACCCGTAATTCAGGTGGGGAGAAATTGTGATTCAGTAAGCCTACTTATGTGGAAAGAATACATAAATCTAATCTGAGTCATAATTCATAAATATTAATCTCTTTTCCTTGCAGAGGAAGAATACTGAATCTCAGTTTTTCTTATCTATGTAAAAACATATGAAGTTGTTGATTTGGAGATATTATTTCTTTTCAGATCAGCTGTCTTCTGATGTTGTTTTATGAAAGTCTTTTATGACAACACTGATTATGAAATAATCTATCAAAACTTGAATTCAGTGCTTTAAAAAAAATCAATTTCCAGTGAAAAAAAAATAACTAACTATACTACTTGATTCACTATTTAAGCCCAGAAATAACAGTTCTATTATTTAGTGTCATCCTATTATCTTACATATGTATTGCATATTTTTCTACAAAATAATGCTAACATTATCATTTAGCATTGTTCTGACGTAAAAATAATCCTTGTTCACTTAGAAATCATATTTTATTAAATCTAGGGATTATCCATAATGAAGTCTAAATATTTTCCAAACATAGTTTGGAATACTTAAAAAAAAACAAACAAACAAAAAAACAAACAAACAAACAAAAAAACCCAAACTTGTAAAATTCTGGAGACAGAAGTAAGGAAATAGATCAACTTTATCAAATACTGTTTAATTTTATTCCTCAATTATTCATTAAAAAAAAAAAAAAACAGATAACTTTCAGATACTCCTACTTCTCCCCCCCCCCCCCCCCCCCCCAAGGAAATATTTACTAAAATAAAACCAAACAAAAAAACAAGTGGAGAAACTGAATTAAGGAGGAAAAAAAAAAAAAAAAAAAGTCATATTCATTTTATAATTTCCTAAAATTTTTATTGATGTTGTGTTTACCTCTGATTTCAGAAAATTGGGTTGGAAGAAGTTCCAGACCCAAACAAGACAACTTTGGTTCAGTTTTTCAGCCTGTTACTTTAACATCTCTGGGAAACAATTTACTCAGAAGATGTATCAGAGTATTTCATTTAGCAGCTCTTGATTGCTAGCAGATTTTAAATACTAAAAATGTAATTTGAAAGAGAAAATTAAAAAAAAAAAAAAAAAGAGAGAGAGAGAATTGAAGCAGCTAGAAGGGATATCAACTACTGTAACTACCTGTTACCTCTCCTATGAAGAGAGTCTGAGAATTGGCATTGTTAATTCTGGAAAAAGGTAAGGTTCCAGGGAGCCTTTCATTTCTTAAAGTTGGCTTATAAAAAAGATGTAAAAAGCCTTTTGATAAGGGCAGATTTTAGCAATAAGATGGAATTAATGGTTTAAAATGAAAAAATGTTAGACTTAGATTACATATAAGGACGAAAATCTTCAATATGAGGGTTGTGAAGCAATGAATGTGTTGCCAAGAGGAGCTGTTGATGCCTCATCCCTGGAAGTCTTCAGGCCAGACTGGATAGGGCATTAAGCAACTCCATCTAGTGGAAGGTGTCCCTAACGGGATACTTGAATACCAGGATACCTCCATGGCAAAGGAGTTGGAGCTACTTAATTCTTAAGGTCCCTTCCAACCCAAACCATCCTATGAGTCCATGATGTTATGATTCTGTGAGTCTGCAATACTGTCCAGCTTGCTTGGAACAAATCAGAAATATACCAACTGCCTACAGATTGCTTATTGATAGTCTATGACATATTGCAGGTCAATTCCTATTAGGCTTGCCAGGAATTCTTTTTTGATTTAGAGTTTTGTTGATAGTTTTATTAATTTATTTATTTTACAGACAGACCTCATTAAAATTTCTTTTAAGCTATAATGTAC
Source organism: Meleagris gallopavo (assembly GCF_905368555.1). NCBI lineage: Eukaryota > Metazoa > Chordata > Aves > Galliformes > Phasianidae > Meleagris > Meleagris gallopavo. Next base: position 161,399,606 of record NC_139404.1, read on the forward strand.
TTTTCACAAATCCAAATTTAAATATTCAATATTAAAAAAAGAAGTGCGGTTCTGTAGAATATTGTGGTTAATATGTAGTCTTCAGATCAAAGATTGGGATCTGTTAATATGCACTATAAATTCTTAGGCAGATGAAGCATGCAGAGGTGCAAAAAATGACTTAAAGTGTAAATAAAGAGTACTAGTCTCTATACAGCAGAATCAGATCTGTTTACTGTAATGGCTGCAATTCAGTATAACACACTTTAATACATCCAGATTCAAGAACAACTTCAGCCATTCAAAATTGCAGACTAATTATTTCCCACTATAGAAACTCATAATACAGATCTATGACCAGAATATTCATTATAGGAAGGAGTGATTTTATGAATTTGGCTCTGTATTTTATAATACTAAAATATCTCACAGAATACTGTTTTCACAGCTAATATCCACACTTAGACTAATCTACATGCTGCAAAGCAAACAGGTTTATGGAGCTCAATTTATTAATCTTACGCAAGAAAAGAATGGAAAGTACATTTAAAGAAGGAGGATAAAGCCCTTGCTTTGGGTCAGAAGGTCTAGTCTTCATATTAGTGACATAAAAATAACTGAATTCAGTGTTGTGCCCAACAAATTTTAAAGATTCAGAAGTGAAAAACACAATTTAGTTAGAATGAGAGGAATCACAATGCCTGCAATGGATTTTAAATAGTCAAATTCTGGGCTGCTTAACCAAGCCAGTAGGAATAGTGAGATGTGTTTGATACTCTTCTCTGCAAGAATGTAAAATATCTCTTTCTGTACCATGGTAGCTTTTGCACTTACATGTATATCAACCATCCAGAGCTGTGTTTTAGGCCATCAGACTGTGAAGTTTCAAATCTTACAGGCTTCACATCTCACCAGTATGCCTTCACTGTAATAGCTGCAGTGCAAGCAGCACTTTTGCATTTTACTTTACGCAGTTACTGGATATCAAAGCTAGAAATAATCAAGGAAACACAAGCACCTGATCCCTTCTCAGCTGAATACTTCAACTATCATTTGTAGACCAGGATAATTCTTCCTTAAAACTCTGGATAACTTTGAGATCACACTTCTTTTTTACAAAAATATGAGAGATGCAATATTTCACCAGTGTTAGACTTGATTTGAGCACGTCTGTTCATCTTATCTGTTCAAATCTGTGTCTCATAAGAATGCCAGTGTTTTAGGTCCCAAACTATTTCAAAAGAAGCACTTAGCCTATTATATGTACATAATGTTAAATTTTAGCTGAATTAGGATCTTTGGGGCAGAGACCCTTAGGCTCCTACAGAATTTCAAGTTCTGCAGTTTGTTAGGATTTTCCCGGATTTCTCTATTAATTTTAAGGCTTGTAATTCCACTTCAAATGCACTGTATTCTCCTCCAAGCTATAACTGTCCCTTTTGACATTTGAATTTGTACATCTGTGAATTCTTCCATTTGTCCCATACTTTCATAAGGCTTAGAGATAATATGATTTCTTGTATTGCTCTTAAAACATTCATTAGACTAGAGCTCTGCATTCAAAAAACTATAATCTCTTCTAATCAGTATCCCAACATTGCGTAAGTATTAAGTCACTGTGGTCTCTTTCCTGTTTTTGCTGGTAGCTCACAACAACACAGTCTCTTCTTCTGATTAAAATCTGGGAGTCCAAATATATATTTATCTGGCTGACATTTCATGGTTAGACTAGACGATCGTCTTTTCAGTTTTAAATGCAGCATAACACACCACTCAATATGCTTTTTGCCCATCTGTTTTACAGGAAAGTATTTGAAAGGAAACTATTCCTTGTAGCTCCAGGTACATGCCATGCACCGACTTAACACAGATGGCAGAAGGCGTGTCTGTTGCACTGGTTTATTAGTATAACTCCCTTTGAGAAGCAAACTAGAATAGTAGCTTATATTTTCTTTGTTTTGTCTTCCTTTTTTTTTTTTTAATCCATCTACAAAATTTAAGACATTTGCTTTACTGTGTCTGATTTATACAGTGCAGACTCCTACTGCATGATACAGATGAAAATCATTAAGATTTGTTTCTATTAGACACTAAAAGTTGGTAAGGTGAAAATACATAATTGACACCAAATTGTTACAGGAATTCCATTTGTGTCATTACTGTCTTCAGAATTTAAATGGAAGTCATGTGAACACAGAATTCTAGAAAAGTAGATGATTTCCTAAGTTACAGATTCCAATTTCTGCAGTGACAAGAGAACACATAATATATTGTTTTCATAACTTTCTATAGTGATCAACTTAGCTGGATTGCTCCAGCACTTTTAAAACATGATTTATCTGAAGTAACTCTGTTTACTTATCTGCCAAGTTGTTAATATCATTGGAACTTTGAGTGTCACACAAAACTCAAGAGGCGTACTCTAACACTTGAATGTGTTATGTTCTGCAATGAATTCCATTTAATCGTTCTGCATTTGTATTGCCTCATGCTCCATGTGTTACCCCAAAGACTTAGCTGCTTAACATTTTGTCAAGAAAGTGAAACTGAGAGTTGTTTTAGCTTCAAAATTATGATGGCATCTCCTTTCTTATGAATAGGATTACTGTGTCCTTAACATATCTTTTATCAAAAATCAGACCAGGGAGAAATGATAGAGCAGAAATAACATGCATTGAAAGTCTACAAATCTTCTGAGATACACATTTGCTTTAGTAGGCTACAGAAATTTTGAATATCTGTTCATTGATATCCATATATATATGGCAAGCTATAATGCTTTATTAACTAAATCTAAGGCATTTTGTCCTGCTGATACAGCCCATACTAATGAAGTATAGGCTCATAGACAAACATTCAGCTCCTTACTGGTCTTAGTCAATGTAGCTGCCTGCTAAGAGGACAGCTCTTCTGTTAGCTCTTGGGCTCTTTTGTGTCCAGAATTCTTTTGATATATTGCTTAGGGAATGCTAATCAGAAACATTCAGTGACAGCAAGACTACAAGAAGCAAGTTAGTCTGTTGTTTGGGTGATCTTTTGTCTTATGATTGGGTATATAACCATACAGACTTTTGGGGAAAGAAAATAGGAAGTAACCTTGGAACAGGATTAACCTCATAGAAATTATTCTACTAGGCTAAAAAGCTAAATAGCCTGTTCCAAAAGAAATTGTCGAAAGAAGTAGAAATAAAAAATAAGGAATAGACTGAATGTTAAATTAAAATATTTTAATAATTAATAATTAATAATTAATAATGTTTTAATTATTACAGTTTAAAACATGCATATTTTGAAAGTGTTTCTTTTTTTTTTTCTTTTTTCTTATTTTTCAGCAAAGTCTCTGATGAACTCTCTACTGGAGAGTGTCACATGGAAAGGTTTTTCACACAGATTTTACAGAGAGTACAAAAACACTTATTAGATCATATAGCATAATTTAATAAATTCATTATCTGTGGTGTGTATCCTCCACAAGGATAATGTTTGGACCACAAGTTAAAAATAGTCTGTGATCTGCAGTAAGGCACACTTCCCTAATATTTGCAACATACGACATACTTGGTAGTACATCTGCTTCTGAAAGAAGATAGATTTACCTTCTGCTTAAAGCTATGTTTGTAGAAGCACATTTTACTAAAAACTACTACTACCCTACCTATTCTCAATTCTGTCTGTTATTAGTAGGCTTTTTGATATTATATAAACCTCCATCTGAGATCAGGTAGCCCTATTTCAATCATGATCAGTGAAACCATCCTAGCTTACACTGGACAGGAGTGTTCAAATCTTCTAATCTCTAACATCTAGATTCCCAAGTTCTTCTAATATTTGCTCAAAACTGAAGAAAGGATGCTTTCCTGTAACTAATCTGCACATAAGTTAATTTGTCCTTTCTCTGACAATGCTATTTACAGTCATGAACATTATGTGCATTGATAAATTATGTGGATTTTGTAGGATCAGTGGTTCTAAATATGAAAGGAGAATAGAAGACAGTTTATGGTCTAAAAAGAGGAATCCATTCAATTTTGTGAATTTATCAAAAGAACTGTAATTATCCAATTTAATATCAAAAACAATGAGAGCTATAATTGATTTTGAAAACCACAGTTTATAGGTGGATTTGTCTAGAGATTTTTTTTTAAGATTTAGAAATGTTGAGTAATTAAAATGTATGTCCCCTTGCACCTGCTCAGTTAAATATAAACATTTAAATGGAATTAAAGCAAAGCTGTGCTGCAAATTTTATTCCAAGCTAAAATATACACAGGATTAGTATTCTGAAAGCAAATTGTATCATACACATTTGAGAATGTCTTACCACTGGCAGGTATCTTTATTTTTACAAAAATGTAATGTTTTTTATTCATTTTACATATACGTTTCGTATAAGCTCTGCTTAAATTAAAACCTTATGCTGTCTTTCTCATCAGCACCATTTTCATCTTTCACTCTGTATTCATCCCTGCTTAAAGCTAAGATATTGAAAAGGATAAATTTGTCTTGATAGCACTATGTATAACGATGATACTGTATGTTGCTAGGATACCATTTGGTGGTCAACTGTCTCTAGTGCAGTTGCTATTACTTGCTAGGCTGACAGACATATTAGCTTTTATCCCCCTTAATGCTTTGACTACCAAAGGTTTCCCTTTATTTTATTCCATTTTGATTTTTGGGGAGAGGTAAGCTTAGTAGCAAAGAGGTGGGGAAGAGTAGAGAGAAGAGAGATGTTATTACTTCATTTTATGTTCAGTACTTCTAAGTAAGAGATCTTATTCCAATCAGATTAAAAGGAAACACGAACCAGTCTTTGTAAGTTTTATAATTTTTAGTACGTAAGTTTATTCAAGATCTCATTCAAAGTCTTCTAGAGAAGTGACAATCTTTCATTGGTTTGTAATACCTCTAGCAACATCTCTTGGTTTTCTCTCAAAGGATTTTGAGAGCTAAATGTGTGATATGCAGTAAGATGGTGTTATGTGGTATAACTAGTGGGGGCTAAAAGTTTGTATTCTTTCAGGGTGCATGCAGAGGTGGTGTGTTAGACTTTCGCATTAGACTTATCCAAGAAAAAATGCATCTTTAAGAGGGAAAAGTAATGTCTGCTTTTCTTTATATAGAATTGCTTATACCAGTGAGAATTTTCAGTGAACTTCAGGCTAAGTAGGACCTGAACATTCAGACTTCAATACAATAACAAGAATCTAGGAAGTGAGTATTTTTCCATGTTATATCTGTCCAGTATAGAGAACAAAAATCATATTCACAGCACACAGGAATAACTGCGAAGTGATCTTTTTAGAAAGACGTGCCATTATTAAATTTTCTCTAAAAGCAGTTATCTACAGTGGGATACATCTCAACAACATCTCTGCTTGTGACTGTGCCTGACCATATGCAGCAAAGAAAATATAGCTCTATTATGTGATTTAAACCACATTTTTTTAGACATTTAACTGTAGAACACATATTGCACCTGCACATTGCACAATCTCCAAAGATTGTAAAAAAAAACTTGAAATAACAGCTAACCACATACAGCCAAATTAATCTTTCTTGTAGGTTACTATCTAACTTCAGCATCTAAAAAAGTGATATATTGTCCTCTCAATACTCAAAGGAAAGAGAAATTTACCTTCTGAGAAAACTCACTGTCAGTGCTCTAGAGCTGGGATAGCCTTAGAATGGGATTAAATTCTCTTTACAGATGCTTAGTTTTCACTTGAGTATAGTGGGAATCAGTCCAGACTTTCAGAAGACTAAGGTAGGTGATAGGAATACCTATCTCTAATGAATGCCTTTTATTTTATAAAACAGCATAGCATGCACATCATAAAAGTAAAGAGTGATGAGTAAACACTAGTCATTTGTACAGAGGACACATGGTATTTGGAGTAGCAGATGGACATTAGGTAACATTTGATTAGGAAGTTAATCCCCAGTGTATTGAAATATATCTGGACAGAAGGTGCACAAATAGTATCACAGCACATGTGAACTCAGTGAAAAATTCTGGCCACATACAATGTTGCTGGCCACTCTGGCATTCCTCACTCCACATTCCTTTATGCCCAACATTTAATTCATGATTACTAACATCTGCACTTTATACTGGCATTGTACCATCATTTTTTGGCAGAAATGGATGCCAATGAAAGACAGTAACTCTTTGCTTAAGCCATGGACAGTTGTATGTGGTAAGATCCAGCCAATCTATTATAAGAATTTGCTGTGTTCTTGTCTACTACAATTACAAATAACTTTAAAAAAATCCAAACAACAACAAAAAAAAAACAACTAAAGACCTTTAGTAGATCCAAATGCGTTAAAATTTTATGGTGTTCCACAGATTTTTCTAACAACCACTCTGAGAACAGTACAAAGTACCAAAGACTTTAATATCCAAACTAAATACTAATAGTAATAAAGAAAACAAATGCTAAAATTTGTGCAAACCAATTAATTCCTAGCCATTCTATGCAGCTGCTATTTTTGCAAAATTTTCTGACTGGTTCTTCAGAGGAGAAATTGAAAACAAGTTTTGGTGGTATAATCCAGCTACTTTCAACCTCATTAGAACAATGGCAAAAATAAATCTGCCTTATTTTGCTAAAAACTCATGGTAATGCTTTATCATTAGAAGAACACAAACCAGGCATTATGCTTCAGTAGACAAACATTAGTCTTCACATGTGTTTAGGGTAATAGGTAAAGCAGAGAAGTTTATGAAATCGCTGTGAATGACTGAGTTGTAAGAATGTCCTGAATCTTTTCCTTGACTCATTCTATTAGTTCGAAAATTGGGTTTAGATTGGTGAAAAACAAATTTTTAGAAAGCTTATGAATAACACCTTTAATAGATATCTATTATATTTTATAAAACAGCATAGTCTCCATACCAGAAACAACAGAGTAACATACAAACATTAGTAAATTGTAGAGGACTCTTTTGTAACAACAATTAAAAGCAACTTTCTTGTCAAATTGACTCACTGACTCACTAGTAGTTATGAGTTTGGTGTATTTTTAAGGAATTTTTTTTCCTCAGCACCAAAAAATTGAGTTGTAGAAGATAAAAAACAAAACAAAGCAAAACAAACTCACATTTTTCATAAAAAAAAGTAAAAAAAAATATTAAGTAGTTTTGATTAGCAGTGTTTTTTATTATTATTATTTGTCACTTGTGGAGGATAGCGCTTCACTTAGTGGCACTGAGATATTGAATGTTGATGCAGTGTGAAATTCTGGGCTATTATCTTGCTGAGGTCAACTTGACTTTCAAGAGGAGACCAGATGCAGGGAACAAGGAAGCAAAGAAGTTCTTAAGAAGTTTGTTGACCTGAATTTTCTATGACAGTGATTTATGTGTATTGTTATCTTTACTCAATGAAACAGATCTGTACCATTGCCTGTACAAAAAATGTCTGAATCATCAATTTCTACTTTCAGTTGGACACTGATTATTACAGTACAATGTGAGATGATTTATTTTTAAGTAATCAACAGTAGGTTCTATACATTGCATAGTTCAGGCGTGTCTGATGTTTTATTCCAAAGATCTCAATAAACAATAACCTTCCCTTTGTTACAAGCCTATATCCTACGTTGGAAGACTCAAGAGCAGTTCACAGTTAGAAGATATTCATGTTCCTTAGACAGTTATTTTTGCAGCACTTTACTGTGGACTGAGAGTGGGATGAGCAGACAGCTGAGTCCTGAGAGACCTGCTGGTGTTGGCTTAAACAGTTGGTGCTGGCTCATTTCCCCACTTCTGGTGCAGATCCAGAAGGCTTTCCACCAGGAGAGCTTGCCTGCAGCAATTCACATCACAGTTTTTGCAATGGATCCACACTTCAACTGTTCAGCTGCCACAGGTTTGCCCATCTGGTATAGTTAAACCTATGGCTGTCACTCTCTCACTAAAATGCAGCAATGACTTTCTCCACCCTTGACATCTTGCTGAGCTGGCTGTATCTGATAATGTGATATATGCTCATAGCAAGGGAATACGGATTCTGGCTAAAATACTGGAACTCTTCATGAATCGGCCTCTATGCTAGTCTCATTATTCAACTTTATAGTACCACTGATCCCTAGATCACATTAGTATTGATGTTTATTTCCTAGCGTGTTACAACTAGTATCACCCATTTCGAAGTCTGCATACTTGCCGGTAGTACTGCTACACGATACAGCTTCTTTATGACTCAGATATACTAACAGAAAAGTTTACTATTGCCAGTTTAGCCCTGCTGTCCATTTTCCTTTTGCATGAGATTATTCTCCCTATTAGGTCTCCTTACAGAAGTGCTGTTACATGTACTCTGTAATTTGCATCAGTCAAAATGACCTGGAACAAAGAAAGACTGCTATTTGTACTGTTTAAGTAACCCAATTTGTTGTCATTTAAGTGTCTGCAGAATCAGGTACTGAGAGGAGTGACCTCTAACAAATGATGGTACTCAGCTACTGGTGAACTGTAGTAGTAAATTGGACACAAATTTTATATATAATGACTTTCCGCTGCTAACTTGAAAGCAAGCCCTCCATGGGATCTCATGTTCCCCAAAAAGTTTACTTGCACAATAACTACAGATAGACTTTTTTAGGACATATTTAATAAAAACTCATGACTAAGACAGTGGCTTTCTGTCTGTGGGACAGCAGTACTCCATCTGTGCAAAAACACATTGTCCACTTTGGAATCCATTCCTCATTGGCATTTGAGATGTTTTGTGTCCGTGCTGTATAAAGTCTGGCAATTGTTGTTGTGTGGGATGTCACAATGTCCCGAGACAGATTTGAATACGGTTGCCATGAACATGTCCAATTGTACATTAGTATTATCTCCTTATATGATTGCTCACAGGAACAATATTTGATTACTGACGGGAACAAATATCTGTTGCCTACGCAACACGTTCACATGGCATATGTGGCTGGTTATTCACAATAAACTTTTAAATTGCTGTCTACAGTGTTCATTTTGCAATACCAATGGTGCTTTGTCTCCTTTCTCTCGTTAGGAATGGCAGAGTTGATTCAGATAAAACAAACAAACAAACAAAAACAAAAAAACAAAAAAAATAAACATCATAAAATTATTTCTGCATAATGCAAAAAATTATGTCACTTTGCCTTTTTGTCAAGTTCTCTGTACAATTATAAGCTATAGAATGTTTATGGAAAATGGATTTGGGGTGCAGTTTGTATCCTCTTACCTGTGACTTGCCTCATCTTCGCCACACCAGGAATTTCACTGTCTGTTTGAAAATGCTATGGTCATTATGCTATGCCTTTCTGTATTTATCCAGATTAAAGTCTACTAGGCAAGCACTACCATACAGTGGTGGTTATTGCAGAAATTTCCATATAATACTATTAGGTTGCAGAGATTTCTGTAATATCAAGTTATGAACTTATATTTTGGAAAAATTAAAATACTTCAGTAAAGTCTTTCACTTCCTTAGAGTGCCATTCAGTTTTGGAAATCATCAGTGGAAAAATTCCTTGATATCTAATTAATAATTGTACAAGACTAATATAGAGACGCAAACAGCAATACAAAGGCCACTGACAGTGAACAGTTATTTAAACAGTAAAATGAATGTGTATGCTTCCTGTTTAGTCTAAAAATAATTGGTTCATTAACCTTAACTGTATTGTTAATCTGATATATTTTAAAGGTCAAATGTAAAAACAGACACTTTGGGGCTGTTATGTTATTTGACGCAAAGGTACACTCGTGTTCACATTTAGCATTCTTGAATGTACAGTGTAATTATACATTCTACAGAAAGAAGATTTTAGAGGCTGGATAGCGGTAGAAAAGCCTAAAGTCAGGAAAATTAAAATATAGTTTTATTGTGTATACTGGAAAATCATATATTAATATTCATTAAAAGATTAGTACAAAAGTAAAGTTTAACCAATAAATCTTGTAACAATGTTTTTGTCACTATGACTGGGATAAGTTAATCCTTTTGGAATTAGAGTTTTAAAATAATTAGTTAAAATGTAAGAGAATGCAAAATTTATGTTAATGTATATTTAAACAGTACTTTCTCTAGCCCTTGTCCATGTGGCTGTCCACATAGGCTAACACAGACAGCAGTATTTTCCAGAACACCTGTAAACACTAGCAGTGTTCATACATACATGAGCAAAATCAGCCTAGGCCTCTTCCGTGTCATCAGATTTGAGGATAACTAGTGAAACAAACATATATCCTCTCTTTCTTCATTCACAAAATCACCTTAAATATTAGCACAGGCTATAAGTCTGATATCCATGCTGGATTCTGGGTTCCCTTATTAGTAGCCAGGTATACCTTGAACCAGATGTGAGTGATATCATTGGTTGATGCGTACTAGCAAATCACATCTGAACACACATCACAAAGAGAGCAGATGGCAAGTCACACAGCAAAGAGTAAGGAAAAGGATTTAATAAGTGACCAGATGCAGGGTTTCACCAGAGGAGTATCATTCCTTTCTTCTTTCAGTCTTCCATGCTTGTGGGTATCACAGTTTGATCCTTGCCTTTCCCCAACCCTGGTCCTTTTCCTAAACATTCCAGAATAACTTGTGCCTATTTCTATAACCACCATAAAATGTTGCATGAGACTTATTCAATCCCCAGAGCCCTAAAAAGTATGCAATTTTAGGAGGGAGAGATATATTCCTTTAGGTCAGGTTGCCCAAAGCCTCATCCAACTTGGCCTTGAACACTTTCAGGGATGGGACATTACAGTTTCTCTAGGCAACCTGTTTCAGTACCTCAATAACGACTTAATAATTAATTTCTTAAATAATAAAATTATAAAATCTCTTAATTTCTTCCTACTACCTAAGCTAAGTATTACCCCTTTTAGTTTAAAGCCATTATCCCTTGTATCGTTACACTCCCTTGTAGGAATAGTCCATCTCCAGCTTTCCAGTAGGTGCCCTTTATGTACTGGAAGGCTGCAATGAGATCTCCTCAGAACTTTCTCTTCTCCAGGCTGAACAACCCCAAATCTCTCAACCTGTCTTCACAGGAGAGATGTTCCAACTCTCTCCGTACCCTCGTGGCTGTTCTCTGGCTCCACTGAGACAAGTCCATGACATTCTTACACTGCGGTCCCCAGACTTGGATTCATTACTCCATGTGGGGCCTTACAAGAGCAGAGTAGAAGGGGAGAATTACGTCCCTCTACCTGCTGATCATGCTTCTTCTGATGCAGCCTAGGATAAAATCAGCTTTCCTGGCTGCCAGAGCACATTGCCAGCTTGTGTTAAACTTTTCATCAACCAAGGTTGCTCTCAATTCTTTCTCTGCCCAACCTATATACGTGCTTTGGATTGCCCTGGCCATGGCATAGGATCTTGCACTTGGCTTCGTTTAACTTTGAGATTTGCACAGGAACACCTCCCAAACCTATCAAGGTCCCTCTGAATGGCATCTCTTCCCTTCAGGATATCAACTGCACCATGTAATCCACAATCTTGCTGAGAGTGCGTTTCATTCCACTGTACATGATGCTGGTAATTATGATAAACAGCTCTGGTTCCAATACTGAACTGTGAGGAATGCCACTTGACAGTGGTTTCCATGGATACATTTACCACAGCTCTTTGAGTGCAACTATCCAACCAATTCCTTATACATGAAGTGGACATGGGATCAGGAAAGCCAAGGTGCTCGCAGAACTGAACTTGGCGAGGAACGTGAAAAACAATAGGAAGACATTCTAGAGGTACATTGGCCAGAAGAGACAGGCCAAAGCAAGTGTACCTCCTTTGGTAAATGTAAAAGGAGAACTTGCTTCAACAGATGAAGAGAAGGCTGAGGTACTGAATGAGTTCTTTGCCTCGGTCTTCACTGGTGGCCAGGATTCCAGTACTTCTCACGTCCCTGAGCCCTGAATCCCTAAACCTCTAAGTGTGGACCAGGGTGGTAAATCCCCCCCCACTATGAGTACAGAGCAGGTCCGAGACTGCCTCATGAGACTGAATGAGTACAAGTCTATGGGGCCGGATGGCGTGCATCCCAGGATTCGAAGGAGCTGGCTGAGGTGGTTGCTGAGCCGCTCTCCATCATATTTGAAAAGTTGTGGCTGTCAAGTGAGGTCCCGGATGACTGGAAGAAGGGTCACGTCACTCTCATTTACAAGAAAGGGAGCAAGGAGGATCCTGGGAAACATAGGCCGGTGAGTCTCACCTCTGTGCCTGGGAAGATTATGGAATAGATCCTTCTGGATGACATGCTTGATAACACGAGAAATGAGCATGTGATCCGAGACAGCCAGCACGGCTTCACCATGGGAAGGTCATGCTTGACAAATCTGGTGGCCTTCTATGATGGAGTGATGGCATTGGTGGAAAAGGGGAAGGCGACCAAAGGCATTTACCTGGACTTGAGCAAGGCCTTTGACATGCTCTCCCACACATCCTTATCTCCAAATTGGAGGGGTGCGGATTTGATGGGTGGACCACTCGATGGACAAGAAACTGGTTGAAAGGCCACAGACAGAGGGTGGTCATCAATGGCTCTATGTCCAGGTGGAGGCCGGTAACAAGCGGCGTCCCCCAGGGGTCTGTCTTGGGACCGGTGCTCTTTAACATCTTTATCAATAACATCGATGATGGAATTGAGTGCACCCTCAGCAAGTTTGCTGACAACACCAAGCTGAGTGGTGCGGTTGACACGGTAGAAGGAAGGGGTGCTATTCAGAGGGACTTCAACACGCTTGAAAGGTGGGCCCGGGTGAACCTGGTGAGCTTCAACACGGCAAAGTGCAGAGTTTTGTACTTGGGCTGGAGGAATCCCAGGCATCCATACAGACTGGAAGGAGCGGTCCTTGAGAGCAGCCCTGTGGAGAAGGACCTGGGGGTCTGGATAGATGAAAAACTTAACATGAGCCAGCACTGTGCCCTTGTGGCTCGGAAGGCAAACGATATCCTGGGCTCTATCAGAAGAGGGGTGGCCAGCAGGGACAGGGAGGTGATTGTCTCCCTCTACTCTGCTCTTGTGAGGCCCCATCTGGAATACTGCGTCCAAGTGTGGAGCCCCCAGTACAAAAAAGACAGGGAGCTGTCAGAGAGGGTCCAGAGCAGAGTCACAAAGATGATCAGGGGACTGGAACACCTCCCCTCCCCTATGAGGACAGGCTGAGGGGCTTGTTCAGCCTGGAGAAAAGAAGGCTGCGGGGAGACCTCATTGCAGCATTTCAATACCTAAAGGGAGCCTACAAACAGGAGGGGAATCAAATCTTTCAAAGGGTTGATAACTGCAAGAGAAGGGGAAATGGTTTTAAGTTGAGGGAGGGGAGATTTAGGTTGGATGTCAGGGGGAAATTCTTTACAGAGAGAATGGTGAGGTGCTGGAACAGGCTGCCCAGAGAGGTTGTGGATGCCCCTTCCCTGGAGGTGTTCAAGGCCAGATTGGATGGGGCCCTGGGCAGCCTGGTCTAGTATTAAATGGGGAGGTCGGTGGCCCTGCCTGTGGTAGGAGGACTGGAGATTCTTGGTCCTTGAGGTCGCTTCCAACCCTGGCCATTCTGTGATTCTGTGATTCTGTGAGAAAATGTACTAAAACTTCCTGACACTATCTAAACTTAAGATGTGTGCCTTGTGTTACAGGACTGAATGAAAAAGGATTAGGAAAAATTTACTACAAGCTAAATAAACAGTTCAAGTAACCTATCTCATTCTAATAAAGTTTTTGTCAGATTTTAGTGGGAAGACATCAGAAAAAACCAACAGTATTGGGGAGAAAATACAGCTTCCAGATTTTTTTTGTATGACTCATATCAGTCTATCAGTTCCTGATTTTTCCTAGTAACACACAAAGTAGCAGCAGTATGTCACTGTCAGATTATTATCATTAAAAGGATAATTCATTATGTCTTTGTTATCTCTGTTGAAATCTCCTTGTTAATGGCAACTTAACTGACCTGACTATTCAGTGAAGTGTCATAAACTTAGACAGTTTGCTTCTAGACATCTATTTAAGTTAAGGCAGTCGAGTACTATCCAAGGATAGGAATTTATAGACATCAGAGAGGTACTTCTAGAACACAGACCTTCTTACCTAACTTATCTGAGACAACTATCCTTTTTTCATCCTTGCTTACTGAAAAAGCTTACTTACTGAAAAACTAGTTTAGACAAGATGTTCATCTGCAAGATTGTGGAGTTTAGTCACAGTTATGTCATTCTTTTTATTATTTATTTTTTATTAAATTTAGTCTCAAGGAACATAGTTCACATATCAACTGTAAACAGATTTATGATTGATGGTGGACATTAATATCCTCTAATATAGCACTCTATACACAGAAATATGTACATGTTATATTTAAGTTCCTTAATCCAAGTGTTTCAAGGAAAGTATTTCTTTATCAGGCTTTCATAAAACAATTAATTAGTGCAAGTTTACCTTCTGTTCTGCATCAAGTGGCTTTGAAGGTTCATAAGATTCAATATTGGAACTCAATAATGAAAGTTAATTGCACAGTTTCAGCATCTATAACTGGAGGTTGTACACTCAAGAACCTAACTCTATTTTTTCCTGCTTTTTTTTTTCTCCTCCCCTTGTGGAAAAATCATTTCAGTTCCAAGGACACTGTAATCAGAATACTTTAGAAATTCCTTCAGAAAGCTATCAATGTGAAATTCAATAGTATGTTTCCCAACTGCTTTTTATTCTAATTTTTACACATAGTAGATTGTGCCTGATAGTTTGCCTGTATCCTACAGCATATATAGATAATGGTTCCACAAACAATGCACTTCTCAATTATCTCCTTCAAGCCATTCAGAATTTTGACTATGATATTATGATTAATTTTCTTCATCTTCATAGAATGTTTCATCATCTTTATGTATTCTACCAATGCACTTCCCCAGAAGAGATGCAAAATAGAAGACACACAAATATTTTAGGAAACACATTCGGAATAAGATACTGATTCAGTGTCTCAGAAAATATATAGAAAATTATTTAAAAATATATAGACTATAATAAAGAAAAAGAAAAATGCAATGTTTAGCAGAAAACTTATCTTAATATTGATATATACAAAATCAAAGTTAATAATTTAATGGAGAAAACTGTTCCAGCATGAAATATTACACAGATGTCCCACTCTCTTGTACTAGAACAAAATATGGTACCTTGTCTATGAGGTGCCAAAATATTTCCATACTAATCCAAAATCTTTTAAAGTGCACTTAGTACGTGGACTGTCCTTGTGCAAGCCTGGGAAAGATAACAAAAATACCACCATCCTTTATTTCTGACATATACTTATTCATAAAAAATGTCTAGCCTCTTTATTCCTTGCTCTTCCAAGCCAAAGACAATGCTATACTTTTATCTTTCCTCTACAGATTGAGGTAATCAACAAAAATGCAGAGATTTTTCTTAAAAATATATATGTATTTATAATAATCACTTATAAAAATAAAACTAAAAACATGCATACACGCATAAATATCGACGGACTGCTCTGAAAGTAATGCCTCTTGTTTTATTACGACATTCCATGATATCAGAGGCAGATGCCGGTGATATGGCAGTAGAAGATGAACCTTCTTGCCAATATTCCATTTCATTTTGTTGCCATGCTACAGGTGGCAGCAGAGGGGCAGTCTGACAAATTGGCATCTGACATGGAAGTGGATATGAAGCAAAGATATGTCATTGAATTCCTCTGTGCAGAAATGTGACATGAATTGACGTTCATCGATGCTTGCTGAACATTTATGGAAACCAAACAGAGACAATGGGTGGTGTGCTTTAGCAGTGATGACAGCAACAGCTGTTCACCTCCACTGGTGAAGATTTTTACAAGTGTGGCATGCAGATTCTTGTTCATCATTGTCATAAATGCATAGTTAATGGCAGTGACTATGTTGAAAATTAGTGTTTTCTAGCTGAGAATTTGCTCTGTCAAGTAGTGTTATTGTACTCATATCTGTTGTAGTTTTTATGGAGGCATTACTTTTAGAGAGACCAATGTATATTACATATATAAAAAACCTGAAGAGAAATAACATGGAAAGTCTAGCATAGAATTATCTAGTTTTTAGGACATCAGTGTGAGCAATGGAAGATATAAATTAATGTCTCCCATTCTGCTTGTTCTTTTCTGATCTTTAGCTAAAGCTCTGCTTTCTAAATTAGTTATTTATCAGCATGTAATCATAGAATTATAGGAACACCAAGGTTGGAAAAGACCTCCAAGATCACCTAGTCCCACCATTCACCTATCACCAACATCTTCCACAAAACCATGTCCCTCAGTGCAACACCTAAATGTTTCTTGAACACCTCCAGGGATTGTGATTTCGCCACCTCCCTGGGCGGGCTGTTCCAGTACCAGATTACTCTTTCAGAGAAGAAGTTTTGCCCAGCGTTCAACCTGAATCTCCCCTGGTGCAACTTGAGACCATTCCCTCTAGTCCTATTGCTAGTTTCAGGGGAGAAGAAGCTGACTCCCACCTCACAACAACCTGCTTTCAAGCAGTTGTATAGAGTGATAAGGTCTCCCCTGAACCTCCTCTTCTCCAGACTAAATCATTCCAGTTCCCTCTGCACCCCTCATAAGGCTTGTGCTCCAGACCCTCACCAGAGTTGTTGCCCTTTTCTGACCAAGCTCTAGGGCCTCAAAATCATTCTTGTAGTGAGGGGACCAAAACTGAAGACACTACTTATAGTGTATACAATGTACTAACGGTGCATACTTGGATGATGCCCATTTCTGTTTCCTTTTTTTATTTGCTCTTCACTAAAATACAACAACAATCAAAAGATCCAGAGTTCACACTTCAATGAAGAGAGTTCAAGTTTTGAAATCTGGTTGTTTTTTTTTTTTTAATTTTTATTTTAAGTAACTGACTCATTTAAACGGAAGTGAAGATGGAAGCTTCATGCACAGTAGTTAGCTGTCTATTCATACTTGTATAAAATTTCACAGAATCACAGAATCACAGAATCACAGAATTGTAGGGGTTGGAAGGGACCTCTAGAGATCATCAAAACCAACCCCCATGCCAAAGCAGGTTCCCTACACCAGGTCGCACAGGTAGGCATCCAGGCGAGACTGGAATATCTCCAGAGAAGGAGACTCCACAACCTCCCTGGGCAGCCTGTTCCAGTGCTCCGTCACCCTCACCGTGAAGAAGTTCTTACGCACATTCGTGCGAAACTTCCTATGCTGTAGCTTATGTCCGTTTCCCCTCGTCCTGTCTCCACATGCCACTGAAAAGAGACTGGCCTCACCACTATGGCCGCCACACCTCAGATATTTATAAACCTGGATCAGGTCCCCTCTCAGTCGTCTTTTCTCAAGGCTAAACAGACCCAGTTCACTTAGCCTTTCTTCATAGGGGAGATGCTCCAGGCCCTTCACCATCTTTGTGGCCCTCCGCTGGACTCTTTCCAAGAGATCCCTGTCTTTTTTGTACTGGGGAGCCCAGAACTGGACACAGTACTCCAGATGAGGCCTTACCAGGGCAGAGTAGAGGGGGAGAATCACCTCCCTCGAAGGTCTCATCTCCCTTTTCATCTCATTCGTGTATAAAATAAGACATGATCTAATTATTTTTAATGAAATGATTTATTTATTCATTTACATTGTATTATGTCTGCTCATTTATTTTAGTAGGCACTGCTTGGACAAGCATGTATGTTTTGTAAAATAATCCTTTTTTTTTCCCTTACATCAAAATACAAACATTTGCAGCAATTTGCAGCAAATTACAAGATCAGAGCACTACAGGAGGGGAATATGAGTTATATTCATGACTTCACTGACTTCTGGCATACTCCTTTTTCCAACCTGTTGTTCACAGAGCTTGCTCCCTCATGATGCTGTTTACTTTGTTTATTCATAACATAACTCTTTTGGGTACCAAGGATTGTATCTTAATCAAACTGAAGTTTCAAAGTCCACATTCCTGCACTTGTATGTGTGTTTGTCATTCTGAGAGAGAGAAATGAGCAGCTTAGCTATAGATATTCACTTAGCAAACACCTACCTCTGGTCATAAGACCTTGATTTCAGTTAGTAATCCTTGAGCTTCAATTATTTATCAATACAGACAAACTTGAGCTAACTGACATGCTAGCACATTGTCCTTCACAGATCTAAGTAAACAGAGAGTGCTGTAATGCATGTTACTCTTTAGATGCTGGAAAACAACACACATCAAAGCTGAATGGTAACAGAGGGTCAGCAAAAAATGTCCAATGGTTTATCAATAAACAGGCACATACTTTGTTATCAGACAGATAATTTACTGACATGTCAGGAAGAGTTTATTAATACTGCGTGAATAATAACCTAAATATTGATACACAAATACAAGTGATACAGCTTTTCTTAAATCAGTCTCTTGAAGGAACTAAATGGGGAATTATCTTGTTATATTTTTTTCAGGTATTCTTTGCATCTAATCAATTATATTCCAGAAATAGCAATAAAATGCTGCACTGCTAGTCACAGTATAGAGAAGACAAGCCAATCTAGAATCACTGCATTGTAGGAGTTGAAAGAGACCTCTGGAGATTATCTAGACCAAGTCCCCTGCTAAAAGAGGTACATCAAGTTACACAAGAAAATGTCCAGGCTGGTTTTGAATATCTCTATGCAGCCAGAACACTGTCAGCGTCAAGGTAAGGAAATATTTCCTTATGTTTGTATGGAACTTCTTATATTCTAATTTGTGCATATTTACCCCTGTTCTGTTGCTGGACACTGTTGAAAAGAAGTTGGCCCCATCCACTTGAATCTGATCCTTTAGATATTTATAAGCATTGATAAGATCTCTTCTCAGTCTTCTCGTTTCCAGGCTGAACAGTGCCAGGTCTCTCAGTCTTCTCTCATAAAGAGATGATCCGGGACCCTCATCACCTTTGTGGCTCTCCTCTGGAGTCTCTCTAAAATTTCCCTATCTTTCCTGAAATGCAGAGACCCAAATTGTACACAGTATTCCAGACGTGGTCTCACAGAGGAGAGTGGATGGGGAGGATCTCCTCCCTCGACCTTCTGGCCATACTCTTTTTAATGCACTCCAGGATATCACTAGCCTTCTTGAACACAAGAGCACACTGTTGGCTCATGGTCAACCCGTTGTCCTTGAGGACACTTAGGTCCTTCTCTGCAGAGCAGGTCAACTCCTCACCTGTACTGATGCATGCAGTTATTCCTCCCCAGTTACAAGACTCAACACTTTCTCTTGTTGAAACTCATCAGGTTCTTCAGGTTCCAACTTTCCAGCCTGTCCAGATCTTGTTGAATGGTAATATAAACCTCTGGTGTGCTGGCCATTCTTATCATCAGCAAATTATTGAGACTGTACTCTATCCCTTAATTCACATTTTTAATGAAGATGTTAAACAAGACTAGACTCAATACCTATTCCTGGGAAACACCATTACCTACAGGCCTTCAACTGGACTCTGCACCACCGATCTCACCCTCTGAGCTGTGTGAGTCATCCAGTTCTCAGTATACCTTACTGTTCATTCATCTATCTGACATTTCCTAAGTTCACCTACAAGGATGTTATGGGAGACAGTATTTAAAGCCTTGCTGAAGTCAAGGTAGACGATCTACTGCTCTTTTCTATTCTATCCGGTCAGTCATGCCATCACAGAAGGCTACCAGATTTATGATTTCTCTTTGATGAATCCATATTTTTTTACTGTTGGTAACCTTCTTTTCTTCCACTTGCTTGGAGATGACATCCAGAATAAGCTGTTCCACCACCTTCCCAGGGGCAGAAGTGAGGCCAACTGGCCTGTAGTTTCCTACTTGTCCTCTTTGAAGTCTGGAGTAACTTTGGTTTTCCTCTAGTTCTCAGGCACCTCTCCTGTTCTCCACAACTTTTCAAAGATGACAGCGTTTGATAATCACTTCTGTCAGCTCTATCAGCACTACTGGGTGCAGACCATCGAGGCCCATGGAATTGTATACATTGAGTTTGCCTATACAAATCTCTGATAAGATTCTTCTCAACCAAGGAGAAGTCTTCCTTTCCATGGACTTGCTCTTATCTCCAGGATATGGGATTTCCAAAGGGCAATCTTAGAAATTAAAACTGTCATTTGACACCTTTCTCTGTTATTTTCTCTTTTGCATTCAATGAAAAGAAGATATTTTGGTTGGACAGTGAAAAAAACTATGCATTAATGAAGATTTACAGTGAGAATTATTGGCCTAATTTTTCCCTCCTGGGGGAAAATATATATATATATATATATATATGTATCTTGGCAAAATATTAGTTTCTAACTTTGTTTTTCTAAACATATTTCAGAAATGGATTTTGAATTAGGTGGCAGCACATTTTTATGACTATCAACATTTACTCTCTATTCCAGGTAAATTAATATTTTCTTGGACTTTCCTGTATTTTTGAAAATATCTTTTTTTTTTTTTTTTTTTTTTTTTTTTTGAGGGAAATCATTCTATGTAAAAATACATCAGAAGTATCAGTAGTTGTGACCTCTCTGTCATTGGCCCCCACTGATAAATTTCTCGAATGAACTCTGTCAACAGGTTGGGGCTGAGGGAGGCTAAACTTTAAGGAATGAAATCTATCACACAGTGAACTGCATTTAGAGCTTGCTTATTATGAGACATGAAAAATAAATTGTTTGAGCATAAAACATACTTTTCACTGACAGAATGACTAGGGGTATAATGGACTGCATTCAGGAATTTTTAGTTATTTATTCAATCTTTTTTGCATTTGCTTTCATTTTCTTCCAAAATATAGTCTTAATTTTTCAGACATTTATTTTACTATTTGTACGAAAATAACATTTAGAAAAGTAGTTTATTTCACACCTTTTTTAGCTCAAGCCCTAGAATTCATTTTCCATCTTTGTCCACAACTGAAAGAAAGTTTTAAAATACAAGGAAAATCGCCTAATGTACTGGCAAAACATCACGTTATGGTTCAGTGTAATTTGCATAGGTCTTAGCCTCAGAAGATTCAGAGATTAAAATACTAATAGAGTTAGATTATTGTTTACGAAGAATAAAATTAATGGATTAGTGAAGAAATGTCTAGAATTGAACAAGGTCTTCTCGGCATCATCCAAAACGAATTGCAGAAGAGAAGGAAAGGGACACTATAGTCTTCTAACACTCCAAAAATACACCATTATAAAAAATATCCCCAGGAAAACATAAGAGTGGTAAATTGCTTCTATCTAATCAGATCTCTAACATGAGTTCGTACTGGCACTGAGGGGACACAATGAAGATTGAAATGTACAATATTTTTTTCCATATAGTTGTTAAGAAAACCAACAGTTACTACTGAGATACATACTATTTCAGATCAGAATCTTTACTGAGCAAAAGGAACAAACAAAAAGTTAGCAAAACATTCCCCATTTTTTTAGAATAGTAATCACAGGCACTCAATTTCAAGTATCACTTGCTATTTATTAGAAAATCATTACTCGTTTGATACATACCTGATTGCTACAAAATTTTATATAAATCCTGCAGTATCACTGAAGTTCATGTCATTAATGTGAATATATGCACATGTCTGTGTGTGCATGCATTCGCAGAATCCCTCAAAACATGTGACTTCACGTCTTTAATTTAACGTTTTCTGTTAAACTGCCTGTGAAATCTTTCAGAGTCTTAACATTCTCAAGTGATAATTTACTTCTTTCAATACTTAAATGCTGACAAAATCATAATTTTATTTTAAAATTTATCTGAATGCCTTCTGGGAATAAATATGTGTGATGCTTTGATTTAAAAATGCCATGTTGATTAGATTAATCACTACAGTAAGAATTTTATTGAAATTTGACATTAAAAAGTGTGTTTGTTGGAACCAATTTTTAGTCTTCATCTCATAACTAATCCAAAATGCAGAGTATGAAAACTAGGTACAGAAATAGTCAAGTAGTAAATAAAAATATTACTTTGATATTAATGAACATAATTTTACATATAAAATATAAAATGTTTAATGAATTTTCTACCTGATATGGAAACCTGTGGAAAATGTATTTACTAAGGTAATTTAGAGAAAGATCATTTTGAATAAGTTCTTAATAATAAATTGTTTGCTCACCTTTACTGTTTGAGATTTGTTGGTAACGGTGTCTCTCCCCACCAGAAATTGATAAATCTCAGTAAAATCTTTCTGATTTGTATTTCCATATTATGCTACACATTGATAGTTTGGATCAAGTCTGACATCACAACATGCTGAAACAGTAGATATGATACACAGCAGGATGTCAACTGTGATGGGACTGTAGCCCTCAGTCTGGACCTTCCTGTTTGCTATCCAGAAGTGGCTTTTCCCTTGAATTAATGAAAAACCATCTCAGAGGAGCTAGATTCTTGAATAATTTCAATGTGAAATGTGTGTATATGTCAGTGTGTGTACCCATTTCAGAATACAAATCTTAGCATACAAGATTGCGACCTACTCACTATATCCATACTGCGGAGCAAATGCATTTTTTACTGCATTTCACTGAATGGTGTAGTTCTTTTCTTGCAACCACATTACCGAAATTCCCAATGTACAAGACTAATAGCCTTTTTTTTCTATCTTCCAAGCTATAGCAGCTAAATATTCTTGTCTTGCTAGTATTAATTTAATAATAAATAACCAACCTTTTTTTTTTTTGCTTTGTATAATATTGTTCTCCTACACCTCCTCCACTTATTGTGTGAGTGTTATTTGTGTACAAATTCACACTCACACAGGCACACAGAGAAAAATCTACTCCAAAATTTTCTGTTGAATTCTCCACAAGCTAATAATCATTAGAATTGCCACTGGTAATAAGATTCAATATATCACTAGCTCTGTTAATTCCTTTATGCTTAATAACATGAAATTGAAGACATATCTCTTCTACACCCTTCTCTCACCTCCTTAACTTCTTTGCTTGGTGCCTCTGGTAATACTTTTGAAAGTTGTACTGTTATTATGTTACACATGAAGTGAAATGTATCATATAATGTAGAAACTGTACTGTGGTTTGTCTTTACCAAAATTTTTACAAAAAGATGCAGAAACAAGAAGCATTCAGTTGAGTTTGTTGCTCACTTGAAAGTACTTTTTTTTGTGTTACAACAATAAAAAACATGAGGTAATGTTAATAGTACTGTTAGCTAATGTTAATCATCCAACAAATTTCTTTATCTTCCCCGGAAATTCTTAACAGAAGTGTATATAAGACTCCATCTAAGCTTTAGTGGGTACAATCACATTTTCATGAAGCTTGTGCAAGCGTTTCTGTAAAAGTATGGGCTTTTTTTCTGCATTGGTTGCTACCATCAATCATTTGATTCTCCATGGAAATTTCGCATATTAGTTGGCCTGTATTGTGGATTTGATGTCTATCCTGCGTATACAAATACATGGATGTTGAATTATTTTTTTTAGATTTTAGTCACATTTTTAGCTTTAGCTTTTACATAGCCCTCAACTTTCTTTAAAATAAAAATACCCATTTTAAGCACTAGTAGACATTTTAATTTTTTCCTGATAGTTTCTTTTTCAGAAAGAAATAAAAAAATGGTTCAATTTCAAGATGTGTAAAAAATCCTCCTTTTTTTGGTCTGCTCCTATCTGCAATTCTTCACTATTGTTAGTGTAAGGCATCTAGGAATAGCCCAACATCCTATGAAAATGCAATATCACTGCCAATATATACATATATTTAAAACTCTTTTTCTTCCTCCATATTATGCAACATCTAGATGCACACATGCATCTTGACATCAAACTGCCACAGCACTCACTTGTTTAACAAAGTTGGCAATAGGGAAAATATTATGCCAGCTCTTTAAAGTCTGAAATGCTTACCTCTCCACTTACACATGCAGTTCAGCTTGCAGTCAAATAATTGGGTCTTAGATACCTGAGAAATTGCTTCTCTCTCTCTCTCTCTCTCTCTCAAATTCCCAAAAAACTGCTATTAAAGGTCACACTTTCATTCCCCAATTGCTTTTCTCTCAGAAAACTTCACTGTGGCACCCTAGTAATTTGCTTCCTTTTATCTGTTGATTTTCGAGTGTCTTAAGTCAAAGTTAGAGAGCAGAGAGTTAGCCTCTTTACCAGGTTTTCCTTCTGATTGAGTTTGAGATAACTTATAGTAGATTCAAAATGCACTTCAGTAACTTATATTTATCTTAATATTGTATAATGACCAATCATACAGTTTTGTACAATTATTATCTTTTTCCACAGTGTGCGGGTGCAAGAGAACTCTTTAATTTGATATGCTTACTATGCATAGCATTGAAAATGACACAGAGAGAAGCTGAAGAGATTTGGAATCATATTTTTGGTGGGTTCTTCAAGTGGAAGCCATCTCAACTGGAGCAATGCTCTTTTCAACAGGATGTGACTGACAAATGAGGTACAAAACAGATGCACAGGCAGCTTAATCTGTTGTCTACATGTAGTCTTGAAGGAAATCTTCCTCTTCCAAAATTGCCTTAGTAGTTATTGTAGTTGTATGTGTGCAAGTGCATGTAATGTATATTCTCATTTGGTGAAATGACTTTTCTCTTAAACATCAGTTTAAATTTCGTATTCAAAACTCATAGGTTTTTTTCCTACTTCTCTCCCTCTTTTTTTATTTTTTATTTTTATTTTTTATTCCAGAAGTAAGCTAACTTTTACACCTCTCAAACTAAATAAATAGATTTTGGGAAAACTGGACATTCAGCATTCTGAAAATCAGCTACTTTCCTATTGCCCTTTACAGTGAGCTGTGCTGTTCTTAATTTAAAACTCTTCTCATTACTTTTGCAAAGATGATACTAGCTCCTCTTTTTCAGGTGGATTTTCTCTCCCTACTTCAATACCCAGTCCTTAAATTCCCATAGTTGTAAAAGCAAATTTCTGTCAACATCAACATCTGCACAACCAGATATTGACCTGCAGGTGCTGAAATTAATATAGTTGTACAACTTTGATGAGACAGCACTTGGAATCTGCCAGTTTTGAGGTAGGTCTGGTTATATCTTACCCAATCTAGAGGCAAAATGATTTAAAAATTTGTTTGTTTTGAGTGGACTTTGAGAAATTCAGTCCAGTGGGTGTCATCCCTGCCTACAGCAAGAGAATTGGAATTAGATGATCTAAAGGTCCATTCCGACCCAAATCACTCTATGATTTTATGACTAAAACCTAGAACATGCAACTCTGTATAAGAAAGCTTACAGTTATATTTCCAATACTAAAATACACACTGCCAGAGAAAACTCCTGGGCACAACTTCATTGCTTGTGCTATTAAATTGTTAGAATGTTTTTGGCCTAGGAGAATAAGCAGATGTCCTCCCAAGTTCCTAGCAAGGTTTAGGATTTAGTACAAACCAGACTCCATTTGCAATAGGCAACATGCATTCAGAGAACATAATAATATAGTCAGACATTATTCCATGCTGAAGAATAGTTTAGAGAATATTTTGTTTACTGATTTAAAAGTATTAAATGTGACTAGGAAAAATAGAATTAAAAAAAATAATAGAAGTTATTATAATTATTAATAATAAAAATAATATTTAAAGAAACTACTTTTGTTCTGCTAGCTATGCCCTCGCAGTCATATTTTGGTTCTCAGCCCGGCCACGGAAACTCAGTTGTTTTTTTTCATTACAAGAAACTCTATTAACTTCATTCTACATCCTAGGAAATTCTCTCTGTTCTCTAGCTGGCCACTTCTCCAAATTAGTTCCTCAGCTCACACACAAAATGTGAATTTCCAACTATTTCCATGAGTCTTCCAAACCTTTTCTCTTTTAGGTGGGCTCAGTTAATCTCATACACAGATTCCTTTTTTAAAAATTTTTGTTGTTACAATTGTTTTACTAGAAGATTCCTAAAGAAACTTCCAAGGAACTTGTTATAGGGATTTCTTGTAAGACTATAGTCCAAGAACATACACATAGCGGATAAACTTCAAGAGGGCATGACACCCAAGCTAATTAGCCACATTCTCAGCAGGGTTAATTAGGTTGAGGGTTGAGTGGAGCCCTGTTTGGAGAGATATGTTGTCTTCAGTTGCTGAGTAAGAGTGTTTGGGCTAACAGAGCTATGCACAGTCCTATATTCATCAGGGTAAACTCCTTTGGAAAGTCTACCATTAGAAATCTGATTTTAAGCAACCAGATTGAAAAATTTGGTTGTTTCGTATCTTCTAATCTATTTAAAAATATAATTTCTGGTGCTGATTTTTTTTTGTTGTTGTTGTTCCCCTCTGAACCTGCTATTTCCCACTCTGACTTCTTCAGACATTTTAGAATCCTGTTTGTTAAAAGGCAAAGCACAAAACATGCTGGCAAGACACTGAAGCAGGTGCACACTTACTGTGTTCCATCATGTATGACTTTGCAAGTGACAGACACTAGACTCTGTAAAAATGATTATTTGCAATCCTAGACATTAAAAGGCATAACAGGCCTTTTTTTTTTTTTACTCCATATTAGAGATTAATCTTGTTAGAAACAAATCCAGTTTATAGATGGGTCATCTGTGGCTCATTCCTATAATTGTGGGTCCCAATTTTTGTGACAGATGGATGAGTTAACATTCTTAATAGGAACTGCATTCACTGAAAATACACTGGGATACATACATGGTATTTTGCCTCTCTGAAGTTGTGAACGGCTGCTTGAGTGGCATTTTGCCTACTCATAAGTCAGCATAGAAGTCACGCAATAGTCTGTTTACATGGACAGTTGGCATTACACTGCAAATGTCACCTTTTTCAAGAATTCTTCATTCCATGCCATTATTACATATTGGCACCACATGCCTCTTTACATGTAATTACATGAGCTGACACTTGCATGACAGGATAGAAATTGTTGATCTGAGAAGAAAGGGAAAGAAAGGTTAGAATTTACGGTTACTTTTACAATAAAAGTAATATCTTTGTGGACATATAAAAATGTTAATTATACATGAAATGGCATGACTCTTCCAATTTATTATGTTCAGATGATTTTACAAATATGTAATGTCTGTTAGCGTCCTCTGTTTTGGCACAGAGAAACATCTCATGAGGAGTTCCACTTTAATATGGTTAAACTGGCTTGGATGCCTCATGCATAACCACATCATTTCAGCTAATTCTGCAATGAAGAGATACTTTTACTTAATCTGTGTGAAATAATAATGTTAATATAAAAATTAATTATCTTATTGATCCAGTTGCTCAAAAATTGTTTTCTTTCAATTTTACTGAAATATTTAACCCTTCCACTCCTCACAGAGTCATCAAAGGGAAGTAAAATAGGAGTGAATAGAGCTGGTCTTACGTTTTTTTCCTTTATTACTTTGTGGTATGGATTGCCCTCACAGGGGGAAAAAGAAAAAAAAAAAAAAAAGAGTAGCATATCATGAAATGGGAGCACAGCAAACAGACAGATAATCTTGATTCACCAGGATGATTGTTACATCCTGGTATCCTTTGAAAAGGGGTGTAACTCATCAATTTCTTTTGTTGTAAAGTTATAACTGCATTTTGATACTAAACATTTATTAAAGAAAGCAACTAGTGACTATATGACTTTAACTTAGTTATCTATGGAAAAGTTAATGTATCTGTTTATAAAAACAGCTGTTGTTTAAGTTGTAGCTAGTCCTCACTCACTAAATACCTCATATGCTACCTGTATAGAATCATAGAATGATAGAATCACTCAGGTTAGAAAAGACCTTAAAAATCATCGAGTACAACCATGACCTAACCATATTACCCTAACTAACAACCCTCTGCTAAATTATGTCCCTGAGCACCACATCCAAACGGATTTTAAACATCCAGGAATGGTGACTTAACCACTTCCCTGGGGAGCGGGAGCCTATTCCAGTGCTTAAAAACCCTTTCTGTAAAGTGTTTCCTGATATCCAACCTAAACTTACCCTGACACAACTTGAGGCCATATCCCCTTGTACTGTCACCTGTCACCAGTGCTCTCGCTGTAAGCACCTTTCAGATATTGGAAGAGAGCAATACGGTCTCCCCTCAGCCTCTTTTTCCGCAGAAAAACAGCCAGCCCCAGTTCCTTCAGTCTCTCCTTGTAGGGCATATTGTCCAAGTCCTTCATAAGCACTGTTGCCCATCTTTGGACCTGCTCCAGCACCCTAGTGTCCCTTCTGTACTGAGGTGCCCAAAACTGAACACAGTACTCAAGCTGAGGCCTCACCAATGCTGACTACAGGGGCAGGATTCCTTCCCTAGTCCTGCTCACCACACCATTCCTGATACAAGCCAGGATGCCATTGGCGTTCTTGACCACCCGGGCATACTGCTGGATCATATTCAACCAACTATCCATCAGTATACCATGGTTCCTTTCCATCAGGCAGCTTTCTAGTCACTCCTTCCCAGGCCTGTAGAGTTGCTTGGGGTAGCTGTGACCAAAATGCAGGACCTGACACCTGGCCCTATTGAAACTCATGCAGTTTGCTTTGGCCCATCGATCCAGGCTATCCAGGTCCCTCTGTAGTGCCCTTTTCCCTCAGGCAGATCAACACTTCCTCCCAACTTGGTATCATCTGCAAACTTACTGAGGGTGCACTCAATCCCCTCATCAAGATCGTTAATAAAGATGCTGAGTAGAAGTGGACCCAGTACCAAGACCTGGGGGATGTCGCTCATGACCGGCAGCCAACTGGATTTAACTCCACTGACCACAACTCTTTGGGCCTGGCCATCCAGCCAGTATTTCACCCAGTGGAGCGTACGCCCATCCAAACCATGGGCAGCCAGCTTCTCCATAAGAATGCTGTGGGGGACAGTATTAAAGACCTTACTGAAGTCCAGATAGACCACATCAACAGCTTTACCCTCATCCACTAAGCGGGTCACCTTGTCATAGAATGAAATCAGGTTTGTCTGGCAGGATCTACCATTCGTAAACTCATGCTGACTGGGCCTGATCCCCTGGTTGACCTTTAATTGGTCCATGATGACTTCTGAGATTATCCGTTCCATAACCTTCCCAGGCACCGAGGTTAGACTGATCGGTCTGTAGCTACCAGGATCATCTTTCCATCCCTTTTTGAGGATAGGTGTCACATTTGCCAGTCTCCAGTCCGTTGGGACATCCTCAGTTAGCCAGGACTGCCGAAGAATGATGGAGAGTGGCTTGGCAACCACATCTGCCAACTCCTTCAGCACTCTAGTGTGCAATCCATCTGGCCCCATGGACTTGTGAGCATCCAGTTTTCAGAGCAGGTCCAAAACTAACTCATCATGGATCATGCAGGGCTTATTCTGTTCCCCATCCCTATCTACCAGCACAGTGAGCTGTGTTCCCAAGGAGTAAAAAGTCATACTATTAAAGACTGAGGCAAAGAAGGCATTAAGTACCTCAGCTTTATCCTGATCCTTGGTCACCAAGTTACCCTTGGCATCCAACAAATGGTGGAGATTCTCCCTAGCCCTCCTCTTGCTGCTGATTTATTTATAAAAAAATGTATTGTTTTCCTTTACCTTAGTGGCCAAGCTCAGTTCTAGCTGGGCTTTGGTTTTTCTAATTTTCTCCCTGCACAGCTTCACTACATGCCTGTAACCATCATATGTAGCTTGCCCACTCTTCCAGAGACAATAAACTTTCCTTCTGTTCTTGAGTTCCAGCCAAATGTCTCTGTTCAGCCAATCCAGCCTCCTTGCCCATCGGCTCATCTTCTGTAACATGGGAATGGTCAGCTCCATGGGGCAGCTGGGAAGGAAGGGGAATCTCTGGGAGGAGTGGCCTCTGCACCACCAAGCAGGGGACTTTTTCTACTGCCCCACACCCCCCAATTCTTCACCATTGTTGCTAGGGAGAGGAGAGGACAGAGGACTCACTGCAGCAGGGACACTGTCTGCCTACTGGTTCCCCTCTGCCACCTGTTTGCAAGACAGCAGGGGTTGATGTGCTCCATGTGGAGCCTCAGCTGGCTGCCATGATCTTGGGGCCAATAGGGTTTGGCTCCACCAATCAACCTCCGTCTATCATTCCTTTATGTTCCTCAGCCTCTCCACCTCCTCCTTCAGGTCAATCACAAGGCTGAGTAAGTCACTTAGCTGGTCGCATGTTACACGAGTGCTGTCTCCCTCACCTAGCACTGCAAAGGCCAGGCTCTGGCACTCACTACAGCCAGAGACCTGCACACTAGCATCTTGTTTTGGGATCTCAGTCTGAGTCTCCACATTTTTCTTGGCAGCAGCCTTCCTTTCATGTGTGCACGGGACCTCTGTCTGGGTCTCCACATTTTTCCTGGCAGTAGCCTTCTGCTGGGGTGCAGCCATAGCAAACCAGCAGACTCAACAGCACTATTCGGATAGCCTTAATGGGTGTGACTGATCAGCCCTCCCCTGTTGCCATTAGTGCAGGCACCACCCACCCTCACCCTGTTACCAGGCCGTTAACAGTTGCCCCCGCGCTTATCACTCTCTTCACAGTGATAACAACCCTCCTCATGTGAAGTCCTATGAATAGGTGGCTTACAGTTTCTCGTTTGGATGGCCCACGTGATTCACACACTCTGCTCCTCCTCTCCTTCCCTGAGGCTTTTTCAAGGCAAGGGGGTGAGGATGCAGAGCCGTTGCCCTGGCAACGCCCACTTCATGTCAGCCACTCTCGTGAGAGCTGCCGGGCTGCTCTGTAATCTCGGGGTTCCCTGGATGAAGGAACCAACCGAAACCTCCCTGCACCTCGTGGTCACTAGCTGCACTTTGGTCTGGGACAGCTCTGAAGCAGCTAACTTTGGCATCTGTGAAACAGTTTTGGAGACTGATTTATCCTAACTGTAGGCATCAACTTGCATGATTTAACGGAGAGTTTAATCTAAATTAGCAGTTGAGGCTTTCTTGATAGTGGATAAAGAGAATGAAGTACTTGTACAAAGTGATTCAGATGCCTTCGAGAGGTGTTTCTTTCTCTTCAGTGCCTGTAAAGGAGTCTGAGGCCTCTTGTTTCAGCCCTGTAGAGAAGTTAGATGGGGTAAATGTGGTATGTTTTTGGGTTCATTCTTAGTTCAGTTCTGTATAAGTAATTGAGTTTGCCTAAGTGACTTGTACTGCTTTCTTAAAACAATCTGATTTATTTGGCCTGAAATGGGCTAGCAGTAGCCATGCATCCAGTTATCAATGGATGAGGAGTGATAACTAACAGCTATGGAGCTGTCATCTGTTGATAGCTCCAGCTGTTCTGTGAGCCAGCATCTGGCTCCATCCCAGAAAAAACAAAAACAACAACAAAAAATCCTTTAAGAAGTTATTTTTGGCATTATTTTTGCAAGATGTAATAATGCTTAATGTAAACAGGCATTATTTTTGTAAGATGCTTAATAATATTTGCTACATGAGTTAAAAATCTAAGAAAATATATATATTATATATATATAAGAATATATATTATATATTTATATATATATATATAAACTGATCTTGGTAAAGCCTTATGAGGTAAGCTAGGATAACTGTGGTGAAAAATAAACTACAGTTGTTAGTACTTTTAAATATTTTATTTGTTACATATTTCACTGTAGTAAGAATTTATTTAAAATAGTTGTTTATAAATTACTTCAGTAAGTTTTGCTTAACTATTCTGTAACCAAAATTAAAAAAAAAAAAAAATTTGCACAGATTTGAGTGCATTGATTTTCTGAAGATTGTTGATTTATGAGAAACAAAATTGGTAGAAATGTAGCTGTCTAAATTGAAGATTTAGAGAAATATAAAGATCAGGAAAAAGCTAAAAATGTTGTTTTGTGAGAGAGCTATGGAAATGAAATCTCTAAAACTGGATAGGAAACCAGATAAGAAATTTGGATAAAGTGAGAATTAATGGTGTCACAGTGTGCACTCATGAAACATAAGCTGTGCTGGATTGTATTGGTTCCTATGAACACTCTGAATTTCCTATTAACTTCTTGGGAGGTTTCTAGCATTTGCATATGTAGCAATAAGAGCAGAAAAGTGCAATAATGCTGAACTAGAGAATCTCAGTTTCTAAGTAGTTTCACTTTTCTGAGTTATAATAGTGATTTCAGTTGATTTACTTATGGAGCTCTTCTCTTGGAGCATTAGGCTGGCTTTTTTTTTTTTTTTTTTTTAATACAAATGTCACTTGGAAATATGTTCCTCTTGTGACCTCCCACTTGGTATTACAAGTGCCCCAGAAATCTTCTAAAGTGAAGCAAACTAACTACTGCAAGGCCTGGAGGGGAGTGAGAAGAATGACATTTTAAGGAGCAAGCAATTTTTTACAACCAAGTCTGAATGTGACAAAAGCTTCTGGAGCAGAATTAAGGAGGATGCTGTGACAAGTCCAGCTGCATTTTTTTAGGTCTTACATTTAAGAAGTAGTGGGTTAAAAGAGAAGAAAAAAGTATTCAAAGCTATTGAAATATCACCACCTAAATATTCATTAGAACATTTGCTGTTTCTTGGTATGATAATATATTGAAGTAATTCACAGCTAACCTTTCCCAAAAAAGGCCATGATCTTTACAATCTTAAGCTCAATATGCACTTAAAAAAAAAAAAAAAAAAAAAAAAAATTGCACTGCTTCACTATCTCTCCTGAAAATTATACCAAATCTACATGCAATAGAAACCTGTTTTGCCTAGATAATGATCTCCAGTTCTGATGACATTCCATATTGCTCTATGGTAAAACATTACAGCCTTTTGAAGATACCTGATACTGAAACAAAATCAGTTCAAAAAAATAGTATACAGACATAAATTCCTTGTATGAAGATGAGGAAAATATTACATCATATTCCAGAATTTTCAGGATCACTGACAAGAAATACTGACTTCCAAGCAGCATTTTTACCTTTGGAGTTCATGATGTCAATCTCTCTGTGTATTACCAGAGTTTAGTAGGGTTCTAAGACTGCAAAATTTACTCATAGATTTGTAAACACATGAGTAAGCTTCAGGAACACATTGGTAGGTTTTAAAAACACAGTAATGATATTTAGGAACAGCTGTGTTTTGCAGTTCATTCAACTGCAGACAGTCTGCCTCAAGACATGTCTCAGCTGACCTCTTCTCATGCTCCATGTTTAGTCTGGAGGATGCTACCAATGACTCTTCGCTGTCATGGCTGAATGCACTGTCCTCACCAGCAAGGTAATATGTACTTGCTTCCTGGAGTGGGGTGGCAGTTGGGGCAATAGACATTCATTTACAGAGTTCATCATTTATGATATATTTCACTGTCAAATTTCACTTGACTTTTAGAAGTATGACAAGCAATCCTAGCCCCTGTAATGTTCTTGCTTCCTGCTTCACAAGCATCATTTAGATATGTATCATCTAAATATCTCCTGGATGAGGACTATAAGAACATTATTTTTGTTACCAGGCTGCCAATTTAATGAAGAATGGAACATTCAGCAAAATAGAAAATCTGTATTAACATCACTCCAGATAACATAACTGTTTTAACTGAGTTATAATACCTCAGTATGACCTCAGTTATCCTGTAGAATCTGTATGTAATACATATGTACAGTATGAAATAGAAGTATGAGATTGATCTCTTCTAAATTTAACCATAAAAAGTTAAACATCAGTTTGAATAATTCCATATCACTCTGTAGAGAAAACAGAGAGAAGTACCACCGTTAAAAGTTGTGAGACTGAACTTATCTTATAGAAACTGAACATTTAGATGTCCAAAAATACATGCAGATACCTGAAGTTAGGAGAGAGGAATAGTCTTCCATCTAGATAGTCAACTATTCTTTTAAACAAGAGCCTACAGGTTTTTTTTTGTTTGTTTGTTTTTGTTGTTGTTGTTTTCCTCATATGAGAGTCTTAAAGACATCAAAACAGACTTTATTTCTGTTTACTTACATCTTCTACAGTCATAAAGAGTGGGAGAAGAACTCATTGAGAGCAGCCCTGTGGACTTGGGGATCCTGTTGTAGGAAAAGTTTTACATGAGCCAGCAGTGCCTGCAGCCCGGAAGGGCAACTATATCCTGGCCTGTATCAAAAGAGAGGTGGCTAGAAAGGTGATGAAGTGGACTGTTCCTCTCTACTCTGCCCTTATGAGACCCCATCTGGAGTACTGTGTCCAGATCTGGGCCCCCCAGGAGGCGTGGGAAGTTGTTGGAGTATATCCAGAGGAGGGCCATGAAGATGAACAAAGGCAGGAGCACCTCTCCTATGAAGAAAGGCTAAGGGAGCTGAGCTTGTTTAGCTTGGAGAAGGCTCTGGGGAGAACTCATTGTGGCCTTCCAGTTCTTAAAGGAAGCTTACAAGCAGGAAGAGAATTGACTTTTTACACAGTTTGATAGTGATAGGGCAAGGTGGAAGAGTTTAAGCTAAAAAAAGGGGAAATTTAGGTCAGATATTATGAAGAAATTTTTCACTCTGAGGGTGGAGAGGCACTGGAACATATTGCCCAAAGAGGTTGTAGATGTCCCATCTCTGGAGTCCTTCAAGTCTGGGTTGGATGGAGCCCTGATACAGAGATTGGCAACCATGCCTATAACAGTGGAGTTGGAAATAGACGATCTTTAAGTTCCTTTCAACGTAAGCCATTCTATGATTCTAGGATATTATGATAAAGATTGCTTTTACCCAGAAACCTGGTTTTAATTAAGGTTGAGACACTGGCTATTTTAAAAAATATATTTTTATTTTTTTCTGGCTTCAGATAATTCAGCAAGTTAATTGTCATTGTAATTTTCCTATATATCATGCTTAGCTAAAAGAAGAGTAATTCATCACATTTGTCCAGCAACCATAGGAAATATTTTTATGACTGCAAGAATCTAAATTTCCTCATACTCATTCAGTTGAAGTATACGAATAGTGTTCAAGATTAAGTATACTTCTCTATCATAACATCTTTTTTGAATTACCTTTAAATTAAATTTGCTCTCAACACAGTATTAAAATATCATTTGTCATAAGAAATAGCCATTAATATACAACAGCCACCTTCCTTCAGTTCTTTTGAGATGAATATTTTCTGTTGTCTATACTACCTGGCTGATGATTAACAGGAATCCATACAAATCCTTCAGTTACATATTTTATTATTTTTAGTGCTGTTTCTTTTTCACGGATCAAATTTGTTTCATATCACAAGTTCAATGTCACTGGTCTTTTCAAGTGTCACCAAAAATGAATACTGGGCTGTTCTGTTTGTTGTGAATTACATTAGCGACTTCTACTTTCTTTCTGATTTCTGGCTTCCTTATGATGGGGAAATTGGCTCTTCAGTGACCTTTGCCTCCACTTTATTTGCAAATGCCATCTGACTTAGTAACCATTTGGAAAAATGTCCTGTTCATCAAACTTAGGATGCCTAAATGAGCTAGTTTAGGCCCTGAAAACAGTTCAGTCACAGCAATGAAGGACTTCACACAGTACCTTCTTTTTATGTCCTTCTCATTAACAAGCATGTTTCAGCTAATACATGTAAGTCTGTATCATGCCTCAGCATAGACATTATTTTTGCCCTATTCCTTTAAGAATCTATTGGGGTGAAAGACAAGGAGGCTGAAGGCAGTGGAATTAGTGCTTCCATGACATAGAGAAAGAGACAGAAAATACAACTTTGAGGATAATATTGTTTACTCTATTCCAGAAAATTTCTTAGACCAGCATGTTCCTTGCTAGAAGAAAATAATTCTTAGTGTCCCTCTGCCACTTTTGTATAATGTACGGCTTACCTGGAAGGGATAGAATGAAATGCAAGTGTGTCCTTTATTTACTTTATATTAGAGAAAAACAGAGACCTGATTAAAGAGGGGTAGAAGAATAAGTGTCTCTCCGGGCTTTATTCTGCAACATAAAGTCATGGTGGCTGCTGGAATCACAAGCTCTTTGGGTCCCTACTTGTCACAGTTATAAATCTTCCTCTTGAGACCAAGGAGCCTGGTTTAAAACATAGGAGCTTGGAAATGCTACTTTAATGCTGTTCCCTCACCAGTGCTGGGAGGAAAATTATTTTTCTTACACTGTTTAGAGCAAGCAATATTCTGAAGCCTTCATTTACCTCTGGCAATCATGTCATTGAGACAATTTCTGTGAATGTGTTAAATGTCCATTATTTAGTCCTACATTCTGAGCTAGCAAGAGACAATATTTAAAGTATATCAGACTCTCAACAATTATTAAGCACTGCACTGAAAGAATGTTCTGGTCTATGCTCTATGCTACATGTCCTTGCTAGACAGTTTAAGATTCAGTGTAGTAATTGCAATTCAGATTGATTAAAGCAGATGGAGAAGACACTAAACTGCACATTTTCTCTATTTCATATAGGAAATAACTGCTTTGTGTAATAAAAATAACAGTGTGGAGGAATATGAAATTTTATCTAATTGTAATCACAATTATTAAGGTAGTGAGAAGGATGCTTGTTCAGTAGGATGACTGTACATCCTGTCATATATTACAGCAGCCAATATAAATAGATGGCAAAGTTTCTTTCCCAGAAGTTGGAATCATATATGTGGCTGAAGAAAACACCAACTTTATGCACCAGAATTTTCTAAGAGACTAAGAAGGAAAAAAATACGCAGATTGCCCTAAAAGTAATGTCTCCTACTAATTTCCAAGGAAGCTACAAAATATACAACCAGAGAATCATACAGAGTCACAGAATTGCAGGGGTTGGAAGCAATCTCTTGAGATCATCTACTCCAACCCCCTGCTAAAACATGTTCTTTAAAACAAGTTGTACAGGAAAGTATTCAGGTGGGTTTTGAATGTCTCCAGAGAAGGAGACTCCACAACCTCAGTGGGCAGCCTATGCCAGTGCTTTGTCACAGTCACAGTAAAGAAGAACAATAGATAAAGCAAACTCTCAGCTACAAAACTCTGGCTTTTGACATAGTTATGACCATTAGCTATGTATTTTTGATAATGGCGAACAAGAGCCGACATGCTGCACTCATAAATATCTGCCGAAGTGGAGGTGACCCACTGATGCTGTTGCCACTACTGAAATGTAACACTCACTGCCTCACTGTTCTCTCATCCACTGTTTGGCCTCCACCAGTGTTCAGCAAGTGTCAATGAATGTCAGTGAGTGCAACTTCTTCCGCATGGAGGAATTCACTGGCACACCTTTGCTTCATATGCATTCCCATGTCGGATGCCATTCTGTCAGACTGCCCCTTTGCTTCCATCTGTCGCACAGTATCAAAATTCTAGTGGATTATTGGCAGGAAGGTTCAACCTCAAATGCTATACCACTAACATCTGCCTTTGATATCATGGGCAAGTATAATAAAATAGGAGATATTACTTTCAGAATAATACTGGTGAATATATATTTTTAAAAATCTAAGCAGATTGTATACTGGGAGATCTGTACTTTTTTGCTATATTGCTCTGATGTCGGTGACAATTTAATCAAATGTTGGAAAATGTTTAGTCTCTCATAGAATTTATCAGAATGATTAAAACAATTTTTAAAAATATCTGTCATATTAAGAAAAGATCTTCACACATGCATTTGATTCTTTTTAGAAAAAATTCTGTTTCATTTAATTTGCTAAAGAATCCAATATGTTTCTAATTTTCTAAAATTAAGTTTAAGTGAAGAACATATATATCTTATTTTAGAGTTATCTTTTTTCTTTTTCTAATTTGGAAGGTACTGGGGTGAAAGTGGTTGTAAAGGTACTAAGACATATTTTTATTTCTCCTTTTGTGACTAAAAACTAAAAACTTTGGGCTATATATTTTTTATATGACAAATGATAGAAACACTTTTTTTTCTTCCTTAAATATGTCCAGATTACAAGGGGGGAAAGGTAACATTAAAGGATAATATTATATCCAATACAAAAAGACAAAAAGACACTACCATTATAATCTTGCTATTAAGTACAACTTTCATACAGATAATATTTTTAGGAAAATTAAGGGACTGCATTAGTCATAATACGTAATAAGGTATCTTCTGATTGTGATCAGATAACAAGCTATAGTCTGGTGTTCATGTGATCCAATAACTACAGGATTCAATTTTCACTGTTCATCTTTATGTATTCCTTTCACTTGCTATTTTTTAAGTTATTTACACATACAGAGAAATTATTTGTTTTAGAAGAGTAAATTCTCTTCCATTTTAAACTAGAAACTGATGTAGAGAAGGTATACGACTGTAATAACTGTTAGCAAAATAACACAACCAGAGTGATATCAGATCACTTATATTGGTGATCAGATCCAGAGAAACCTCATTACAGACTTCTAGTATTAAAAGGGAAACTATAAACAAGAAGGAAGTCGACATTTTACATAGGTAGATAGTGATCAATGGGGAATGGTTTTGAACCAAAGGAGGGGTGATTTAGATATCAGGGAGAAGTGTTTTACTGAGACGGGAGTGAAGCACAGGCTGCCGAGAGAGGCTGTGGATGCCTTGTCCCTGGAGGGGAAGGAAGTTGGATGGGGCCCTGGACAATCTAGTGCATGATCTAGCGCATGACCTAGCAATTGGCAACCCTGCCCACAACAAGGGGATTGGAAGTAGATGATCTGTGAGGTCCCTTCCAGCTCAAGTCCTTCTATGATTCTATGATTCAGTGATAACCGCAAAGATAAATGACAGTTTATTGACACCCAGGTTTCTATAGCAAATTAAGAGATCTTGCTACAATGCTAAGGTGTGAACTAATATTTGTTGTTCTGCATAGACCCAGCTCATAAGTAGAATATTTCAGTTTCTCTGAAATGATTTTCTTTCTACTATGTGTAATTGATCAACATCAAATGACTAGAAAATAAATTTTCCTGTATCATGCTCTTTTACGCAGTAGTTTCAATGTCTATAGACAGGTATGCATGAATTGGAATAGTTTTGCCATTCAGATTTGAAGCAGTTTACATACTATTTGCAGCAAGGTAACAAAGTGGAAACAATAAGAGGATCTTGCCCATGTGTATTAGTTCAATTTATTCTTCACTAAGTACACTCTGACATGTCTGGTATTTGAATGGTTAGAAAGATCTATTTCAACAAGGCATTTGAAAATCTCTATGTGCATTCCGCAAAATTTTCATGAATTAGACTTCAATGTGTAGTTTTTTGCCTAGCAAGAAACTGTTTTAATTATATAACTGAAATCTATGTCACCAATATACTGTTGTTATAATTACTTCAAAAAAAAAATATATATATATAAAAATATATATATATTTAATCTTCATCCTACTTTTAGTTTTCGCTTCAACAATATTGGATCATTGGATCAATAATACACTGTTAAATTAGAACCATGACTTATTTTCAAGAAAGACTTTTAAAATATGTATGTAGTAGAAAAACTAGCTTTTGTTGTTGTTGTTGTTGTTGTTGTTAAGGAAGTATTCATAATCAAACAATGTTCCTCTTCATTCAAAATTTACATTTAACTGAACAACCAGTTATCTTTAACCAAAGGAAAGAAAAGATGGAATTAATTCTGAATGTGTGTGATGTCATTGCATTTGAACAGAATAAACAGACTCATAAAGACAGAAAGATGAAAAGCACTAACAGAGACAATGAGATTTAGAAGAAAATCTAGAACAAGGAAATTTTTTCTTTTGAATTATTGTCATACTCTTCGTATAGAATAGAATAGTTTGGAAATGACTTTCAAAGCCCAACATAGTGGTGTGTAGTATTTCTCTTTCTTATGCATGATCATTTTTCAGATGTTTAAAATCCAGTTCTGGATACATCTATGATGTAAATAAAAACACCTGAATGGAGAGGGAAGTGATGAAAGTAATATGAAAGCTTTGAAATTCTACATGAATGACACTGGAACTTAAGATAACAGACATATACATTTTCATTCAGAGAACGTCGTATCAATGAAGACTGAGAGAGATGTAGGAAAAATTAAATTAAAAGGAGATAAATGTATCCCATTTTAGCTTTGCTGCATATCACAGGAAATCCAATGGTATGGTGTCTCTATTTGAAAAATACAGAATATAAACTATTAACCAAAACTGTCCATTCTTGTTACATTTTTGAAGAACAAAACACAAATCCAATGACAGCACTATAGTCAACTGAGTATAAATCAGGATAACTTCTATAAATGGGTCATTCAGTACTGATTATTTTTATGTGAAGAAATATCATTTACAGAAATAAAAGTTATCTATTCTTCAAGTGGACAGGCTCATACCTTTTCACAACGGATGTATGAAAAATTACTTCAGACTAAATAATCTTTTTCAACACCGTTGAAGTCAGACTCAAGTTTTGTCAAAAACTTCATAGGTGAGTATGTACTTGGCACAATGTCACAATTTAGCAAAAGTAAATTTATAAAACAACAACAACAAAGAAAATAAGAAAAAATGGTAATTATGCATCTTTACAAAGGTATTATTATAATCTATGTTGTGTCTCCTGTAAAGAAAGAGTTGTTTTAGTATCAGATGCTTTCAAATCAATTTAATTTTTATCTGCTATTTATATTTTATAGCAAGTGAATAACTGCTCACTAATAACAGGCTAGTAGAACAAAATGTTACTGAGAAGTCTTATTGTTTTTCAATTCTAAAAAAAGAAATAGCTGTTGGCAGCTAAAAGGTGACATTATCTCTAAATGTCTGAAAGCTCTAATCATGAGAAGGGACCAGGTGAGCACTGTATAAGCAAGAGAAAAAGATGATTCTTAACAATAAAATATCAAATATAAATTTAAGGTAGAAAACAGAAAAACAAACAAAACAAAATACAAGCAATTTTGTGAATGGATTTTAAGAGAAGTCTTGATACAGTAGCATGTTTTGTTTCCATTTAGTCATAGGATTATGTTCTCTTTCTATCTAAAAATGTGAACCAACATACAAAAGCTTCCTATATTCTTTAATACACTAATAATAGATATAAGTAAAATACATATTCACACAATTAGTTTATAAGCAGCTACAACATATATGTAAACTAAATAATTATATTTATCATCAATTATTATTTATAATTTAACTATTTTAGGATATAATATCTAAAGCCTGTATAAAACTTAATGTAAATATCACAGAAACACCACTGTAATTTACTGATGCTAAATTTTAATGGTAACAACATAAATCAAGTGAATTATTACCAGTTGAAAATAAAACAAAATTAAGGGAATTGCAATGCAAAATAAACTAAAATAAGCATAAGACCAAGAGAATATTGAAAACTTTCCTAGCGAAAAATAAGAGTTACCATTTTCAACAGTTTGGAGTTTGTAACTGATGTAATTTTTAAGCCACAGCTGGTTTACTTATCTAATTTCAGGGCAGAAATTGTATTCTGTTCCTATCTGGGAATCCTGTTACACCTGTGTTGAATGCTAGATACTTCAGTGTTCAACAAGATGGTGTGTACTCTTTTTCTTTTTCTCTCTCTCTTTTTTTTTTTTTTTTTTTTTTTTTTTTTTGGTTCATACAAATCTTAACCATATGTGAACATAATAGGAAAAGTGAGTAGACTTCATATATGGAAAAGATTGGCATTTCATATACCTCCCATATACTTATGCAATGAATTTGGTCAGATTAAAATTCAACACTAAAACAACCATGAATTTTGCATTTAACAACACTAAATCTGTTTCTGCTTAAATATTCCTAATTAGAATTATAGATCCTAAGATTCATGCATCTATAGCATATACAAATAATTTTAACTACAATGAGATTCAGGAAGGTAAGGTCTCAATAGAAGGATAGTCTATCTGAACTTAAAACACATAAATAAGCATGTCAGTACTACTTCACTGCAATAGTCGTGACTCATAGACACATTTGCTATTGACTGAAGGAAAGAGGGAAGAAAATCAGTATAATTAGCAACAAATAGTGCTTGTGTAGTCGTCTCCACTGCTAAATTTTGTTCTTGCCCCAA
This sequence comes from Meleagris gallopavo, assembly GCF_905368555.1. Classification (NCBI taxonomy): domain Eukaryota; kingdom Metazoa; phylum Chordata; class Aves; order Galliformes; family Phasianidae; genus Meleagris; species Meleagris gallopavo. The sequence goes on from NC_139404.1 coordinate 161,441,473, forward strand.
TTAGCTTAGAAACTTGATTTCTAAAAAAGTGGGCTTAGCATATTTCATGTGGAGGATAGTCGAGATTCTGTGTTTATTGCTGATAGGTTGTGATACAAAACATCTCTACTGAAGAAAAATGTAAAATCATATTTGCTTCATCCGTTTCATATTAATTAATTTAGATATATAGACTGCATTAAGTATTTCAATAACTAACAGTTTTGTGATTTCCTTGGTGCCCTAAGGATCTTGGTGTTCTTGATGATTTAGGGCCTTGATTTCATGAATACATATATTCATATTTGTAAATGTCAACTGTCTTATTTGCTAAACTCTATTTGCAATACCTGATAATAAACAGCTTGATAGTAAGTATTTCCAAGACAGGAAAAATTATGAGGAAAAATAAAATGTTTATTAAAAGTTTTAAGTCAAGTAAAATGATGTTACTGAATGTCTGAGTACATTTCTACGTGGCATTTACTTACTTGAAAATTAATACATTAAAAGGTAAAAGCTTTCAGCAGACAGAATATGCTTAAAGTAAACAAAACACAACAAAACAAACAGTATAGTTTACTATATTATACTGGTGAAATTGTTAGTACCAAGATGTACCAAATGAAATCCAAGAGACAAATTTTGTTTGCTTTTGGCATTGCAGATCTATTCTCCATGGGATCTACCTAGAATCCATCTTAGAGTACAGAGTATACTGTAGAAAGGCATCTGTAAAGTTACTTTATAAAATACTGACAGTATGCTGCTTTAAAGGTTACTTATAATGTATTCATTTCCATTACAGATGAAGCATGATGCTCATCTGTATTTTGACGTTTCAGATTTTATTACATAGTTCCAGAATGATGTTTGCTATGGATTTATATATAACTGAAGTCATATTCTGGAAAAAAAAAGAAAAAAAAAGAAAAAAAAAAAGCTGAGAAAATGTCTAACTGTTCACTGTAATTTTTTAAGATGATCTTTTTTCCTCTTCTAAGGGAAGAAGTCAACACTGTAGAAATATGATCGATTTAGTATCTTTCTTTTATACTATTTCTACAGAGTCCAGTAGGCTAAAAAAACAGTTACTCCAAACTTGGGCTCAGGAGATACAAATACCTCTGAAAAAAAAGAAAAAAAGAAAAAAGAAAACCAGATATGCATCATGTATTTTTGATTCCCAATACTCATTTCTTCTAATAGATCAATATTTCCTCTGGGTTATTTTTCCTTTCTCTTTTTTCGTTTTGCGGTGGTGAAAATGTTCAGGTAACCTGTTACCTATGTACTTCTGCTACCGCCTCATTCTAAGCATGTCCTTGATGTTATTGCAGTGAGTGGCTCTGTGTAGGTATATAAAAATAATTAATTACAAACATCAGATCAGATGAAGAAAGGTATCTAATTAAACCTCTGAAATAAAAAATAAAAATAATAAAAAAAAAAAGGTAACCTTTCTGTCCTAGGAAGGTTGAATCAGAAGTTAATAATAACTAAACAGTACCAGACATGAACTGACATAATCTGATTAGACATAACATACTATTCAGACATTTTTCTTCTAAAACAGGAGACTGGATACATTAGTAGCATATGCACATCTCTTCCCATGTGAATCATCCTGGGAATAGTTTGGGTAAGGAAAAAGCTTGAGCCAAAGGAATTTCAGGCACAGGAATAAAAAGTTAGATGTACAGATGTTTATCTTTCTTAATATGTCAAATGTTCGTGACTTAATTTATTAATACCTATCTGTACAGAAGATTTCACCCTTATCCAATAGAGATGACTTGATTCCAAATAATTCTGTTCTATCTATATAGGTTGCTCTGTTTTGTTTTTACAGGATGCAAAACTCCTACACTGGAGCAAAGGACCATAAATAGCACAAAACAGCCCATTGTTCACTATGGTGAATTGGAGGACAGTGTGAACTAGAATTAAAAATTTTTGAGATCAAAAAGAGAAAAAAAAAAAAAGAAAAAAGCTGACTTGGTAATGAGAGGCATATCTCCAAGCAGTGGTAACCATATGGCTGGATCTCCATTTCCAGTCCTGTTTTTAATATACAGGGACAGAAATGCAAGCTGTTGAAAAATATCATACACTGGATATTTTCTTTCAGGCTGTCAGAAATACAATTTAGATGAAATTTTAGTGTCCACAAGATTGTATCAGTTTCAGAAAAAGTTTCTGACAGAACTTGAGTTAGGAAAGAGTCTATATATTTTGCTTTGAGAAACAAACGTTTTATAGTGATGCTATTTTCTATTTACATTGAAAGAAAACAGAGAAGAAAAACATGTACACTTAACATAAAGGAAAAGAGCAAATATATATTATGCATTTGAAGAAAAATTATGGGAGAAATGAAGAAAGAAGGGGATAAATTATGAAAGAAAATATGTAGTGAAAATCTGAAGTAATGGACATGAGCACTCATCAAGTTTTCCCAAGTATGTGAAAATACGTAAAAGTCCTTGTACATATTTCTGAATGTTTTCTGAATAGAATTTTCTACAGAAAAAAATGTCAAAATACTAATGTCTGAACAGTACTCTCTTGTATGAATCCATCTCAGTGATGGCCTACAGATATCTAACTGAAGGATTAGTTTTGCTTAGATATATTTGGCAAGAGTTGAACATACAGCGCTCTCATCCTCCATAAATTGTTAAATTTGTATTTACTAAACTTGAAATGTTTTACTAAGGTGCATTAGTAAAATTCACAGTTTGCAACTATGCATTATAACATTCTAAGGAATTTTACATTTGGTGGTGCCTTGCTTTCAGGCAAAAAGTATGTATGAGTTTCTCTTGCCTACAGATGTACTTTACAGCAGACTATCCAAGTTAAACATCACAACAAATAGAAGCCATTCTCTGGAGAGCAAATTGATGGCTATTTTTATGAACCCTATTTGTCCTGGTGAATATAATTACAATGCAGCTTATTTCCGTTCTTACCTCCTGTAGAGAACACCCAGAATTTTTAAACTACTACTTTTATCCCATCAACACCTTTTGAAATCCACCCACTTCTTCTGGGATGAAGAAGGTAACATCTTTATGACTTTCATTCACTTTAGAATACAGCTACATATATATCTCACTTAAGAAGACAGAGAAACAAAGAAGTAATTGAATACTTTCAGCAACAGAAACTTTGCTGTAAGAAATTCTTGTGCTGAAAAATGAAACCCAATTATATATAAGAACATAATTCTTGTATCTAATATGTGTATGTATCTCTATGCATAGATTTTGCTAAAGATACAGGATGTGAATTTCTTACTACTATATCAATCATTAAGCAGCATGATCACTGGGCTAGCAGACGCTAAGTTGCATAAGCACAGAGAGGAACAGAGCCTTTCTTTCAGATGTAATTTGTATGTTGAATTAGGAATGAAAATTTTAATCCCATTTGAATAAAAATAATATGCTATTTTGAGTTCTGAGGAGAAAATTCTGCTATTTACCATGCTATTTAGATCCTGACACACTAACACTTTACTCAAGTGCTTAAGTCTATTGACATGTGTGACAGATATCTGATATTCAAGCCAAAAAAAAACCCATAACAATAGTCCTATAGAATCCAATATGCTTAAAGCTAAGGTCTGTAAGTTCTTTCACATAGATTTAATTCACTTTCTCTCTCACTGTGTACTTTTAAATTCATCTGCAATTAAGATGTCTGATTGCTTTCTCTCAAATATACTTGATATCATAAAAATTAAATCTAGAAGCAGGAGTTTGGGTGTTAAGATAAAATTTGAAGTTCATATCCTGAATGTAAAGAAAATGTATCACTGAAGAATTACTAGCTCTTTTTTTTTTTTTTTTTTTCTTTGATAGTCTGATGGAAGGAAGTATGCTAGAAAGAGTTGATGAATATCAGCACAGAGACCACTGGATGAAGGTGTAGAAATTGTAGAAGTCTATTACTGTAAGGTAATGATATTTGGAAGCCTGTTACAGGCGTCCAAACAGATACCTTAACTCAGCCACTGAGATGACTTGCATCAGTAGTTTTAACACCAGATTTTTTCTCTGTTTCTAGCAGAATACATGCCTTGCAGATGTTCAAAGCAGTCCTGTGAAGAACATGGCAGTGATCATCTGAAACTGAAACCATTTTGAATGTCACAAAATTAGTAGAGTTGAATAAATAGCTTGTGTATGTGGATTTGTTTTGGAGATATCTTCTCCCACAGTTGCAAGAGGGGATTAATTTGTAAGGCATCATTTCTTCTTTCTCTTTGACTAGTGAGCTGCAAGGATTAAGTCACTTATAAACTCCTTTTATGACGGCAGTGTATGTTCTGGAAATATCACCATACTATTACAAGAAAATAGGATCCAAATAAGATACGGTGGCTAAGCCTGTAAACTGATCTTTTGATGCATAGCAAATACACAGAATAAAAACAGGTGGTGTTCTTATAAATAAAGCATGATAATGAGCTCATTACAAGGATCTTCAGTTTTGATGTTAGCACTCTAAATTCACTGATCAATAAGGAAAGCTTTGTAGGAGTTCAGACATGATCTGAATAACAGTGCAGATGTTTATGAAACATTTTAGCTTTTCCAACAGTCAGTTTTAAATTGTCTCACTGATCTTTACACTTTAAAAAGTTAAACATCTGGCCCAGAGATTACCAGTGTAGTGAAAATGTCACTTCCTTTGATGGTGATTTTAGGATGGGACAAAATACCTTCTTTGTACATTTAATTATTTCCTTTGGCCACAGGAGAAGTGTAGATATCTGTTTTGTCAGAAGTGGGGAAAAATGAATTCCACTGTCTTTACAGATTGCTTATCAAAGAAAATTCTGTGATTCTGTGAGTAAATGTCTGTGTCCCTTTTTATAACAGGACATATTTAACCTTGTTAAGCTTGTCTATTTAAAATAATTATATTTACTTTACAAAACAAATGTTTATCAGATTTAATAGTGAGTCTAAATCAGATTGTGATCCTATAATATAAAAAGAAAATCCAAAACATTATATATAATTATAGTGAACTGGGTTAGCAAGAAAATGGCTGGTTATTTTGATGACTAGTTATTTTAAATCCTTTTATTTTTATTTATTTTTATTTTTATTTTTATTTTTAAATCTGATTCTGCAATCTGGATTTTTTTTTCTTTTTTTTTTCTTTCCTTTTTTTTTTTTTTTTCTTTTTTTTTCTAGAGGATTAGCAGGACAGGGATTCATCCACAATCTTCTTTATCTAGATGTATAAATGTAGCCTTTAAAATTCTAGCTGCTTGTGATGTCTTTTTCAGGTAAATTAAGTACACAGCCTCAAACTGAAAATTGATATTGTAAATAACTATCAAAATATCTTTCAATGAAGTTATGGATGAAAAACAAAATGATACTGATTATATAATGAGTGACACAAAATGCAAAATCTGGGTCTACATTCTTAGACCATACCTCAAATATCTTCCTAAAGATATGTGTCCTGAAATTTGTAATAATAAAAATGTATAGGATGTTGAATCCACCACCTGTAATTATGAGGTGCACTTCCTCAGTCTTTCCCTATTTTCAATTTCTAGCTGTCTTGAGTCAGAAAGGTTGAGAGAAGATGAGATATGATAAGAGTTGATTCAGGCTAAGATGTTTATCCACTAACATAGAAATATTTCTGTTCTTAGCATTTCCTCTGAAAATATAGAAAATTATTGAATTTAAAATTGAAAGTTAATTTAATGCTCCCATTGAGACCATCTAAATGAAAGACATAAATCGAGGTCAACATGATCTTTCTGAGAAAAATATTCAAGTTTTGTGACATCACTCATAATTGATAAATGGCTCTCAGGACTCCATTTCTCTTTCTCAAAGCAATATTAATCAGAAAGATTGAAATAAAACTAAACTCAGTTGGAATATTAATGAGTCAAATTTCTTCTTGAATAAAACTTATAAATCTTTGGAAGATCTTCAAATTTGGAACCTATTGTTCAGCTTGCAAGTCATACACATTTAATAAAAGTGCCTTCTCACCTGTAAACTTACCTGTTACAAGTGGTGTCCCCCAGGGGTTGGTACTGGGGCCCATCTTGTTTAATATATTTATTGACAGCCTAGATGAGGGGATTGAGTGCACCCTCAGTAAGTGCAGATGACACCAAGTTGGGAGGTGGTGTGGAGCTGCCTGAGGATAGGGAGGCCCTACAGAGGGATCTAGATAAGTTGGATCACTGGGCTGAGATGAATGGGATGAGGTTCAACAAGGCCAAGTGCCGGGTCCTGCACTTTGGCCGCAATAACCCCATGCAACGTTATAGGCTTGGGAATGACTAGCTAGATGATTGTGAAGAAGAAAGAGACCTGGGGGTGTTGTTTGATGCTCAGCTGAACATGAGCAGACAGTGTGCCTGGGTGGCCAAGAGAGCCAACGGCATCCTGGCCTGCCTTAGAAATAGTGTGGCCAGCAGGAGCAGGGAGGTAATCATCCCTCTCTACTCAGCACTGGTGAGGCCGCACCTTGAGTACTGTATTCAGTTTTGGGCCCCTCACTACAGGAAAGATGTTGAGGCCCTGGAGCGTGTCCAGAGAAAGGCAACAAAACTGGTGAGGGGTCGGAGCACAAGTCTTATGAGGAGCGGTTGAGGGAGTTGGGATTGTTTAGTCTGGAGAAGAGGAGGCTCAGGGGAGACCTCATTGCACTCTACAACTTCCTGAAGGGAGGTTGTGGTGAAGAGGGGTTTGGCCTCTTCTCCCAGGCAACAGACAGGACCCGGGGAAATGGCCACAAGTTGTATCAGAGGAGGTTTAGGTTAGACACGAGGAAAAACTTTTTCTCTTAGACAGTGGTCAGGTACTGGAATGGCTGGCCCAGGGAGGTGGTGGAGTCACTGTCCCTGGAAGTGTTCAAGAGGCGTCTGGATGAGGAGCTGTGAGATATGGTTTAGTAGCTTGTGGTAGCAGTGGTAATGAGAAGATGGTTGGACTAGATGATCTTATAGGTCATTTCCAACCTTGTGATTCTATGATTCTCTGACTAAATACAGACATGAACATCTAAACTAGTCTCCAAATTCCTTTAAGAGAGGAACTCTTACTAAATAAAGTCTATTACTGGATACGGATAAATAATTTTTTTCCTTTCTTCTGATTGATTAGAAAAGAAAAGCAAGACTTCCAGCTCAAATACAGAAGTACAGCACAGATATCTTAAATTTGGATGAGATTAATTTCATTCTTTGTAATCAAAGATCTGAAATAATGGACTAGACTTTTTTTATGGATAAAACACAAGAGAAACCATCCTTATTGATATGCACAAGCAGTAAAAAAATGAAATACCTATGACAGACCTAAGTAACAGAAAATGCAATGTTTATACCACTGATTTGGGATAGGAGACTACTATCTTGACTTCTCCTTGGCATTTATACTTTTCAAACCAACCCTGAATGTTGAAAGTGAAAATAAGATGGTGGCTACACCCTCCAAACTCCTGGAGAATGACTGGATCTATACAGATTAGGTATGAAGGTTCAATTTTTTTTAATATCTGCTTTTGAGCCTTAATTGCCTGCAATACCTACCATAAATTCACTCTTCTTATATATAACAGAGGCATCCGTTGAACTGCTCATCTCTTAATGATTGTACCTGGGATATGACCCAGCCCTCACCTGCCTTCGGCTGCAGCACCTGCTAATGTTGCTGCTGTCCATATTTCATTTAGGAGCAAAACAAGTAAAATAATTCCACTCATGCCAGTGCTACTGGTTCATTAACTAAAACTGACAAAAAACATTGACACCAGTGTCATGGTTTTATGATTTTTGGTTATCGGTATTTCACATCATAACATCATGTAGTGCATTGGGAGTTAAAGTGTTAATGCTCAAGTTCCAAGCACCTGTCCGGAAGAGAAGAAGAACTACATACCCCAGGGGGCTTTGAGGTCAGAGAAAAGATATAACCCCTGGCAAGGTCACCTGATGTACTCTTCTTTGTCTGCTCTCCTCCTGTCTCCCTGCTGCTCAACCGGACTGCGGGTCTCACCTCAATGTTATGGTGAGGCCTATCTACCTTTTGGACACACTCTCTCATTATATTTGATTTATTAGCTTCAATTCTAATTTTATTCCATTATAGTGTGTTATCTTGCATTCCAATTCCACATTTAGCAAATTACTTTGTTTCTCCTCAGATTGTTGCCGCTGTTTTTAATTATTTTGGGGTCCCCTATTTCCCTTTTCCAGAGGCGTAGATTTTGTGAAATCCCTCCGCCCTGTTAGTCACAGAATCAGTTCGAACCAGCCCGTAAACTGTCAGCGTTCTTGGTGGAGAATGTGGGCAAAAGCTGCTTTTTATCTTTTAGAATGAATCTCTCTCTGTTCTCAGAGAGCTTCATTGGGAAAGTTTCTCTCTTTACAGGTGCTCTCTGAAAACTTGACCTTGAAAGTCCAGGTGGACTACCAATATTCTAGGATATTTGTAAACTTTGAGCTCTGCTATCTTCTGAAAAGAGAAAACAAAATGATTCTGCTTTCTCTTTTAAATCTGTTTGCAGGAGGAGCTGCTAATTTTACAGAACTTGTGATTTTAAGCAGGTTCCCAGTCTCTCCTTTGAATGTTATGCATTTTTTGAATGCTCATCTGATCATATTGTTAATCTCCCTGAATGTACTGTTCATCATTTCACTCAGTATTTGTATTTAAAATATTCTGAGGAAGCCTTCCCCAGAACAAGAGAATACTGAGTGGCAGGGAGTGTGGGGAGGCTTGGGAGAGACTTTAGAGAGATGGACATCTTCGGTGTCATGGTCATGGTACTTTACTCCTGAACACCTGAAAGACCCTGAGAGCTTAAACACATATTTGAGACAGGAATGTTGTGGCTCAGGCAGATCTGAGGAGGCAGAAATTATTTAGGTCCTGGCTAATGCTTATTGAGCCTTATTCTATACTATCCCAGAGAGGGAGAGAGTTTGTGAAATTGAGAGTGTCTGAGAGCTGAAAGGGAGAGTCTCAGGGAGACAGTACAAAATGAGTGAGAGAGTATTCAATCTGAAAAGGAGAGTTACCAGGAGAAACTCCAAGCCAAGAGGGAGAATCTCCAGGCTGAGTGAGAGAGTCTCCTAGTCGAGAGAAAAGGCCTCCAATCTGAGAGATATGCTTTCCGCATCAAGAGAGACTCCCTGCAATCCAAACATGACAGTCTTCAGTCTCAACAAGGCACCCTCCAATCTGAGTGAGACGCCCTCCAATCTGAACTAAATACTCTCACAATCGAACGAGACAGACTCCAAGCCAAGCTGGAGGGTGAGAGCATCAGAAATGACCACAGGAGGCACCAAAATTGATGTCAGTTGCCCATGTAAGAGGACGGAAAATGAAATGAATTTTGACTCAGAACAGAAGAAAGAGGAGGAAGGTAAAGTAGAGGAAGCAGTCGCTGTAAGAGAAGAGGAGGAAAGAGGTCCAGAGGAGTGGCTCTGAGATCCAGGGGAAGCACCCCTGAGCCCAGGGGAGGCACCCTCAATAACACTGTGGTCACCAACACCTATGAGGGCAACAAGAAGTTCTGGAAGAGCAAGAGGTGAGCAAGACATCATTACCATTGTTGATCAATCTCTGAAAATGAATGAAATTCGAAGTCTGAGAAAAGACTTTTCACATTATCTGAATGAGCTCTATTGTCACCTGGTTACTTTGATGTTGGAACAATGGGACCAAAGTGTGTGGCTATATAGCAGAGAAGCTCGCCAGCTGGGTGGCATTGCTAGGGACTCAGCCATTGACGGAGGTATTAGTACATGCCAGAATGAGCCCTTCACCCTCTGGAAGCGGATGTTGTTAGCCATAAAAGAAAGATACCCCTTCAAAAACTATCTGATGCCTGAGAAAAATAAGTGGACTGATATGGAAAAAGGCATCTATTATTTGAGAGAATATGCTGTGGTGGAAATGCTACATAGCCCGGATTTCATTCCTAATGAGCCAGACCAAGAGCACAATCCTGAGAGTCAGGTGTTCACCAAATATGTGGCATATATTCACAAAGACTGTACCAGAAAGGTATGCCAGTACATTTGCAGCAATGTATGGCAGAGGGGTCCTTATAAATGAACTGATAGATAAACTTCAAGACTTTGAGTTAGATTTAACCCATCTACGAGCTTGTGTTTCAGCCATTACAAAAGTAGCTGAAAAACTGGACAGAATGGAGAGCAAATAAGATATAATAGATGAACTGTCTACTGTGCTTAATGCTGATGGATCCATGGTGGTACCAGATACATCCAATGGGGACCAGAATTCCCAAAACTGGAGGGGCTGATCAACTTGGTTTCCTCCCAACCTGCATCATCCAACATTTCAGCTATCAAAAGAAGACATCCTCCTGCTTGAGCAAGTGACAACAGTAAGACTAAATCGTGTTTTGCCTTGTGGCATTACCTGCCCCCAGCCAGGAGGGGGAAAGGGATAATAGAGTGTATTGGACTGTGTGGATTAGATAGCCTGGCACATCAGAACCACAGAAATATAAGGCCCTGGTAGACACTGGCGCACAGTGCACTCTAATGCCCTCGAGTCACCAAAGGACAGAATCAACCTATAAACTGTTGACACACCAGACAAGCTGTCATACACTTTTTCAAACTCTGGTTGTAACTGAAAACCATTTATGAATAAAGTTTCCTATGTTCAGGAAATCCAGTTGTAAGTAAAGTGTTGCTTAAAGTAAGAGTCAAAAACTCTCTGTATACGTGATCAGAAACACAGTGTTTTCCTGATTATGATCTGAACAGCATATTTTTTATTCTTTTAGATTAGAATAAAAACTGTGATGTAGTTTCTGTGACCTTACTTTAATTGCAAGAGAAGATTTTTCAGCCTCTGCAGATGTATTATCCCTTATAAATACTTTAATTTTTTATTTTATTTCATTTTTTTATCCAGAATCCCTTGAATTTGATTTCAAACATTAAGTCAAATTGTAACAACTCATGGAAACCTTTTTTATTCCTCAGTCTTACAATTATCTTTGTGCTAAAACAAAGCTATAGGTCATGAGCCCTTGTATTTGAATATTCTTGACTTTATGTTTTTATCATTAGTGCTAAATCATCATATATAATAAAAAACTTCTAAATTCAGAAGGACATGTATGACTGAAGTACACATATGGAATTTATAGCAATTGAATTTTAAGAATCTATTCACAATAGAATAAATTTGTGTTTACTATCAAAATAAAGAGCATTTCTTAGGCTTCATATTGCAGGACCAAAAGCACAAGACTTACCATGACCTTAGAGTTGTCAGTGAAGTGCAAGACAAGGCTTCTTTCTGAACTTGTCTGTTCATACTGACAGAGAAGGCTATGTGATTGTTGTTGATGCATGCCAGTGGTTTCCTGACACGTGTGCTAGGAACACTGTAGGTCAAATAGGTGCATATATTTATTCTTCTGAGAAGATTACAGTATACAAGAACTCCTGAAACTGCAAGGGTATTTGTAGCAGCAGACACTAGCACTAATACTGACTTTATTGGTTAAGGATATATGCAGGAGTATCATTATAATCCATGGCTGACTTTATGAGCAGATTTACTCAACCTGTTATACAAGGCTTCTGTGAGAATCCTGTATGAACTGAAGATATGCGAGACATCCAATAATGACAGCTTTTATAAAAGAATATTTGCTTTGCCTTGTAGCTATAGTTGTCGAGTAAAATATGCCACTATATTTTTATTATACCACTTCAGTAGTTTCTTTTCCAGGTTCAAGTGCACTGTTCATTTGGATACTAAGTGTTTACCTAGGATCACAGAAAGATCTGAGAAATTTATGAGAAAGAAGCTCAGTAAAAATCATTGGACATGTAAGTCAAATGCATCAGTTTCATTAAGGTCCACAAGGTTGGACAGGTGGGACAGAAACTATTGGTTCTGAGAAGCTGATAATCACAATATATGAGGTTTATTTTTGCCTACCTCTGTTCAAGTCCTGTGGCCAGTTAGCAACAAATGTTCATTGGGTGCTGTCTTGGACTGGCTTTAGTTCAGTGTTTCCTGAAAGAAGGTATCCAATTTAAAAGCTCCAAGAGTGTCTTGTGATGCTGTTCAAAGTGCAATAAATGAAAGTGATCAGCATATTAACGACAGAAACACACAAACTAAAGCTGCAATATACACATATTCAAAGTAACAACATCCAAATTTTGAAGCCTCTTATCAGTAAAAAAAAAAAAAAAAAAAAAAAAAGCAAAAAGCAAAAAGCATACTGTTGGAGAGAAATAGAAATTACACTGCTTGTACTGACCTTACTCTTCCCTATTTGTCCATGCTATGACCAGGCTGGAAATGGGATATAGGATTTGAAGAAGCTGTTCTTATATTTCTGAATTATTATTTGTTTATTTATTAATTATTCTTCCTCACCTCTGTGGAAAGAAAAGGTTTGTTAATTTTAAACAAACTCTGCTATGTTTTCTAGGCTGTCCTGTTGATTGTTTTTCTAACTTAAGTCACAATCAGAAGCATTCAGAGTTGGATCATTCAGATACAAATCTCTAAGATTATACTGGAGGAAAGACTCTGCAAAACAGTGGGAGCCTTTTGATTTTACCAAATGCTTTACCCTGATTTAATTTTCTCTCACTGTATCTTAGTGTCAAGTAATAGTGTTATGTATAGCTGCAGGTTATATGTTCTGTTATAAGAGAATTCAGATACGATAGCATAAAAGATTATATAGTATATTACACCGATGAAAAAAATACTGAGGGGAGAAGCCTGTCCTTTTGCCTGACATACCTCTCATAAAGTATATTTTTACAGTAAAAGCTAGTTGAAACTTCATTATTTTTATTTTTTTTTTGTTCACACCATAGTATGCTCTTTTATTACAGCCTATATTTTAGACAGATATGGATTTCATTGAACTGACTCTGGCAGTCACCCATTTGACATTTGACAGAGGACACATGTCTTTCTGTAGTGGCACCTGGACGCTAAACTGGATGGATTTGAGCATCTCAGCTTCCAACTGCGGACAAGTGAACTAATCCCTATATACATTCCCAATGTTAAATGAAAGAAATAATTCTGAATTCCTTAAAAAATGCAGTCTGGATATTCTATTTTTTCATATGATTTGCAGTAGGCTTCATGTGGGAAAACAAAGCAATACAAACCAACCAACATCAAAATGGAAAAAGAAATCAAAAGCCAAATCTGTTGTAGATTTAAAAGACCATCTGTTTGGACATGTGAAATGCATGGTTCAAAAAGCAAATACATCGTAGTGTATCTACTTGGGTAAATGTTTTAGGAAGGAATTTAGCAGCGTCATCAAGTGATTCTACAAACCTTGTGGTTTCTTTTTTGTTTGTTTGTTTGTTTGTTTGTGGCACACTCAATTTATAGGAGGAAGAGGAGGTTCTTTGCAATCTATATACCCAGCAGGAGATTAAGAAACAATGGTTCAAATGTTGGTTCCGACCAGTTTATTACAGATCTTAATCAAGGAGATGGGGAAGGGGAAGACAGACACAATTATGAATTACGGTAATGGGGAAGGGAAGGAGGGCGATAGAAAAGGTAGGAAAAAAGAAGCAAGGAGTCTCTGTAGGAAGCAAGAGGGAGATAGTCACCACCATGGATCCAGAGTGGTTCATAGTTCAGTTATTGATCTTCAGTAGTGGTGGGTCATTGGGCAGTATTGTTACGTTGAGGACGACGGTGACCATGGCAATGATGGCGACTTCTTTCCAATGGCAGTACAAACAAATTTATAAGTCCAAAGTGGTTGAGTCAGTTCTTTTGGAGTGACAGTTTCTGGCTTTTGGATCTCAGCAGAAACTCTTTTTTTTCCCATCTTCCTGGCCTTGCCAGCAGATAAGAGGGAGTAGGGAGGCGCCAACTTGTATCTTGCCTTCACAGGATACAATGGTATCATCCCCCAATCTCCCATAGCAAAACAGGAGTTATTTGGTCACAGGCTATATCTTCCACCAGTAAACAGTCCTAAGCACTCTCTTCTGAAGGCAAACAGCTCCAAAGAAATGCTTTCAAATGTAAAATTGTCCACACAGTGATGTTGATTGCCACATGTCAACATCCATCTCTCATGTCCTAGAGTTTTATCACAAGAAATACCTCAGAAAGCAAGCTTTGAGCCAGAAAGTAAAGGACTCATAAAGTTTGTTTTTTTTTAATGATTTTAGCTACAAGCAAGTCCTTTTTTTTTTTTTTTTTTTGGTTGGTTGGTTGGTTGGTTGGTTGGTTTTGCTTTGTTTTAAGTGTGTTGGGATAAATCAGTCCTACTTGTATGCATCTAGTTTGCAAATGTACACTTCTAATTGGTTTTACACAGCTTCTGTGAGACAAAAGTCTCTGATAGTAGGGTATTCATTAATTTATTTGTTATTTGACATTGCTTCTCCAGAAAAATATAGAGAGGCAAGAGAAAATTGTAACCTTTGTTACTAGATAGGAATGAAAATACCCCAAATAGCTTTTAAAAATAACTGATATAGTATGTTGATGGTTTAAAGAGAAAGGAAGTAGAAAATTAAACAGAATGTGTTAAATGCAAAAAGGATTTTCTTCCTACTTACAGATTCTCTTGGACACCAAGAATTCTATTAACTAGTTATTTCCATTTAAATAGTATTTTTTACCTGTATGTCTATTTATTTAGCTATCATCCTATATTGGAAATAGAGGTTCAGGGACAAGCTTACACAGTAAACATAGGAGATCTTATCCTGAGTCTCACTTAGGATTTATGTTTGCCTACTATAAAGTAAGAAATTTTCCTGGTAGAATGCTTTGGGACTCTAAATTACTGCCAGCATGTTCAGAGCTAAAGCATCTCTACTGATGTAACTTGGTACATTCCATAAAATTACACCAACTGGTTACAAAGCAAAGGGTCATCCAAATATATTTATTCATCTTCTGTTGATCTACATATTCTGAAGGAATCCCACTGCATTATCAGATAGAATACTAGAGAATAACAGGCCAGAAACAATATACTCCTTTTCTGGTTTATTTTTCGTACATAAACTGTATTTGTAGTATTTTTCAAAGGCAGATTTATGCTATTTAAATAAACAGAATTAACTGGAATACTATGATTCAATAGTCAGTATCTTAAGAGTAAACACAGCTAGGGCACACTGATACTTCTACTTCTGTTTAAGCTAAAGTAAAAAATGTAACGTAGTAATTGACCTATCTGAACTTAAAAAGGAAAACAACAACAACAACAACAACAATAACAACTGGAATGTTTCAGATTGCTCAAATAGTCTGGAAGGCCTCTCATGGTCCTCTTTTCTTCTTTGCAACTTGTCATGGTTCTCCTCTGAAGTAATATCAGAGCTAGTTATATATGCCAAAAGATGAAATATTCAGTAAAGAACACTCTTAGTTACACATTCCTTTAATCCTGAGGCTGCAGAATTTCCTTTATGTTCCATATGTTTAATACTAAACTAATCAAAGATAAGTCCCATCTGTCATAAACTTTCCTTTGGTGCTCTTCTCCTGAGCTTCAACATCTAGAATATTACCTATTGACAACATTTCTTTATCAGAAGAGCAGTTGTTCATGACATTTTATAAGGAAAAGCATTTAAACTTAAAATCAGCTCCCATTTTCTGTTTATTACTGGAGTGCTAAGACTTCAGCAAGTACAAAAGATAACCTGGGTAGATTTTATTTAAAACAATGCACACCATTTTTCTGGGGTGGACATTAACTATATGAACATAGCTAATGGCTGTACTATCTGATTATATCACAGAATCACAGAATCACAGAATTGTAGGGGTTGGAAGGGACCTCTAGAGATCATCGAGACCAACCCCCCTGCCAAAGCAGGTTCCCTACACCAGGTCGCACAGGTAGGCGTCCAGGCGAGACTTGAATATCTCCAGAGAAGGAGACTCCACAACCTCCCTGGGCAGCCCGTTCCAGTGCTCCGTCACCCTCACCGTAAAGAAGTTCTTATGCACATTCGTGCAAAACTTCCTATGCTGCAGCTTATGTCCCTTTCCCCTTGTCCTGTCTCTACGTACCACTGAAAAGAGACTGGCCTCACCGCTATGGCTGCCACACCTTAGATATTTATAAACCTGGATCAGGTCCCCTCTCAGTCGTCTTTTCTCAAGGCTAAACAGACCCAGTCTTTCTTCATAGGGGAGATGCTCCAGGCCCTTCACCATCTTTGTGGCCCTCCGCTGGACTCTTTCCAAGAGATCTCTGTCTTTTTTGTACTGGGGAGCCCAGAACTGGACACAGTACTCCAGATGAGGCCTTACCAGGGCAGAGTAGAGGGGGAGGATCACCTCCCTCCACCTGCTGGACACGCTCTTCTTAATGCACCCCAGAATGCCATTGGCCTTCTTGGCCACGAGGGCACACTGCTGGCTCATGGCC
Organism: Meleagris gallopavo; assembly: GCF_905368555.1. Lineage (NCBI taxonomy): Eukaryota > Metazoa > Chordata > Aves > Galliformes > Phasianidae > Meleagris > Meleagris gallopavo. The sequence goes on from NC_139404.1 coordinate 161,457,910, forward strand.
AACCTGTCGTCCACCAGGACGCCCAGGTCCCTCTCTGCAGAGCTCCTCTCCAGCAGCTCATCCCCCAGCCTGTATTGGTGCATGCAATTATTCCTCCCTAGGTGTAAGACCCTACACTTGCTTGTGTTGAACCTCATCCGGTTTCTTACTGCCCAGCTCTCCAGCCTGTCCAGGTCTCGCTGAATGGCAGCACAGCCTTCAGGCGTGTCAGCCAATCCTCCCAACTTCGTATCATCAGCAAATTTGCTGAGGGTGGCCACTATCCCCTCATCAAGGTCATTGATGAAGATGTTGAACAAGAACGGACCCAGCACAGACCCCTGGGGGACACCACTGGTTACAGGTCTCCAGCCAGACTCTGCACCACCAACGACGACCCTCTGTGCTCTGCCAGACAGCCAATTCTCAACCCACCTCACTGTCCACTCATCTATCCCACACTTCCTCAGCTTTGTTATAAGGATGTCGTGGGAGACAGTATCAAATGCCTTTCTAAAATCAAGGTAGATTGCATCTACCGCTCTTCCCCCATCATTCCCCCCAGCATGTGACAGCATCATAGAAGGCCAACAGGCTAGTCAAGCACGACCTTCCCTTGGTGAACCCATGCTGACTACTCCTGATAACCTCCTTTTCTCCCAGTTGTCTGGAGATGGTATCCAGCACAAGCTGTTCCATCACCTTTCCAGGGACAGAGGTGAGGCTGACAGGCCTATAATTACCCGGATCTTCCTTCTTGCCATTTTTGAAGACCGGAGTGACATTGGCTATCCTCCAGTCTTCAGGGACCTCCCCTGTTATCCAAGACCTCTCAAAAATGATGTACAGCGGTTCGGCAGTGACCTCCGCCAGCTGCCTCAGCACACGTGGATGCACCCCATCAGGTCCCATGGACTTGTGGACCTTAGTACTGCTTTGGTGCTCATGCACATCCTCTTTCCTGACTAAAGGGAAGTCTCCCATTCCCCAGACCCTCTCACTAACCTCCAGGGTGTGGGATTCCTGTGAGAGAGCAGTTTCACTGAAGACGGAAGTAAAGAAGGCATTCAGTATCTCTGCCTTCACAGCATCCCCCGTTACTAGAACCCCCCCCTCACTTAGTAAGGGGCCCACATTCTCTCTAGTTTTCCTTTTGCTGTTAACATACTTGAAGAAGCCTTTTTTATTATCCTTTATCACTTTAGCCAGATTCAATTCCAGGCGGGCTTTAGCCTTCCTCATTGCATCCCTGCAGGCACTGACTGCATTCCCATATTCTTCCCAGGTGGTCAGACCCTTTTTCCACATTTCATGGACCTTCTTCTTTCCTTTGAGCTTGCGCATGAGCTCCTTGCTCATCCACACAGGTCTCCTGCCACCTTTTCCCGATTTCTTGCTCACAGGGACGCACCGATCCTGAGCTTGGAAGAAGAGCTGTTTAAATGCTGACCAGCTTTCAGAGGCCCCCTTACCCCTCACCTTCTAACACCCGAGCCCACGGGATAGCTCCAAGTAGGTCCCAGAAGAGATCGAAATTGGCTCTCCTAAAGTCCAGGGTAGCAATCCTACTTATTGCTTCTTCCATTCAGGATCTTGAACTCCACCATTACAAGACTGAATTTTGTCATACCAGTAAACTCTTACTTAATCTTTGCCTCATGTTATATGTGTAATCAAGGGAACTGGATGGCTGCCTTTATACATGTGTTTTTTGTTTCTAAAACCAGAAATTATTGCTCTTTTGTCATAAAGCCAACTGCAATGTGTCTCAGATACACTGAACATTTATTTTTATTTCATCCCCCACCTATACTAGGAGATAATAGAAAAGTATAGTTTTATTTTCACAGCTATCCTCTGGCTATGAAATGTCTTTATATGCATTCCAGAGAGTTGCTATGTTACTTCCAGAGATTATCATCTGAGACAATATGCCAGGGCACTAGAAAAATTGACTCTAATAATTAATCCATCATGCATAATATGTATTTTTCTCTTTGTCTCTTTGTCAGTATTTCCTAGAAACTAAAGCTAAGGTATAAGGTATGTTCTCAGTTCTTTGTAGTCTATTTTTTCAGTTTCACAAAGAGATAAATCTGGAAAAGTTCCCATACTCAGAAAACGTAGAGTTCATCTCACCTCCAGAAATTAGTCTAAGCTTATTTTCAAGGCTCCCTTACAAACAACAGACAGATGTAAGCTATGCCTACATCATATACTTACATAGTATTTCTGTTTTCTGAGGCTAGATATACATCTATGATACAGTCTGTCTGGGCCTCAGGTCAGGATTCCAGTGCTTAACTCTTTAGTATCTTGACACCCTACCAGGTGAATCTAGTGAGAGCCACAGCTCCTTTCAGGCTCATTTGTTCTTGGACAGATTAAATTGCTTGTGTTTCTTTCTCCATTCCCTGTTAGTCAGAGGAGTCTGGAGGATTAGCTTAAACTAGGCATATAATGTGAAGCTGGCTAAAGCAAACAATCAGTTCACTACAGTAATATGGATCACAAGGGACCTCCAAAATGCACCTGATCAATCTCTTCAAAAATGGAATAAGAAAAATTTGGCTAAAATCTTTCATGCTTAAAAGATGTTAGGTAGTTCTTCACCATCACACTGCTTTCTTACTCTCCCTCCTCAAAAGGAAAGAAGGAAAAAAGAAAGATGAGAAAAGCTCATGGATTGAGATAAGAACTCAACAAGAATGATGAGGGAAATCATTCACTAGTTACTGTCTTGGGCAAAACAGATTTAATTAATTTAATCAACAACTAATAGACCAGAAAAATGAGAAACAAAAAACACCTTCTCACCCATCCATCCTCTTCTACCTTCTCCCCTAGAGTGATGAGAGGGAACAGAGAATGGAGACTGCAGTTAGTTCATAACACTTTGTCTCTACTGCTCCTTTATGGTCACTTTCTGCCTATTCTCCACATTGGGTCCCTCCTATGGGATGCCATCCTTCCCAAATTGAACACATATGGGCTTCCCATAGTCTGCAACTCTCCAAGCACTGCTCCAATGTGGCTCTACCACAAAGCCCATCCTCCTTGAGCTGCTCCACATGGGTATCCACAGACAGCATCACTCCAGCCCTCCTGCTCCACCACAGGCTCCTCTCCGTGGCTGCAGCTCTGGCCCAGGCTGCTCCTGTAGGGGTATCCATGGGCTGTGCCTCTTTCAGGTCTCATCCACTGCTGCACTGTGGATGCCACATGGGCTCCTCCATGGCTGCATGTGAAGATCTGTTTCTGTTGATGCTCATGGGCTGCAGGGGGTCAGCCTCCTCCTCCATGGGCCTTTCCTGGGGTGTAGGGAGAGGATTCTGCCCAGCAAGGGGGTCCTGTGGAGCCAACTGAACTGGCTCTGATCAAACACGAGGCAGTGCTGGGCTCTGCTCACAGAGGCCACCCTCGCAGCCTTCACCTAGGAGAATCTTGCCATGGAAACTCAATAATCATAACTAAGTAAACTATGTGTTGTGTTGTTTTAGTACTGTACTTTAAAATATCCAGTAAAAGATATCCCATTATCTTCCTTGCAAGTACATTTTTGTGCATGAAATCTTACAGCTTCAAAAATTCTTAAATTCTAATTTTAAATATTATAAATATTAAACCAAATTATCTTTTCACATTGACAGTGAAGCACAATAGAACTTATGGGAAAAAAGTTTTAGTGATAAGCCAATTTATGTCAGTCTAACACTGTTGTCTAGTGTCCTCTTCAATACTCAAGAATATCTCTTTCAATCTCTTTGTATGCACAGTAACAACTCCCCTGTAGATACTGTGTCATACTTGCCAGACCACAGGAATATTTGGGATAGTTCATAGTATCTTAAACTGTTATAGAATCATAGAATCATAGAATGGTTTGGGTTGGAAGGAACCTTTAAGATCATCTAGTTCCAACTCCCCTGCTGTAGGCAGGGACATCTGCCTCTAGATCAGGGCTAGCCCCATCCAGCCTGGCCTTGAATGCTTCCAGTAAAGGGGCAACCTGTTCCAGTGTCTGACCATCCTCACAGTAAATAATTTCTTTTCAGTAGTCTAAATCTACCCACTTTCACCTTAAAGCCATTTCCCCTCATTCTGTCACTATATGACCTTATAAAAAGTCCCTCCTCAGCTTTCCTGTAGGCCCCCTCCAGGTACTGGAAGACCACTATAAGGTCTCCTTGAAACCATCTCTTCTCTAAGCTGAAGAGCCCCAGATCCTTGTCGGGGATCTACTCTAGCTGTCTGATCAACTCTGTGACCCAGCATCATCTTTTAGGCACAGCATTTGAACTAAACCCAGGCTTCCTTCGTTTTGACCATATGCAGACAGGAAATATAGGGACCACTCTGAATTGTATTTATTGCACTGAATTGTATGAATAAAGCTTAACACTTAGCACACTTGGGACTTAATAAAGGCAAAATCAGTTAAATCACATGCAGACCTCCTACACTGTACAGCCCAACAATTTAAATACAAAGTCATTCCTATTAAGAGAATTCTTTCTCACTGATTAAGCAGATAGCTACAGCTTATAGGAGCTCTTTATTTGTAGTAATGCTTTTATTGTTTGTTTGTTTTTTGTTTTTATTTTTTTTTTCACCAGAAGAGATGACCCTTGAATTCTTTCTTTCTTTCTTTCTTTCTTTCTTTCTTTCTTTCTTTCTTTCTTTCTTTCTTTCTTTCTTTCTTTCTTTCTTTCTTTCTTTCTTTCTTTCTTTCTTTCTTTCTTTCTTTCTTTCTTTCTTTCTTTCTTTCTTTCTTTCTTTCTTTCTTTCTTTCTTTTTTTTTCCCCAGTTCAACTATATGTAATTATAATAAGCTAGTCTAAAGCCTTCTGGCTTATCAAATATATAAATGTATATTACTGATAAGTACAGAATTTTATTTTATTTTTTTTTCATTCTCTGTGCTTCAAATATTTATTTTTAAATTTCTTTTGCTTGTCAATAATATGAGTTTATTTGTATTTTTTTATGGGCTGCTGGAAAAGCAGCAGACAGCAAATCATCAAGAGCTAAGAAAGGAATATCTTCTAGCAGCATGGAAACATTAGAATTATTTTTACATTCTCAGTGAATAATTCTCTATAAATTCTTCCAAAATTGACCACATAGTATATACTTATTTTCACATTTTCACTCGACAGGATGGTGGGGTTGTGTCCTTACCAAACCAAGAGGCCATTCATCTTCTGAAGACAACCTTGTGAATAGTTGTGTTAAATGAAGTTGCTCATTTGTTTGAGAAAACCAGTTACAATTTAGAAAAATAAATTTGACCAAGGTATGACTGGGTATGTAAACCAGGAAGGCTGTAACCTCTGAGTACCTCAGCCAATGGGGATAGGGGAAGGATCTCCTGTTGCCAGGACTTAGAGAATAAGAGGGTTACATCTCCTAGAATTTTTAAGGAATTCCACAGGAATTTATGTCCATGGACCTTCCCTTTATTTGAATAAAATTACTTTTTCAGAACACCTCTGTCTCCTCTTTGAATATCAACCTCTGACAAATGAGATATTCCACACTCGTTTCTGCACAGCTTGTTTTACAGATATCAATAGAAAACATATAAGATTTTATTCATCCCACGGTCTTGTTTTGATGGATACTGACAATTTTTATTTTTTTTTCTTTTTTTTTTTTTTTAAGTATGAATTCCTTGGCTGCTCTTTATTTTCTGAAAGTCTGGGTACCTTTCTAAAGGTATTAGGCACACTTGTGTAGAGGACCAAGAGTGTATGTATCTATCATACAAAGCTGAAGTTCGTTAAGGAGTATTACAAACACCAAACAAAAAAGCTAAGATGTCATTAAGAACTGCTTGTCGACTAAGTGAACATTTTTATGAAAGATAAACATGAGTGTATTCAGACTTAGGAGTCCCTTGTTGCCACAGGTTTGGCAAATATAGTGCCAATTATTTTACTTCTGAGTATCAGACCTTCTTTTGAAGTAAAAGTAACATTGTTATTAATGCTTCCTCAGTTGTACTGGAAATAAATATTTCTGCTGGGTACTAGAGAGTCAGGTGATTATGTTCATTCAACTTACCTTTCACAAATATGCATCCAGTGCCCACTTGATCTCAAGGTATACATTCAGTCAGCATAGGTCAGACTACTGCATTTGGATCTCTGTTAGAAGCTGAGAGTAGCCATTTCTTATCTCCACCTCTTACAGAAGTTCTTGAGCATAAATTATTCTACCTCATAAAGTTATATTAAAGAGTACTCAGATAGCATGATCTTTAGATACTGAAAAAGACAATGGATTCTGAATGAACAGCTATTCTGGTCACTATTTAAGGATTTCTTCATAGCTAATGAAGACATTTATATTCCTTTTTCAAAGAAAGGTCTGTTATTCTCAATTAAAAATTGAGATTAATCCATTAAATCAAACAAAATTTTGAAAATTGGGGGTGTAAATTCCCAAGCAAGCACTTTGTTTTTGCTGGGGACTGAAAGTGTAAGATCTGTATGTAGGACCTCAGAAACACAACAGCAGGGGAGGGAGCCCAAGTAATACCCTGCTGGATTACTCCAAAGATCAGAAAAGGCCCATCTGCACAAATTAGAGCAGCTTAGAGATGCACAGTGGCAAGCGGAATCCCAAATAAAGGAATTCAGAGCAACAGACCACTCTGTCCAGTCCTGGGGAGATCACAAATATCTTATGGTTTGTTTGGAGGAGGAACCAAAAGTGGGAAAAGAGAGGGGCTTAGGTGATTTGGGGAGGAATAAAAAAGCAGGAAAAAGAAGAGATAAGGGGATAGAAAAGGCCAGCAGTATGCAAATAGTTTGCTGGTCTCTGTGTTTTTCTGACATTGCCCTGTGTCTGATCAGCAGTCTGTTCTGTCTTCTTATTTAAATCCTTTCCTAACTCCTTCCCAGATGAAGGAATCACTATTCTCTGTGCGTATGGGAATGTGAGTGCAGCAGCTGGATTCAGAGCATGTGTCAGAAGGCCCACACACCCATGATGACAGCGACAGAGGGAGCAGAGGGGAGTGTATGGGATCTAGCAAGAATCAAGCCCAGCCATGAGAAGAGGAGATGACTTGGGAGCCATGAGGGTGTGATATATTTTCTTCTAACAGAAATTGTCCTCCACAACTTATATGAGTTTTCTATACTAGCAGCCATTTACCAGCCACAACTAGTCTGAATTGTTTATTTAAGAGAAGGTATATTTAAATCTAAGGAAAACCTGGAATAGAAAAAGTACTTTGGAACTAAATTAGAGAAAAGCAACATAGATAAAGAAAAGTATCTGAAATCAAACTCTTTTGATATTCTTTCACTCAACCCTGACTCTCATGTTCTTATTTTCTACCTAGAATCTTATTCATGCATTTACATTTGTCAGAAATGAATGATGATGCAGTATGTCAGCTTTCCATGATCCCTTTTGTTGTGATATCTTCTGTAATTTACACAAAATTGTTTTGGGAAGAAATGCTAGGACAGACATACTCCATACACATTTATGGGAAAACAGCCAAACAGCATTTCAACTTTCCATAGCCAAGTTACTTAAAAGATTTCAGAAAGAAAGAGAGAAACGGAAATCACAAATTTAAAGAAAGATACACTTTTTCAAAGCTTCGAGTTTTTTTTTTGTATTAAAATATATAAACAAATACACACGCAAACAAAGTTTTAGAATTAAGGAAAAGGTGTGTCTTAATTGTTTATTGGTTAGTTTGTTTTTTTCCCTATTTTCTAGGCATTGTCTAAATCACCTGCAAGCTCAACTTCACTGATTTTTTATGAGAATTAGGAAAATTCTTATTTTGGTGAATCTGACTTCTTTTTCTACTTTGTCTTGGCTGTGCTTTGTGTGGCTGCCCCCACTGTCTCCAAGGTGAAGCTTTGCACAATTCATAGGACATCTCAGGACATTTAACATATTCACATATGTTACAATGTTAGAACAGCATTTGAAAGCAGAAAGATATAGCTTGGCTTTAACTTTTTTTTTTTTTTTTTTTTTTTTTTAACACTTTGAACTGAAAATTCACAAAAATAATTACGTGTTGTATTCATAAGAGCAGATAACAGATCCTTGAGAAATGCAGGGTAAAGAGCTATGTCATGTGGGCACAGGGAATCTGCTCCAGATAACGTCTATTTTCAGCAGTATGGGTGAAAGCCAGTTCATGCCTCTTAATCTCAGAACCTGCATGTGTTCCTTGGTCATAGAGGAGATAGATACATAGATACTAGTAATCACTATCAGGGCAGAGATCCTTAGTACGCTAAGCTCAAATGTTGCTTTCGGAAAGCACAGTCCTAGATGGGAACAGAAGGTAAACTGAAGATAATTATCCTATTGAATTCTCTTTTACCTTTCCCTTCCCTTAATAACAAACTGAAATTTATCCCTTTGGGGAGGTTTCCATTGAACTCTAGTAACTGAAGGAATGCAATACAGAGGGATACTGAAGGTTCTGCTGTGAGTAGTCTGGAAATGAGGGCATATTCATCTAAATTAATTTGGAATTGTATTATAATTTCCACTACAATTATAGCAACAATTTTGAGCTGAACAAAGAGCCAAAAATGGGGTACTGAAGATTGTTTCAGTTATAATAAAGTGATGAAGCCTTTTGGTTTACTTATAAATGACATTTCTGAGCATGAAAAGAAGAGTAGATAGTAAAGTCAATACACAGATTGCAGAACCAAGACTACTAAAATAGGCAACTTTACTGGAGGTGGAGAACTAACCTCCTTTCCTTCAATAAGAAATAATACTTACCCAAGTAAAGAGACAGGATTGGCATGGGGAAAAAATGTATTAGCAGCATTTTATAGGGAGAGAAATCAAAATAAGTGTGTGTGGTGTTTTTGTTTGTTTGTTTGTTTTTCTATCTATAGATCATGGCTTTGACAGGCATGGCATATCTCATTTGCTTCAGCCTTCAAATTGATCCATCATCTCCTGAGACAGGACGGTATAGGATTTTTTTTTCTATACATCATTTTCTCATTTTATCCAGTTCTTCTGATTCGGCCCAGAGATGCCAAGAACTATACAAACACACACCTATCTAATGTTTCACAGTACTTCCAGGAACTCCTGGAACAATACTATAGCCCGTTTCTCATACACTGGACAAAATCTCAAAGGTATTGTTTAGCCAGGATAATCTCTAAGAAATTTAGCAGACTGGAACATATGCATTGATGTGCATTTAAGATTTTGAAAAATGACACTCGATCCAAACTAAAACTCTACAAAATGAAGTCTAATATACTACCATTCTGCAGAATAATGACTCTATACCGGCTAGAGCTAAGAGTATAATTTATCAACATTAGCCTTGATGGGGCATCCAGTGTGGTGTGATTGATTTAAATGTGTAGATTTTTAACATTTTGAACAGGTGGCTAACTTATAACAACAGTTTAAACTTTTATAGCATCTTATCATGCTGAGGCAGTTCGTGGTGTTTTACAATGACATTAAAATTAAAATTTAATCTATCCTGCAGAGTTAATAATTAGCGAATGTCAGTTAAAAGTCAGTGAAAACAAATCAGTCTTAAATGTAGGCTTAAAAAAAAGTAGAAATTCAGGATCTCCTGATGTCATGAGGCAATGAGTTCCACCAAGCAGATGCATGGCAGTGAAAAGAGCAAGCACTCTAAGTGACATTTTAGTGGGGGTTAAACTTTTTAAAACATGGGGTTTGATCTTGGTTGCTAGGTCACCTTATGACTTCATTCAGTTTTTGATTTATAAAACAACATAACAGTTCTTGGAAATAGGGTCAAGAGGTAGGTATCTTCTCCTTCAGCAGATGACTGCAGTCACTGAATTTCCACTTTTCTGTCTAGCCCAATGAATCATAGAATCATTTCTGCAAAGTAGCACTGTTTCAAAATGAAAGGATTCCTTACCATCCTACAGCTACACAGCTACGTGGATTTAATACCTTTGGTTTGAATCCCATTTGAATAGTAGGAACACCATTTCCTGACCTCTTCATTTTACAAGAAAGAGGTGCCTGTTATTTTGAAAGGAAGGACACAAGTGCATTAGTGCAGAAGAGGTTTCTGAGTTGTAAACCTGGTCTGACATAAGTGAAGGATTTAAGTCTTGACCTCCTTTATAATATAAACTGTGCACACATGCTGTCTGTTGTGAATCCCGTTTAATCCTCCTTGTGCATTAAGGTAGAGTTAATGTATTTAACTAGAAGCTATGGAATGCATTTGAGAAAGGAATTTTGTATCTATTCTACCTATTCATTGCTGATGCCTGTCATTCTCTGTGGACCACAGAGAGATCCTAGAAAAACAGTTTACTCCACATTAAATCTCCAGATATGACATGGCTAAAGAATGTAGGTGTTATGAGATTCAGTGTTGCAAGGTTTCCTTGTGATTTAGACTTCATCTCACTTGTCTGAAAATAAGGGAATTACAGTGTTTTTCTTCTTCAGTGGTCTGATTCTTACTTTAATAAGAACAACTCTGTAGTATTTGCAAGAAACTGGTTAATCATCTTTAGGCTTGGTCAATACTGCAATGAAAAGGTGAAAATGTAACACATTAGCCTATATTTAATATCTTAATCCAGCTAACAGCTGTAATGAAAGATGGCAGTATGAGTACTTGCATGTATATTCCCAAAGCATCTGGACAGCATGCGTTCACTACTTGTTGCTGTTTGTGCTAGCTCAATTAAGCCATAACAGGTGTTCTACAGATCTGCCGAGTCTCATGCATTGCAGGTGAAACTCCGGCTAACTTGCATTCTCACATTCTTCTGTAGATCTGGCTATAGTTTCACATGAAGACTGCAGAGTATGTCCAAATACCAGATGCTGCTGTCCACTGAGCAGAGCAGAGACTGCTAGATAAATGAGTGTCTTTCTACTTCACATAAGTGCACATGTAAAGCACTCCACTCTCCCCTGTGGAGGCTATTGCCATACTGCCCTGGTGACACAACCTAGGATTGTTGTTGAAACACAAGAACACGTACCAGACAAAGCTGGAAAAGTCTCTGTATTTGCACACTCTAAACTACTGCAAAAATTTATTATACAGGCTTATGTTAGACAAGAAACCTCTGCTTAGTAAGCAAGTGATTTCTATTTGCTCAGCAAAGTTACACATATAAGAAAATCATAAGAAAATCTTACACATATAAGACACATATTAGTGGGAGAAAGTATGCAAAAGTATGTATATGCAGAAGAAACATAGCTTTCCAGTTCTTGTCAAGCTGCCAACAGGACATTAGTCTTGTAAAGTTTGGGCACCCTGTAGGGCTTTATATAACATCCTAAGCACCTAGTTAATGTTATAAAAATTGACTGATAATAAGTGTAATTAGGTCGAGAGATCATGTCTCTGAAGAATTTAATAGCAAGATCTCAACAACAGGAGATAGCAATGCAAGGGAAGCATCAAAGAAGATACAAGAATGCATAATTAAGGGGTGATAGAGGTCGGCAATTAACACTTGGACATTTCTTCAGGATAGGATATTAGAATCAAAAGAGGATGTAAGTTCAAATCTTACACAGAAGTAGGACAAAGACGCTGTTAATTTATTTGATAGTTTTAAATTATTTTGATATGCATGTAGTGCATATTATTCAATAGTTTGTCTTTTATTATTAGTGAATAGCAGAGACCTAGGTATGTTTTTATGACTAAAGTATATAAAGTGACCATTTACACGCTAATTACAAGGACAAAATAAGAGTTAACATGTTAAACTCCTTAAGTACTATTTGCTGGTACTTGTAGCATATAAAGATATGTACAGCATGATAGCTTAGTATAAATTACAATGCTTATTAAATGTCAGTAGTTCCAATAAGTGATTGATATCTAATTAATGTGTCATATGTGAGAATTCTAAAATGTTAATTAATGCCTAAAAACTTAATAAGTGCTGCTTGACCTATTAATTATATTAGACAAAAGCATACAGTAATTGTTTCCTAAATGAAATGCTTATATAAAGTGTTTAAAGTGTTACCATATCATGCTGAGATCATGTCAGGCTAATTTTATAGAAGGTCTAGATTCAGGCATAACCTTTGAACTTCTTCACACATTTAAGGTATAAGAAAGGTGAACTGTTTCCAGCTTCACTAAAAGATTTAGTAGCCTCTTCATTCTCCTGAATGTGAGAAATTAATACTGGGCGCTAAACACTGCTGTAATTCAGACAGAAGCTGCAAAAGTGTTCCGTCAAGTGTTTATAAGAGCAGACTGGTCTTTGGTTGCACTTGTCTTCCTGTCTCAGCTGTGGCTATCTCCTGAACAGACAGGCAGTAATGATATGCTCTGGTGTCCAGAATCACCTCTGAGAGAATCCAGCTCTAAGAGGAATGTGGCTATTAAGCAAAGAGATGGAGATGGAGTATGGTCAAGAACTGAGTCTTTATAAAGAAAAGGAGCTGTTTCCACAGATTTCTTGTGTGACTGGGAGAAAGCCAATCTGCTCTTCTAAAGATGTTATGCCCTATTCTTCTTTTATCTCCTCCGTAATACAAGTGTAGAATTCTCTTCCCATATTATTCTTTTGAAATTAAAATAATTAAACATTAGAAGGTGTTCATATGCTATGATAGCTGGCCAACAGAAAAGTTGTTGGAGTTCATGTATAATTACAATGAAATAAAGTGATTGCTGTTTGCAGACTATTCATGGAAAGTTTATGAGTTTTCTCAAAATTATTCTCACTTTAATAATATATGCAAATATATTATATAATTATATATGCTTGATCAGTAAAGAATATGATCCATTTGTAATATATTGTCATGGTTTTATGATTTTTGGTTATCGGTATTCCATATTATAACACCATGTAGTGCACTGGGACTTAAAGTGTTAATGCTCAAGTTCCAGGCACCTGTCCCAGACGAGAAGAAGAACTACGCTCCCCAGAAGACTGTTCACTGTGCTGTTATCATTTCTGCTCAAGGGGCACAGATAAAAGGCCTTGGTAGGTCATCTGACCTTCCCTTCTTCGTCAGGCTCTCCTCTCTGATGCTCAACCGGACTGTGGGTCTCACCACAGTATTATGATGAGGCCTATCCACCTTTTGGACACTCTCTCATTAGATTTGATTTATTAGCTTCAATTCAAATTATATTGCATTACAGTGTGTTATCTTGCACTCCGATACCATATTTAGTAAATTAGTTTGCTTCTCCTCAGATCGTTGCTGCCGTTTTTAATTATTTTGGGGTCTCCTGTTTCCCTTTTCCGGAGGAATGAATTTGCAAAATCCCTCCACCCCGCTAGTCATGGAACCAGCCTGTAAACCGCTTATATATACATATATATATTGCGTTGATTGCCAAGGTTCACTGTTTCGGAGCTGTCCCAGCCAGAACCACAGCGACTGATCGTGAGGTACAGGGGGTTTTCGGTGGAGAGCAGCTGACATGAAGTTGTCGCTGCCAGGGCAACGGCTCTGCATCCACGCCCCCTGCCTTAAAAATGCTTCTGGGACAGAGAGGAGGAGTCAGGATGTGTGAATCACGTGGGCTGCTCAAACGAGGTGAAACAGTAAGCCACCTATTCGCGCCACTACACAGGGAGGTGGTTTGTTATCTCGCTGTAAAGCGAGTGATTTTTAGGGCAAACCCTGAGCAGATCACAGTGGGGCACCTTGTCATATAGGAGGGGGCTTAGCTCTTAGCACTTAACAGGTCATTGCTCTCTGGACACGGCAAAGTGCAACCATGGTCACCACACCGTGGTGAGCTGTTGCGAAAGGAGATGTGATTGAAAGCACGAATGTCCATGCTGCAGTTCAGGTCTCAGGCTACAGAGAATGCCTGGCCCTGTCACTGCTACAGGAGGGCAGCTGGAATACCAGCTGAGTTCGGTGTGAGCAGGTGGATGATCTGCTCAGCCTGGTCTTAGAGCTAAAGGAGGAAGTAGAAAGGCTGAGGAGCACCTGGGACTGTGGGAAGGGGATCAATTGGTGGAGTCACACTCTGCAGGAAGGGTGCGGGGGAGATGCTTCTCAAGCAGTGGGGGATCATTTGCCATCTCACAGTCAGGTGGGAAGGGGCGACCTCAAAGACAGCGAGGGATGGAAACAAGTCCCTATTCGGGGCATCAAGCGGACTGCCCCTCAGCCTGTCCCACTTTCCCAGGTGCCCTTACGTAACAGGTATGAAACTCTGGAGATGGAGTGGGTGATATGGATGTTGGTGAAAGTCCATCCATGCAGGAGAAGTTAGCCAAATAAAGTTTCAGACTATATCTGGAAGGACAACACTCTCAAGGTGGGTATCCTGCCTTCGACTACACCATTAAATAAATGTCTCGCTCCGATTTATAGGAGGGAGATGAGGTTCTTTTAATATCTGTATACCCGGCGTGAGATGAAAGAACAACGGTTCAAATGTTGGTCCGACCAGTTTATTATAAATCCTAATCAGGGAGATGGGGAAGGGGAGGGCGGACACTATTATGAATGAGGGTAACAGGGAAGGGAAGGAGGGTGATAGAAAAGATAGGAAAGAAGAGGCAAGGAGTCTTTATAGGAAGCAAGAGGGAGATAGTTACCACCATGGATCCGGCGTGGTTCGTAGTTCAGTCATTGATCTTCAATAGTGGTGGGTCATCGAGCAGTGTTGTTCTGTTGATGGACCCTTTTCAATGGTTCCAAAGTGATCGAGTCAGCTGTCTTTGGAGTGACAGCTAAAATCAAAAGTGGTGGAGCCAGCTCTCCTTTGAGTGGCAGCTTCTGGCTCTGGGATCTCAGCAGAAACTCCTTTGTTCCCACCTTCTGGGCCTTGCCAGCAGTTAAGAGGGAGCAGGGATGCCCATCTGCATCCTGTTTTTCACAGGACACGATGGTATCATTCCCCAGTTTTCCCATACCAAGCTGGAGCTATTTAGTCACAGGCCAGATCTTCTGCCAGTAAACACTCCTGAGCACTCTCTTCCAGAGGCAAGCAGCTCTGGAGGAAGGGGCTTTCAATTGTTCCCAAAGTGATGTCAATTGTCACATGGTAGCACCCATCATTTGGCTCCTCAACAAATCAATCAGAGTCTTATCACAAGAAATACCTCAGTAAGCAAGCTTGAGCCAAAAAAACAAAGAAGGATCCTCACACCTGGTTAAGCCCTTCAATTATTATCCATTACTAGTTTTCCACAGTGGAAATGAAGAAGTAGGCAAAAGAAGTTTTTGGGCAATCAAAAGGGACTTCAGGGCTCTAGGAAGACTGCTGAAGGGATCGGGAGCGCAAGTTGTATTCTCCTCTGTCCTCTCAGTTGGTAACTGGGATCCGCACAAAAGGAAGAGGGTGGACAAACTGAATGAATAGCTTTGCGAATGGTGTCATACTCAGGGCTTTGGGTACTATGGCTTGGGATGCAGACTTGAGAAAGAGGGAATGCTGATGGTGGATGGGAGCCGACTGACTAGAAGGGCCATAAATATTCATGGGAACAAGGTGGCTGGGTGGTTAGCAGGGCTTTAAACTAGATATGATGGGGGGAAGGCACATACTGAGTGACAGAGAAGCATGTGGGAACACTGTCACCATGAGAGGCGGTAAGGAAAAACCCTAGACTTGTCCTTGAGGTATTAGGGAGGGCTCCTCTGAGAAGGCAAAGAGGCCAATAGCTAAGCTGAAGTGCCTCTGTACCAATGCGTGCAGCATGGGAAATAAACAGGAGGAGCTAGAAACCGTGGCACAATTGGGAAAGTATAACCTAACTGCTATCATGGAAACATGGTAGAATGAATCCCATGATTGGAATACCCTCATTGAGGACTACAGGCTTTTCAGAAGGGATAGGACAGCATAGGAAGGGTGGTGGAGTTGCCCTCTATGTTAGGAAGTGGATAGATTGCAAAGAGGAGCAGCTATGATCAGGTTGAAAGCTTGTGGGTAAAAATCAAGGATCTGTCCAGTAAAGGACATGTAGTGATTGGGATCTGCTACAGGCCACCTGATCAGGGGGAGTCTGTTGATGAGGCCTTTTTGCTTCAGCTGCAGGAGGCATCGTGCTTGCGGGTGCTTGCTTTGATGGGGGATTTCAACCACCCAGATATCTACTGGAATAGTGGCATGGCAGGAGGCAGACAAGCCAGGAGTTTCCTGGAGTCTGCTGAGGACAACTTCCTGGTTCAGGTAATAGATAGGCCAACCTGAAGTGAAGCCTTACTGGACCTGGTGATCACTAATGCAGAGAAGAGCATTAGAGAGGTTAAGATTGGAGGCAGCCTGGGCTGTAGTGACCATGCCTTGGTGGAGTTTGGGATCTTGAAAAATGTGGGCCTGGCAAAAAGCAGAGCTAGGACGCTGTGCTTTAGGAGAGCAAAATTCCAGCTGCTCAAGAAACTGCTGAGCAGGATCCCCTGGGAAACTGTCCTTAAGGGCATGGATGAAAGGTAATGGGGAGCTGGCTTCCTCAGGCATAGAAAAAGCTGAGGTATTCAATGAGTGCTTTGTCTCAGTCTTCATGGGTGGTCAGGCTTCCCGTGTCTGCCAGGACCATGAGCCTCTAGGTGAGGGTATGGGGAGTGGTTTCTGTCCCACTGTAGCAATGGAACAAGTCCAAGTCCTCCTGATGAAATTGAATGTGTATAAGTCCATGTTGCCAGATGATATCCATCCTAGGGTTCTGAAAGAGATGGCTGACGTGGTTGCCGAGCTGCTCTCCATCATATTTGAAAAATCATGGCTGTCTGGTGAAGTCCCCAATGACTGGAAAAAGGGCAACATTACTCCCATTTTTAAGAAAGGGAGAAAGGAAGACCCAGAAAACTATAGGCCGGTGAGTCTCACCTCTGTGCCTGGGAAGATCATGGAGCACATCTTCCTAGAAGCTATGTTAAGACACATACGAGATAAAGAGGTGATTCGAGACAGCCAGCATGGCTTCACCAAGGGCAGATCTTGCCTGACCAATCTGGTGGCCTACTATGATGGAGTGATGGCTTTGGTGGACAGGGGAAGGGCAATGGATGTTGTCTACCTGGACTTCTGCAAGGCCTTTGACATGGTCCCTCACCACATCCTTCTCTCTAAATTGGAGAGGTATGGATTTGAAGGATGGACAGTTCAGTGGATTAGGAATTGGCTGGCTGGATGCAGCCAAAGGGTTGTAATCAATGGTTCTCTGTCAGGGTGGAGGCCAGTCACAAGCGGTCTCCCTCAGGGGTTGGTCTTAGGACTGGTGCTCTTCAACATCTTCATCAATGACATAGATGATGGCACTGAGTGCACCCTCATCAAGTTTGCAGGTGACACTAAGCTGAGTGGTGCAGTCGATACACTGGAAGGAAGGGAAGCCATCCAGAATGACCTGGACAGACTGGAGAAATGGGCCCATGAAAACCTAATGAAGTTGTGTAAGGCCAAGTGCAGGGTGCTGCACTTGGGTCGGGGCAATCCGAGGTATTTATACAAACTGGGGGAAGATCTTGAGATTAGCCCTGCAGAAAAGGACTTGGGGGTCCTGGTGGATGAGAAGCTGGACATGAGTCAGCAGTATGCGCTTGCAGCCTGGAAGGCCAACTGTGCTCTGGGCTGCATTAAAAAAGGGGTGGTCAGCAGGGAGAGGGAGGTGATTGTCCCCCTCTACTCAGCTCTTGTGAGGCCCCATCTGAAATACTACATCCAGGCCTGAGACCCCAGCACAGGAAGGACGTGGAGCTCTTGGAGCGGGTCCTTGAGCAACTGGAAGTTTGCTCTCCTAAAACACAGCATCCTAGCTCTGCTTTTTGCCAGCTAGGTCAGGTTGCCCACAGCCTGACCCAGTGTAACCTTAAATGTCTCCAGGGCATGCACAACCTCTGTGGGCACCCTGTTCCAGTGCCTCAAACACCATCACTGTAAAAGATATTTTCCTTATATCTAACCTAAATGTGATCTCTTTACGATTGAAACCATTTTCCTTTATTGTATCACCACAGGTCCTGCTGTCCTCTTCTTTCCTGTAGCTCCCCTTTAGAAATTGAAAGGCCAGTATCAGGTCACCTTGGAGCCTTCTCTTCTCCAGGCTTAACAGCCTCAACTCAGCCTGTCATCGTAGGAGGGGCTTTCCATCCCTTTGGATCATCCCATGGATGGAGTGTTCCATCACTTCTCTAGACAGACTCCAACAAGTCCTTGTCTCTCCTGTACTGAGGACTCTATATCTGGATGCAGTACTCCAGGTGAGATCTCACCAGCGCAGAGCAGAAGGGCAGGATCACCTTCCTCAACATGCTGGCCATGCTTTTTTTGTTGCAGACCATGACATCGTTGGCTTTCTGGGCAGTGAGAGTACATTGCTGGCTCATGTGCAGCTTGCCATCTACCAGTACCCTCAGGTCATTTCCGGTTGGGCTATGCTCAGTCCTTTCACCCCCAGCTTGTCTTGAAAGTGGATGTTGCCTCGACCCAGGCGCAATACCTTGCACTTAGATTTATTGAACCTCATAAAGTTCACCAGAGCCCACTACTCAAGCCTGTCTAGGTCCCTTTGGATGGCATCCAGTGCCTCTGACATGTTGACCACACCCTATAGCTTGATGTCCTCAGCAACATGCTGAGGGTGCACTCAACCCCACTGCCAGTGTGAGACAGATTATAAAGATCCAGTCCCTTTTGGAAGCGTTCTGTTTCTTAGAGTGCTTTTGTACATTGACTTTCATACACATTTCCATATTAGTGACTACTGTAATATAATATCCTTTAGCATTCAGAATACTTGACTGCAAACGTAATAAACAGTATGTGTGTTTGAGAAAGAGACTGAGAAAGGAAGGGTTGCTAGTGTTTTCAGCCAAAATATAGTACAGTTCACATGTAAAACCTGTCTAATGAACTCAAGTCATGCTCATAAAGTTATTGCAATTAAAAACTAATAGTTTTATACAATTTTTTAAAAAATCTATTAGGTAAGCAGTTGCTTAAATATGACAATGAAATTAATTCCTGGCAAAGAACTGCATAATGATGAGAACTTCTGCAGTTACAACAAACAATAGATTTCTTGTCTTGATTTGTATCCTTTGAGTTATGACCTTGTGTCACTCTGATAGAAATGTGCATGGCAAAGCACTACATCAGGAATCATAAATAGGACCATCAGCAGGTACAACAGTTACTAACAGCAAAAAGCAATTCCCCAGGTCACTGAAAGTAAACAAAGTGAAAACAACTGTGCATTTAGAGTAAGAATGAATTTGATCCTGAAGTTCTTGACGTACCTGCAAGTTACATGAGGTTACGTGAAAATAACTCAGTAAACCCCTGGATTTTTTACAGATGAATTACATGCAAATTAGGTGAGAATTAAGATCTCCAAATAAGCACTCTGCTGTGTGAAGATACCTGGATTAACTTGTGTACCCTCAAAATATGATCCAGAAGGCAAAGGACATTGAGTGGATTATGAGTCAGATTTATAGCAGGTTACACAATTGCAGTGTAATCAGTATAACAGTGTCTTGACAATAGGGGCTGTAGAAAGTTTAGATATTAAGATCTTCAGTGAGATTCTAAAATGTGAAAGGAAACGGCACTAATTTAGAGGACAAAGGAAAAAGGCTGCTATTGAAAAGGATGATCTTTTCCTTTTCCCTTCCTGTTTGTTTGTGGGTATACCAACTTCTCTCTTGAAAACCCAGAAGAATGCTGTACTTATGATTCAAGTTTGGGCCTATAAGTGCATTTTAAGAAGTGAACTGGTTTAATTTAAATGCTAATGTGCAACTTAAAATAACATGCATTTTGGCTCCTGGCTGCCATAAATAATAATTATTGGTCTATTCTAATTTTTCTTAGTGGAGTGCTAAGAGTGGAATAGTCTTTCACAGTGAATATGTTGATAAGATCAGTATTGGGTGATTTTGCTGATGACTGTTTTGGTGTTCATCATTTTTCAAGTGTAGTACCTAATAAGGCTTGTCTGCTGGCTTTGTATCTATAGCAGATACCTCTCCAATTATTTAAAAATAGATCAAATTGGACTCAGTTTATAGCCTACCAATAATTGAAGGGAGAGGGTGGCCTTTCTAGTAGTTTCCATTTCAATTATGCAGCCTATTTAATAGATACTGAAGGTGCATCAACTTTAAAGATGAGTAAGTTGGTAAGCTCAGTGGATCTAGGGTAACTAGAGCAATTAGCACTGGGAAGATGAAGCCTTAATATCAGCTGTTGGCAGAGAAGATGAAAAGAGAATCCTTAGCTAGTTGTAACGTAAAGATGTGTCTAGGCTTCCTTTGGCAGTCAGGGCCTATTCATACTCTTTGTGAGGAAAACAAAGGTGCCTGAAGGCTGTATCAGAGTTGCAAATATTATTTTCTACATGGTAGAAACAAAGAAAATTGAAATGTAACTGATTAGAAACAAATGGAATGGATGCATGTAATAAGAAACAAATGTATTTTTTAATAAGGTAAGAAAAAAAGGAACAACAGGGTAAAACCTCTATCAGAAAGATGAGTAGATAAAAAGTTATCATCATGCAACAACAGTCAGTCACATCTCTGATCTTTTTAGTTGGTTTAGCACAAATAATTGATGGAAATCAAGTTAACTAAATGCAACCTGGTTTATTTTGAATTCATGTGCCTGTTTAAAGTTTTTTGACTGAACTTAGACCTTGGATTTTAAACTTGTCTTCTTCTAAGAACTAACCTTTGTGTACAAATCTGCGTATGTGTATCCTTAGATTCTGCAAATATCTACTTTCACCTAAGTCAGGATGACTCTCTATGAAACTGCTAAAGCAAGTAAGTGGAGGAACTCTTAATCACAATACAATGACTAAGCTTGTCTTTGAAGATAGGAGCATCTTGGGAAAATGTGTATCTAATTGTATTACAGCATTTCTAGCTGGCCTGCAAGAAGTGAACCCTATCTTAAACTGACAAGTTGTAGGCTGCAGGCTGCACTGGGTAGTAATTAAGTGATAAAAACTTGATCATGAAAATCCTGGGGTGTGTTAGCTTTGTTGGAAACCACCTAGCATCCAAACTTACAGAACTTTGCAATGAATAAATGTCTCATCTCTGTGTAAGAGATTGCCTTACTGCAAATTGGGTAACGAATCTGCCTTTTGGACAACTTCCTTACACAGGGGGTATGGCATAGAAACGTGTCTCTGCTCCTTCTCCTCTCTGTAGTAAACTGCTTGGAGTAAAGTACATGGTATGATGAGCACAGATAGGAACACATAAAGCAGTGGTTATCTTTGTACATGAGGTGGCCAAACTATTTCTATGTGTGTATTGGTTTTGCTATGGGAGGTAAATGACAAATAATGAATTCCATTCAGACCTAAATGAATTCAAATGAGACAGAGATTAAAATTTTTAAACTGCTTTCAACAATTTACAGACCCTACCAGAGGTATAACAACTTAAGGAGTCATGGAAATGAGCTTGCTCCTTGGAGGTCTGTATGAGATTAAAAATAAAATACTTAACAGAAAATGAAATATCTTATTCTTGGAACATTATGCAGTACCATTTTGCAGTCCCAAAGGATTCATATAAATGTTTTGGCCAAATTTCCAAAAGAGATTAGGAAGCGTTAGCTCCCATTTTCAAATCTTAAGAATGTTGCAGGATTTTTGAAAGACCTTTTTGATAATAGCTGTTTTTTATATCAATATGCATACTGGTTCTAATAATAATAATATTAAAAATACAAAAACAGCTGTAATAAAGCGGTAAGAGTGAATACAACTTAAGAAACACTACTTTTAATTAAGAAAAAGTTATTTTCTAACATTAGAGTTAACTTACGTATAACAGCAGTTATGTTAGGGGAACGATGCAGAGGAAAGAAATAAGAATACTGGAATATCCACAAATATTATAATTAAAACATATATTAAAATGTAAAACTTCTTGTAGTAATCTTTTATTTATAACTCCATCCTGTTGCGAAATATATTCTTGAACATGATACGTGACTAATTCTCACCTACCTAGAATCCATGCAGGTCATTGCTTCACATGTATAGAAACCTACAAGTATCTAACACAATTTCAGAATCAGAAAACCTGCTTCTCTGCACCTGTTTCAACCTCATATTCCAGGCCCACCTGCAGATCACCAGATGTTCTGGTATTTCATTGCTTGCATGTGTACTTTATTGTGTTTACGAAAGAAAATGTTTTAGATAAAATTATTGGAGACATTTATTTTTTTTCCCTGCTGAGTAACAAACCAGAACAGAGATTCTCAACAGATTTTCATCACACTCTATTCCACAAGTGTTAATAAAGAAAAACTTACTGCTAATAAGGGAATATATGAGCCAATTTTGTGTGCAACATACTATAAAAATTTACCCATGTCCTGTGGCTTCTCAAAATGCATATTTCATTGTGTTTCTCTAAAGTAAAAACAAACAAAAAACAATAAACAAGCAAAGAGAATTGATATAAAAATTTATAATTTTAAAATGTGAAAAGTGTTATATTCCAGAAAAATTCCTGTAAAAGTGGGAATATAATCAAAGAGATCTTTTACAAAAATGCAACAATTAAAAAAAAAAAAAAAAAGTTGAAAAAACTTGGATTGCCTTAGGATGCTAGAAAATGATGATATATCAATATGCCTGTGATTTCCTAAGGAGATTGGAGTTGCTCTTTTAAAAAGCCTTCTGGCTAGTCATTTTAATTTAGATTGCTACCTTAAAGGGAATATTATAAATAATTACAAATCACAGATCTTCCCTGTACCACTAGGCAAAAATATGTTAAATATCACAGTACTAAGAATTTCCAGACTTTCAGTTACTTTCATTGTAAGCATGTTGGATCATCGTACTCCAACAAAATGGACTGAGAGTACATTACTTATGTTCACTTGCTCTTAGCTGCTACCCTTCCATAAAGGAATACAGAAAAGAAAATTCTCCCATATCCTTCTATTATCCCTTAAATGTTCTTTGGTCTGCAGTCACTGTGTGATGAAAAACAGATTCTCAAGGAATCTTTTAATGCCTTTGAGATTTATTTTGCTCAGTAATTACAAAGTGCTTTTACACACATGACTGTATCAGACAAATGTGGACTTCCTAAATAAAGCAAATTATGTAAATGCATTAATGCATACCACCACCTACTAATCAGGGTCACTTTTTTTATACCTTCTGCCTGACAAATTCCAGCAAAAATGTGTGACTAATGACAGCTTAACTCAGGACTTGTACTGCTGAAGATAAAACTAAGAATACTCCTGCAGTAACTCTTGTGCCTGAGTTTGTTTGCAAATTGACCTGATGGCTCCATGTAATGCAATAAATAATTCTGCATCTCATATTCATTACACATATTTATTGACATGTCCAGCCCAAGGCAAAAGACAGACAATGCTTTTTTGCAGATCCTTCAGAAAGCTTTGCCTACCTATTTGAGAAGGCTGATTTTCAGTTTTACCATCAGTTGTTTTTGTTACTGTGAACTAATAGATTTATTTGCTGAATACCACATAGTTCATATTCAACAAAGGTACCTGAAGTGTCTGTTGCCAATTGTTTTGTCACTATTTCTGTATCACCATGCTGTTTCTGCCAGCATGCTGACAAGGAAAATAATTTCAGATTTACCACAAAACAGAAATCGCTGAAACAATAACCCTAGTCAGTATGTGGTGGGAGTGCTAAAGAAAAACAAGGCACTGCCACTGTTGACAATAATTGCAGAATATCTATGGGAGTCTTCACTCAGAAACAGAAATTAATCTTTTATTTATTTATTTATTTATTTATTTTCCCCCTTAACTGTCTTAAAGGTCCAGATACTGGGGTTAGAAGCTATATAGTTTATTTATGAAGCTCTGCAGTAATACATGCTGTTTCAGCCACAAAATTTTCTGGTTGCTGCCATTTTTAAACTTGAGGGATCGGGGAATGTATGACTTTGACTATATTTTTGGATCTACAGGATAGCAGACACTGGATCTTCAGGGGCTTTCATAAAGCCTTTGTGATGAGGTATTATAAGGCCATGGTTTTCCATGCGCTCAGAAACTTGAGGTTTCTTCCCAACCAAATTCTGGAACCCAGACTGTTGCATCCAGAAACACGGATCTTTTCATAGTAGGCTAATGAATATGTCTGATATTTTCTTATTTGCACATTCAGCATGTAGCAAGGCTGAGCACGAACCCCAAAGAGGTGTGTGCCCAAACAGGCACACAATAAGATCACTTTTGTAAACTGCTACTCCAACAGCCACAGAGAAGGGACAGCCTTCAACAGCACCCACATATAAAGTAGTACCGGGACTCATAAAAATGTATAGGCATGTAACTAACCTTCATCATTTTTTTTTAATCAGGACTGATGTTCCCTGTCCAGGCACATAGTTGTGCATTTCACCAGGAAAAGCTTAGCTTGCAGGTTCCCCAAGTACTGGCATGGCTCCTCTCCTCTCCTGGCACCTTGTCTCGATCCCAGCCTCTGGCCCCTCTCACCCACCCATGGGTCATCTACTTGCCAGCTGCTCCAGCTTATTTCTGTCTGCACACCCAAAGCACTCACATATTCATCCCATAGGCATCCACATTCCTAGGTCCCCTAAATACCAGCACAGACTTCATCCCATCTCATATACAAGCCAAGACCAGGACTTCCTTGAAGAGATTTTTAATTATTCCAGATGCATGTTCTCCTGCTCGCCTGCTAGTCCAGCTTGAAATTTCCTAGTAAATTACATATATGCAGATCCATGCTAAGAAGAGGATAGAGCAAACTGCAGTAATGAGGCACGGGGCTCAGGGAGATAAGCACACTAAAACAGTACCTACTTACATGCTATTGACCCTTCTACCCTGCCTTCTACCTCTTTTTCCCCCCTTTCACTTAGGCATTCCTTAACAGTTTTGCACATCCTCACTGAAATATCCCAGATAATCATGTTCCTTTTGTTTCCCTCTTCCTATCAGTTACAAAACCCAGGCTGGCCCTCTTCAAAGCTGTACCTGTAATTTCTTAATGGCCCCTCACTTAATGCTTGAAGAGTTTTGGTATCTGTTATTGCCTCTCTAATTTGTTTGCTAATCAGATTTGTGTCTCAGTATTTTGCTTATCACTTTCTTTGTTATTATTCCCTTTGACCTGAAAAGCTTCTTGATCTGCTGACCTTGATGAACCAGATGCTCTCACATTCCAGGTGCCTCTACAGCTGTGACCTCTTCTGTTTAACCTAGGTTTCAAGGGAGTGTATGCATGTGTGAGAAGAAAAGATATGAAGGAGGGGGGGGGGGGGGGAAATAAATAAACAAATAAAGGAAAGTAGAAAATAGAAAGAAAAAGTCTGCAAAAGGACGTATTTGAAAACTTTCATTTAAGTATGAAAACATTTAAGGAACAATGTGATAGGCACAGTCCTGCCACCATAAGCAGTTTACAGGGAGTCTGAAAGAATTTGTCAAGAGTAGATTCTCTCCATATACTAGTACCAGCACCAGTTCTTTGAATACTGGCATGAAATGCCTCATCCTGGTGTTACATTTGTCACCCAGCGCCACTTTTGCTGTTGAACAGTGGACTTAGTGCTCACATTCCACACTTCCTACAAGACAAAGACAAGCAGTTTATTTCTGATTTCATCAGTGAGGGAAACTTCACTCACACAAAATCATTCTGTTTCTGGTACTCTTGATCCCAACCATTTTAACTTGTTCCGCAGTTAGGCTTTCTTGCTTTCCTGTCAAATAATTTTTTGTCCCTGAATTCATCATGAGCTACATGTCAACATCTAAATTGCTATAATGGATGAGTACGTAAATAAATAAATAAATGTTGTTTCATTTTTAAGGTCGGACATCAGATTTAAAGTGAAGGATTAGAACACAAGTCTGTGAAGCTTTACTCTTGTACAAACTTACCTACCTTTGAAGTTACTGAAGTTGCTCTTGAGATCCTACAAGAAGTAATGAATATTTTGCACAATTGGACACTAAACCTTATGATTTTACAAGGATAGTTTTATGATGAACTTGAAGGAAAGAGCTACCTAGTATGGGAAATAAAACAAATGATGGCAGGAAGGGACAAATAATTATGACAGCAGGCATAGAAGATCTATTGCTGCCTTCTGTAAAGAATGCATTTTGCCTCTGCTTCAAAGCAGTTTTTTCATTTTCTATTTCTTCGGGTATCATGAAACCTTCATGGAATACTAATCACTGCTAATGGGGGAAATAGCTACAGGAACTGAAGATAACTATTCAATCTTGATGTGTCTCAGTTTCTCTGATCTGCAGGGCTAAAAAACAACAATTAACACTTTTTGTTGTATTAACTATGTTGAAGAGAAGAAACAAAGCAAAACAAACAGTTAAAAGAATTTACAAACCTATGAAGAATTAGTAAGACCAACATGCACTCTCCTGGGTTTTTCAGGTTTTTCAGGGTTAATGTTTCCACAAAAGAGTCTGAGGACTTGTAAATCACTCACAGATAAGTAGCCACTTCCTTCTTCTGAAGTGCTCTTTACTTCTGTGGAAACACCCTCAGAGCATATTTCTTCAGTTTAAACAAAACAAAAAGATCAAAACCGTAGAATCGTAGAATTTTTTGAGTTGGAAATTACAATTAAAAGTCATCTAGTCCAACTCCTGCACAATAAACAGGGACATCCATAGCTAGATCAGGTTTCTCAGAGCCCCATCCATCCTGACCTTGAATGTCTTCAAGGATGGGACATCCATCACCTCTCTGAACATCGCGTTCCAGTGCCTCACCATTTTTTATTGTAAAAAAATACTTTATTCTTTACGTCCAATCAAAATCACCCCTCTCTTACTTTGAAGCCATTTCCCCTTGTCCTGTCACATCAGACTTGCTAAAGTGTCTGTCCCCTTCTTTCTTACAGCTACCCTTTAGATATTGAAATGCCACTATCAAGTCTCCTGGAGCTTTCATTTTTCCAAGTTTAACAGCTCCAGCTCTCTCAGTCTGTCCTCGTAGGAAAGGTGTTCCATTCCTTGGATCATTTTTGTGGACCTTCAGTGGATGCACTCCAATAGGTCTGTATCTCTCCTGTATGGAGAACTCCACATCTGGACTCAGTACTCCAGCTGAGGTCTTGTCAACATCAAGTAGAGGCGCAGGATCATTTCCCTTGGGTTGCTAGCTATGCTTCTTTTGAAGCAGCCCAGGATATGACTGGCTTTCTGGGCTGTGAAGACACACTGCTGGCTCATGTCCAGCTTCTCATCCACCAGTACCCCCAAATTCTTTTCAGTAGGGCTGTGCTCTGTTCTTACATCGTACAGCTTGTATTTATAGTGGAGGTTGCTGTGATCCAGGTGCACTACTTAGATTTACTGAACCTCATGAGTTTCTCCTGGGCCCACTCCTCAAGCCTGTCTAGGTACCTGTGGATGGCATCCTGTCTCTCTGGCGTATTGACCACATCACACAGCTTGGCACTGAACAATAATATCAGCAAATATGTGCTAAATTCCACAGATAATTGTAACTAAACCTTCCATACTTTTCCTTTAGGTGCTATGCCAAAATGCTAACATAATGTAATAATGGGAAAAAAAGACAACATGCCATTTCAAAATGAAATAATATCCTCCAGCGCCTCAAATACATTTTCAAATGAAATAAATGTATTTTCTTTTTGAAATACATTAGTGCAGCATGATCAAAAGTGTTTATTTGTTTGTTCTTTTGTTTTTAATATATTTGTTATGAATTGATTTATACTACTTTTTTTAGGAGATGCTTCTGGGAGAAGTGAATATTAGAACCAGAAATTAGTGATTAGACTTAGGTAGCTTTTAGTACATTTCTAAAATCTGTTTCTCAGTTTGTGATGTTTCACGATGATGACATAATCCTCATTTCCTTGCATTTATCATACATTTTGCAATTAACTCTAACTGACAAAATTGAACCTGGGAATGTTTCTTGCTAAATTGTGAACTAAAGCAGAGATTTCATAAAACAGCAGGATTACCTAAGTTGGAAGGAATCTTTAGACAATGTTTATTCAGAGCTTATACAATTAGACAGTTTCTCAGGAACCCATCCAGTTAACTTCTGAATCTCTCCATGGATAGATACACCATAGTTTTGCAAAAAACATGCAAGCATACTCCATCACCTTTGTTCTACTTTCGCAGGCCATTTATATTTGCATAGAGTTGTAGAGGGTCTTATGAAAATAGTGGTGGTAACACACTAATGTTTTCAGTTGTTGCAGAGCAGTTCTTGCACAGAACCAAGGACTTGGCCATTTTTCATGCTGCCTTCCCAGTGAGGAGCCTGAGGGTGTGCAAGGAGCTGGGAGGACCACAGCATGAATAAATTAGCCCAGCTGATTAAAGGGTTGCTATATACTATATGATGTCATGCTCAGCAATAAATGACAGGGGAAAGAGGGAGGAGAGGAGGATGTGCAAAATGGTGGCATTTGTCTTTCCAGGAAAACATCATGTGTTATAAGCCCTGCTTTCCTGAAAGGGGCTGAACATGTGTCTGCTGATGGGAAGTAGTGAATGAATTTCTTGTTTTACTTTGCATACAGGTGCAGATTTTACTTCCCCTAACAAACAGTCTTTGTCTCAACCTATGATTTCTTATACTTTTTACTTTTTACTTCTCTTTCCCATCCCCCTACAGGGGGAGTGATCTGCCTGTTGGGGTTAAGCCACAATACTTGTGCACTTCTGAGAAGAGTCTAGCTCCTTCTTATTGACATCCTTCAATTAAATAGTTGAATATTTTATATATATATATTTATTTATTTATATAATATATATTTTATATATATATTATATTATATATATTTATAATTATAATTTATTTCGTATTTTTGTGCTATATACACCTAGCAATATAATTGTATAGGTGAATTACGTAGGAATACTACAAATAGGATTTCAGTGGTAACTTCCATAGGTTGAATAAACCTTGATTTGGTGTGACGGCATATGTGAATCCTAACTCTCTAAGACTGTCCTTGTACTTCAAGCCTTGGTTAATCATTTTTCTGACTGGAAAAATTGAGTCATTCAAATCATTTATTATTTGGCTATGATCGCAATTTAATCTTTATGTTTCAAACCTGCATGAATATTTCAATCCTTTTAACAGTATTTAAATAATGTTTTGACGCGGAATCTAACTCTATAACCCAGAGATTAGGTTATAAAGCAGGTATGATTTATTTGGCGAATGCACAAACGTCGGGTGCAGGGGGGATCATTCCACCTATCTTGCACACCAACAAGCAAAAGCATTACAGATTTATAAGCAGATCTTATACATATTCAGAAGATTCCTTGGAGCTCATCTACATATTCATTGTTTTTCCGGGAACTCATTTACATGGTGCCCCCCCTCTGATGCATGAGCAGTTCGTAACGTTCTTCCTCTGGTGGTTGTGGGGATGAAGTCAGACGTCTCCCTTGGTCTGACTCTTTTTACCTTACAATAGCTCTCCCATTCAAACTGGTCAAAACCAGTTGCTTTAGGCTGTTCTTCCCCTTATGTTTGCACAGTTCCTTTGGTCCTGACTGTAAAGAGGTCGACATGTCCTGCTGGTCTTCCCTTACTGTTTTTCTAAGTTTAGTATACTTAACCCTTATGTGAGTGGCCCCTGATTTCTCCATTCCTGATCTCATTTTGGCCCACCTCACTGTAGAGCAAAGTGGGCCCACCTCACTTGAGTGGTGAATCTAAACTGTGCTTTTTTTCATTCATATGCAACTATTTGTTGAATACAGGTGTCTCTATGTTAAGATGTCTCTCATAATTTTCTTTATCTCGAAGTTTCAATCTTGTACTTGTGGAATAAAATCTCATAAGCCTACAAGCTTTTTGTATATTCCTGTATAGTTTACCAGTGCTTCTTCTAACACACATAACATTTTTGTAGTTCAAATAAGCAATGAGGAAAGAAAGAAGAAGTACTGCGTGACAAGACTCTTTGGGTCATTGGTAGGGAAATTACTGAGGTACACTCAGTAATTTGTTAATTAGTAAGAACAACTTAATTGAAGGTTTGGAATTTGGCCTTTTACGTAATAGCATGGTTACAGTTGATATTTTATTGGAGAAGGTGATGTCAGGAAATGGACATTCATAACTTAAGAAAACAGTCTGTTAACATCGTACAGCATTTTTTCCTCTTTGAAGGAATACCAAATACTTCAGATAAAACACATGTGTTTTAATGTGAAATGGTAAAAAACAATATTTTATTCTATATTAGTTGCATCACAAGGAATGAATGCCTAACACTGGCAGCATAAATTAGAATACTATGTTAAGAAAAGTAAGATAATTTCAGTGAATTTAAGACCTATTAGAAAATTGATAAGATATGTTTCTTGACCAAGTATACCTGAAGCAAGACAGAATTAAGCTACTGGTCAGAAAAAAATAATTGATTGGGCAAATATGAAATTTGTAAAGATTGCCATAACTCAAAATAGAGGATTTTACATCTTAGGAAACATCACCTTGCTTCTGAGATAGACTGAAGTCAACAGTTGTATTTGTACTGAGAAAATGACATGATCAAGCCAGCCATTCATTTGGTTTCCAAGCAGTAAACTATCCAAATATATTTAGGATATTGAAAATGAGTATGGAAAAAATCATTTTCTTGATATGATGCAAGAGGATAAGAAGCTACAAATCATTACAATGTCATTAGAAATTGCTTTAGTGAACAGGAATTTGAATACCTATCCTTGAATATCTGGAAAATAAGAAAGTCATTTTCACTGTAAGGCAAAGGCGGATGGCAAAGGCAGAGAAAGGATCCCGACATAGAAATGTTGAATGAGGCATTCTTGGACATTAGATTATGTAGTTCACTTCAGGGAGTGATGAGTTCGAGAATGTAGAGTCTGTTTGCCTTGGACAAAATGGATAGAATTAGTCAGGCGACGTCAATATGTCTGCAGATGTCTGCTAACAGTATTGTAATTAATTTTCTTAACTTCTTCTTAACAGTGCCTCCTTTTCCTTTTCCTTTTCCTTTTCCTTTTCCTTTTCCTTTTCCTTTTCCTTTTCCTTTTCCTTTTCCTTTTCCTTTTCCTTTTCCTTTTCCTTTTCCTTTTCCTTTCCTTTTCCTTTTCCTTTTCCCCTTCCCCCGCCCCTCCCCTCCCGTCCACTCCCCTCCCCTTCCTTTCCATCCCCTCCCCTCCCCTCTCTTCCCCTCCTTTTTCCTTTTTCCTTTTTCCTTTTTCCTTTTTCCTTTTCTTCTCTTCCTGAATTATTACCCAGCATGTAAAGAATTAAGAAGTATCTCAACAGAAAAAGAAGCACAAACTATGAATAAAAATAAGTCTCTGGAATTTCAAAAATCTGGTTTCAAAAATGAAAACAGGAAAAAAAAGGTTATAATTAAATAAGAGAATATTCTGATAGATTTTTCTTTTATACCACTATTTATGTATTACTCATAGAACTTCCATGTTCTTCTGTGTAAAAGTAACATGCTGTCAAATGATGTTAAGTGCACAAAAATGATATTCTTCTTTTAGAAATAACAGAGCACATGATGCAACACTCAAAAATATTGCCTACAGCTTCCTCATTAGAATTTCATACTTCTAC
This sequence comes from Meleagris gallopavo, assembly GCF_905368555.1. Taxonomy (NCBI): domain Eukaryota; kingdom Metazoa; phylum Chordata; class Aves; order Galliformes; family Phasianidae; genus Meleagris; species Meleagris gallopavo. The sequence goes on from NC_139404.1 coordinate 161,489,460, forward strand.
CTCAATCTTTAATTAGAATTTAAAGTTGAGATCTAAAGCACTAGTTAAAGACAAATTACAGCTGGATTTCCTGACCTTTGGCTGAAGTGTCTCTTTCATCTGAAGCTGTGGTAACTTTTCTGCTTTTAGAGAAGGAACAATTTGCTCTGGGATAATGTGATTTTCTGCCTAAAGGCAAATTTTCAAAACATGTGTAGATGCAAATATTACATGTGTAAGGATCTGCATTTCTACAGGCAAACTGACATTTGCAAGTGAAAATTAAATGGCAGGAAACTGAGTTATCCAGTTTACACATTCAAGATATTAAAGTTGTTATCAGGATATTTGGGTAGATTTGTGTCATAGCAATGGGAAAGCATTCTGAGGATGGTAGTTTACAGAGTATTCCCAGCGAAATACACAAATAGAAAGATTGAACTGGTAAGGAAATAAATACATGTAAATTATTTATTTATTTATTTATTTATTTGTAGGCAAGTGGAATATGAAATCAAAATTATTTCAAGTTTACAAGAAGAATGATGTACTTTCAGGAAACAAGACCATCAGATCTTCTTTACTGAATAAATGTTTATTAAAGATACTTTAAAAACAAAGCCGGGGAGACTTTGCAAAGCAGAAGAGCGAAGAGAAATCGATTAGTTAAGAAATCCTCTATCATAAAATTACCAGAGAAAACATAGAAAAGGGAAAGTTTTGTCCAGGTCAGTTCTGTAAACCAGAATAATAGTCTTGGAGATGCAGTTAGAGGGGTTTTTTTGTTTTTGTTTTTGTTCCCCCCCCCCCCCCCCATAAAATAGTCAAATTTCAACAGTTAAGATTCTTGCTGGGATTAATCTGCTGCGAATTTATGCAAGCAAGCAAGTTATATTTATATCTAAGCTACTTTCGTGGCCTATGTTACCCAAGAGAAGATAAATAGCCCTTTGGGGACTCCACTGCATTACTATTGATAATAAAAAGGGATTAGAGTGATAAACCAGAATTTTATGGTTATGTTTAAAATAGATTATCTAACTACTAAACATCTAAGTTAGACAGATGAATCCCATCCAAGTCTACCTGTAGACATTTGGAATGCAATGGCTGCACCAGATGTTGCAGAATGTAAAAACTCAGGAGCCAGACTATGCCGCACCTGAAACTGTTGTAAAAATATGTTGGTATTGACTTGAGACATTGAACATTGAACTATTATTTTCTTTCTTTCTTTCTTTCTTTTTTTTTTTTTTTAATAAGTTAATAATGTGTGTCTAGTGTTATACCATCTTCCTTTCTTATTTATTTATCTATGTATGTATTTATTTATTTGTTGAAGGGCACAGGAAGAAATAAACCTGATTAAACCAATTTTCTCTGAATATTGGTTCTTGCCTTTCTGAAGTTCTGTCTCTCTGATACTGCTAGGAACTTTGAAAGATTTGCCTTTTTTTATATATTTTTTATTTTTTTAATTTTTTTCCCTCCTTTTTTATTATACTCTAAGGCATGGAGATTAATTTAATGAGGTTATTCATGGACATGACTCATAGAGGTATGTCTTGGTATATGTTGGTATATGTTGTAATAGAATATAATCCTATTTCTTTTGAAAAGAGTGCTCTGGTAAAAACCACGTTTCTGCTGTACTCTTGTAAAAAAAAAAAAAAAAAAAAATTACCTAGACTGCAAAGAATTAGCTTTTTGTACTTGTATAATTTCTTAGCATATCTTTTCTTACAGGCTTTAATATTTTTATTCTTACTGATTATAATCACTGTATCCATCTCTGCCTTCTTAAGCATTACAGCCTGTTTTCCAAAGCAGTGTTCTGAAACACACTCATTATGGATTTTTTTACTATCTTTAATTTTTTACCGTCTCACGGAAAAGACCTTCTACACCTCAAAGTACAGAGATATTATGTTCATATTCGTTGTTACTTATCAGAGTTCATTTTGCCCCCCTCTTTTGTTGTGAAAACTGCAGTGGAGATATTCCTCCTCTAAATTCTTATTTTTCCCTTTCCTCTATATTTCTTACTCTTATTCTTACACATTTTTATACATTATTCTTATATTTCCTCTATATTTCTTATTCTAACCTGTCTTTGTCTGATGAATACAAGGGGAGTAACTCAAGATATCTGGCATATCAACCAGGTTACCTGTGTGGTAACATTTGAATTTTTCTCATAAGATTCTTGAGCTTCAGAAACCCAATATGATGTGAATGTAAAATTAATCGTCTGATCTACACTTTATCTGTATTTCTATTTGCAGTCTTCAATGTAAGGAATCTTAACATACAAACCCCACCAAAACAGTGATGTCAATAAAAGGGAATCTTCAGGTGTTTAACTCAAAAGAATGGGTTTAGAATTCTCAGCTATGTTTACTCTAGAAGAGGTTTCCAGTTATTGCATTCAAAGAAGTTGTTCCTCTTTCTGCTTCCTGACTCCTCAAAGTGCATCTCTGGACAAAAGCTTGATGTGACTGTATCTTCCATCTGGGTCTGCAGCGTTGCCCATTTAGAATGATTTAAGAGCTTTCCATTTTATCTTTCTCCTTTGTTTATTGTTTTAGGGTGGAAGTATAAAAAAGGAATGATCCTGAAAACATCTTTATTATCACTTCTTTCTTGTATAATGGACATTTATTTTGCCATCTACGAGCACCTCCTAATTTTATGTAGAAAGTAAAAGATAAAAAAGTTCTTTAAAAAATTAAAAGGTAAAGCTGCCATAAATAAACAGAAGTTTAAAAGGAGGTCTCACCTCTATTGAAATAATGCCACATTACTTTTTCTCTGCAGCTATTTTTTTTCTACTCAAATGTCACTGTTAATAGGTTTTAGAAGATTAGTATTTTATACATTTGTGGAAAAAAAAATCTCCGTATCCCAAAAGAGCAGAGTGAAGGGAGTTCCTGCTGACAGCAATTTTGACAGCTCTATCTCTGGGTCTCTTAACCATGGTAGGTATATGGGAGAAACTTCTGTTGTTTGTTTTTTTTTACTACCTTTTTTTGATTGCTCTGATTTCAGTGTTTCCTTAATTACATTCTGTTTCAAGCTGGACAGTTTTTCTTTCTTTCCTTATGACATGCTCCCCCTTCGCAAATTAGTGTCTTTCTGTTCCCAGAGACATAAATTATATTCTTCATGCCTTTTTTATTTGTTACGAACTTTTCTTTATTTAGCCTGCCTGTCAGTGATGTTTTCACCAGAGCATCCCAGTTCAGTTTTCCTGTTTTTTATTTTTTGTTTCTTTCTTTCTCTGTGTCTATCACTATTGTTTTCTGATTGCTGTTAAGTTCTTCATCTACAGTATCAGTATTTTTACCTTCATCATTTGATAGGATATATTTGAAAAAAAAGGAGAAAAACTCAGGAAAGAACTTTTTTGCTTTCACCTTTTTGGCACCATGTCTCATTTTTCATTTGGATGGAAAGTTTCTCAGGTTTTTCTTTAGGGATATAACTCAACTTTATGGTTCTGAGAGGCTATTCTGTGAAATTTTCTGTGTTATGTGCTGCCTCAGTGTATTAGTTCTGTGCTTTTACATCTCTTTTTTGCATGTCCATATAGTGTCTCATCCCATGGATAATTCAGCATTCAGAAACTGATACAAAAATTATGGAAACATTTTTTTTTAATAATACATTTTCATCTTTTCATTGAAAGATTTATTCAGAAATGCTTATGTTAGTCCACAGAAGATGCTGACCTCCCTACCTGTATACACTGAAAATGTATGGTTACAGGTATTTAAATCCAATACAGCTACAACGTACTCTGGAGGTCACGAATCTCCTCATAATCACACAGCCATTAGGAGGTTCTTACTTGTAATTGCCACAGATTTCCAAGCAGGAGACTCCACAGCCTCCCTAGGCAACATATGCCAGTTCTCTGTCACACATACAGCGCAGAAGTACTTCCTGGTGTTCAGATACCATTACTATTTTTCAGTTTGTACCCACTGCTTCTTTTCCTGGCACCACTGAAAAGAAACTGACTGCATCCACTTTATACCAGAATTTTCAGCTTTTTATAGACAATAAGCCTCATGATCATCCCTAAGCATTTCATATAAGTATAATAAAACTACAAAAATTCAGATAGAACTGTGTTCCTAGAGCCATTAAACTTTCAAGCTCATGGTGATCATCATGCTAACTTAATCTCATTAAGAACTTACTTAGAAACTCTATTCTCTTTCCCTTTTACTACCATTCTAGTTCTGTGAGAAAAATCAAAGGGAACTTGAATAACCTTGAGTAATCAAGTCTTTTAAAATTCTGTGCACTCTATTGAGTATAGGCCCTTCAACACTGAGGTTCCATCAAAGAGCATTCTTAGCCTCATCTCACTTATCTTGTACTGATAAGCTGCAGCACAGGTTCTACATCTGCACTAGATAATCTCATTGAAATTTGTGAAATGCTCAGTGTGTTAATAGAAGGCTTGTAAATATACAGATAGACAGAAACACTTGCTAATTGCCAGGAAGAAGGCCGATTGTACTTCTGGCAAAGTACAATTTATATGCTGTCAGATTTATTATTTTTTTTGAGGTGGCCAAATGGTTGGACTACTTTGGTGCATCCCTCAGTCTTCAAAATAGCTAGACACAACGTCATGCTTAGGATATTCTTCCTGTTTCTGAGATCAAGAATATTGTGCTTGGCTCTGTTTTTAAATAATTGAGCTGTAAAGCTAACTTTTTATTTCATTCGTCAATCTTAGACTGAGGTGTTTTGCCCATGATAAACTTACATTTGTAAAATTATGTGCACTCCATCCATTCTGTAAGGTTTGATTTAAAGAGATATTTAAGAGTTTCAGCTAGAGTAGCTATTTGGAGTGTAATTAAATTATCTCACTTTGCTTCCCTGGAAACCTCAATTAGGAAAGAGATATTTCTATTGCAAATTGAGTGTTTTGTTGATATGTAGGAAAAAAAGAACAAAGATGGAAGGAAAGCAGTGGTGTCTAATGATGGGAAGGGGAACATGTAGCAGATATAGCCAAGAATTCTCCATCAAGAAGAGGATGTTAATGTCTCAAATAATGGCTGTAATATACATAATCCTTCAGGAATGACTATTATGGCTAATGTAATAAGAAATAAGTTAATAACACTTCATCTCCTTTCAGCAATTCTGCTGTACTTACCTTATTTAACTGTCATATAATAGTGATAGGATAAATCAGAGATTATGGTGTCACGTTGACAGTGAACAGATTCCTGTGGAAATACTAGCATAAGAGGATCTTTTTCAAAAATCAAGTTTCTTCCTTTTTTGATTCTGTTAATACCGAAATTATTATTACTGCTATTGTAAGAGAAAGAGAAAAATTGTTATTCTTCAGGGAAGAACCTTCTGAATTCTAGCAACTTGGTAATGCAACATCATTTTGTGATACAGCAGGAATGTAAACATCTCACCCAATTCTGAAGCACGATAGCAGCTTCAGGCAAGTCATTCAGCAGTCTTGAGCTAATTTATTAATTTTTGTGTTCTCAGATTCTGTTCTAGTTCTAGACAAATGGGAAGTTTATAATGAGGTGAGGTAGTTCACCTAGTTGAAAACTTCAGCTAAAGGTGTGAGATCCATGTATATAGTGAGCAATGAAATAGTTGCAGTGATGATGAAAACAGATGTGTCACTGAAATTTGACTTATGTCTATACTATGTGGCTAATCCAAGCTGAATTTGCTTTTTAGATCTGTCCATCACTGCCTTTAAATGAAGACCTGGAAACCATCTTTAGCAATGAGGAGACAAACTGGAGGCTCTTTCCAGTGTTGTCCAGCAACAGGACAAGGGACAATGGGCACAAAATGGAATATAGGAAGTTCCATAGGAACATGAGGAAGCACTTCTTGAAGGGTTACAGAGTACTGGAACAATCTGCCCAGAGAGTTTATGGAGTCTCCTCTATAAATATTCAAAACATTCCTGGTTGCTTTCCTGTGCAACCTATTGTAGGGAATCTGCTTTAGTGGAGGAGCTGAGCTAGATGATTTCCAGAGGTCTCTTCTAGCTCCTATAATTCTGTGATTCAGTGAACAGTGTGTAGAGATTGTTGAGCTGGTTGTACATCTGAACTCTACTTGCACTGTACTTTACTATCTGAGATGAATAGTCTCTATGTGAATACTTTGCTATTTTTCCGTCCTCATGTAAGGCCACATAAGTCTTGCTTAACTAATACATAGCTTAAGCTCACTGGAGGTTTGAATGCAAATGGCCTATGTTCATCAATTTAGTATTTAATATTGGAGTAAAACAGAAAGAAAATCTCTCCAGAGGTAGTTTACATTCATGCACTTGGCTTGGAACTGCAGTGCTATGTAGGAAAACCACCCAGTAGTCTAGATGTTCAGTAAATTCCAAAGTAGATGTTCAGTAAATTCCAAAGCCCTAATGCACCTAAAGATTGCTTTCTCTGCCTAATCCAGTACTGCACCCACAGACCATAACAGAACTTTAGAAGTCACTGGGCACACAATTCAACTTTATTTTTGGCTCTGAAAATTGCTACCTATTTTTATTATGAACAAATTCTAACATCTGGACTCAGGTAATAAATTGGTCAGAACTGTGCATTCATCACCTCTAGTTTTACAATTCAGAATTTTTTTATGAGGCTAGAAATAATGACTTATCCTAGATGGATAGCAGAATAGCAGAGACTTGTTTTGTTTCTGTTTCTGAGATTTTGTTTTGTTTTGTTTTGTTTTTCTTGGTTCTTTCTTTTCTTTTTTTTTTTTTTGGTGTTTTTTTTAATTATTATTATTTTATTCCTGAGCTATACCAGCTAGTCACTTTTGTCATCTCTACAGATAATAAACTGTAGAATTTATATTTACAAACTCTTGATTCCTTTCATATTCTTTTCATATACCAGTATAACCCTACAAATGAACCTTACATTTAGCTCTTAATACATTGATGTAGCAATTAATTAAAATATACATATGCTTTATTTTTGCTGTATTGCACTGTCAGGGTCAACATAATGCTGGAATTTATTTTTCAAACTCCCTTTGGTTTTGAAAAAAAAATAATTCATAGGAAAATTATTCTAGACTAAAATATGAGCATGTTTTGTAGAACCTATGAATGAGGAAGTCAAATGTGTTACAATAGAGGTCCCTAAGTATAGGATTTGTTAATATAATAATTGTAAGTTTCAGTCAGTGAATTACCTGAAGAATATTAATTAACTTGAAATTCCTATGTTGCTTTTGTTTCATAGTCATTTTAGGTGTGTGTTGTCATAAGCAGAGAAGTTTTTTCTTGAGTAGTATAGTGTAAATTAGTATTAGAGTATAAAAGTTAATGTATATTTTTAAATACAAATGAACTGTATAATAACATTCAGGGAAAAAATCCAAGGTTTTGTTTAAGATGTCAGATGTCAGTAATGCAATTACTGCAACAGTGCAAGTCCATATATACATATGCTTTGAGGAACTAAATTTGTAAGACATTCTTATTTACTGTGAACAGAATACAGTCTGGGAAAAGCTTATTATCCTCCATGTTTACTTTTCTTTGTTTACTTGATCCTTCATTTGTTTGTTGGACTAAGTATTCAAAACTGAGTATTTGTTACTCTAAAGATCAGTTTAGAAAGACTGTTATCTCCCAAACCACATCCTTCATACAGCACAGAAGAAACTGTCTTTTGTCTACTCCCCAAGTCTTTTCAAAAATCATTAAAAAGCTAAGGATAACAGACATATAAAACTGCATTTAACCATTGCACAGGTTATGATAAAAGACAAGCTATTTGCTTTTTTCCCCTTCAATCCTTCCAGAATGCTGCTGTGAAAGTCAGTTTTATCTCCCGAAACTCAGGCCATGAAACTCCTCAATTAAAATTCTTTCCCTGCTTACCATCCCTTTAGTCATGTTCAAGGTCCTCATCTTCCCCATCAAGGCTGTACTTTCATTTCTGCCTGGTGCACTTCGTTTCTGCACACAAGATTCCCACCTAGCTGGTGCTTTCAAATCCTTCTACTTTTATCTTTGTGGGTTTTTTCCCTGCCCATTTGAGTCAGAACTGCAGCTGAAATTCTTCTCTGGCAGAGAATCCTGTAGCGTTTGTGCGTAAGCTCCTTGTCAGCTAGGGTATGATACACCCTTGCCTGCCCATTCCTCAGATTATAAAAATGTTTTACAGTCCCTTACTTTTGCCATGATGGATACATGGAGGACTTTGAGAGCTGAAAGTACTCTTCTATGTAGCTAAATTTAGGTAGACATGCTCTGTGGTTGGGAGTGAGAATTTGTCACATTCTCTTTGGACTGACTTTAGGAAAAGATCATAGCACAAAAAGACTAGTGGATTACACAGAGACTGCTTTATCTTCTATCAGCTGCCATCTGTAGTGCTCCAGAGCAGTGTGCGAAACCTTGAAGGAACAATGTTTCAAAGTTCTGGGGTTTCTATGCAATTTTAATGGCAAGTATTCATCATTACCCAACTTTACTTTTATTTTTTCTCTTCCTTAAAAATAATAGGAAGATTTCCTTCAGTGAAATGTAGCTTTTGATGTTTCCATGCCCCTGGTTTGCCAGACCCTCAGATCAGGAAGTAGCTTGCACATATTCCAAGTGTGGTATAATTTCAAAGAAAAACTATGAGAATTGTAGGTTAAGATAAAAGTATATGTTCTAAAGTCTGTCTTATGCTTGCTATCTGTTAAAATAGGAGATATAAGAATTTGGTGAGTTTGGTTTGATGGCTTATATTGAATTTATATGGTTTGTGCTTAAAGCATAATTTTGAGTTTTCAGATCACAGCCAGCTGATCTATCTACATGTACATACCTGTGGGCATAGGAGAAATATGTAGAAATCAAATACTGAATCACCAGGTTAAAATAGCTTATTTGATTCTAAGTGGAAATAAAATCTACCCATTATTTTGACTTAAATTTAAATAAGAAGGGCAGATGCAAACTTAGTCAATTGTGAGCAAATTGAAGTAATTTTTTCCAAAAATACTAAGATTTCACTTGCTTATTTCAGAGTTTTTGGAATCTGAAAAACATATGTGAGGAGCTGGAAATACTTATTCACCAGAGAAAAATGAATGTGACTGATATTGCTGGAAACTGGAGAGAGGGTCTTGATAGAGATAGATAGACTGTTGATATTATAGCAAATGACTTGTTCAGCAAAGGATGAGAGGATGGAGAAACAAATAAGTCATTGGTTTGCATATGGGAACAAAATATCTGAGGTGTGGCGGCCATAGCGGTGAGGCCAGTCTCTTTTCAGCGGTACGTGGAGACAGGACGAGGGGAAACGGACATAAGCTGCAGCATAGGAAGTTTTGCACAAATGTGCATAAGAACTTCTTTACGGTGAGGGTGACGGAGCACTGGAACAGGCTGCCCAGGGAGGTTGTGGAGTCTCCTTCTCTGGAGATATTCCAGTCTCGCCTCGACGCCTACCTGTGTGACCTGGTGTAGGGAACCTGCTTTGGCAGGGGGGTTGGTCTTGATGATCTCTAGAGGTCCCTTCCAACCCCTACAATTCTGTGATTCTGTGATTCTGTGAAATCAATGCCTGACAATGTGCTGTATAGAAGACAGTTAAAACAATAATTGCTAACACTGTAATTTCCTTGAATTAATAAAAATTCTAATTAAAGGATTGAAAATAATACCAGAAAAAAATGTGAACAAACAGGTACAATATTTAAGAGGAATATATTGAATAGACAATTTAAGGTACTTTCTTGGCAAGAACCAATTTTGATTGAAGTATACCTTTCTGGCAAAGGCCAAGATATATTAAGTCATAAATGTAAAAAAAAAAAAAAAAAAAAAAGATATAAATCAAAGTAGGTAAGAAAGGGCAAGCAGCTACTGAATTATATAAATATATTTAGGGAAAAAAAAAAAAGAAAAAAAAAAAAGCTCGAAAAACTGAAAAGAATAAAGAAAAAAAAATGTGGTTGGCAAACTGAATCAGAGTAAGGATTATTTTGAACATAGCAAGAATGCAAGACACATAATAATCTTTAGTTGGTGAAGTTAGTAAATTATGCTTATGTATGAAGTTGTAGATACACAAATGCTTTCTCTTTCATATTTGGGTAGAAAGATATGACGACAAGGATATGGTTTTTGTTTGTTTGTTTGTTTGTTTTTCTTTTTTTCCCCCATTGATAAGTTAAGGAAGAGGTATCTAGCATCATAACAGAATACTATAAAATGTTTACAACCTGACTAATACACCTGATATCAACATAAGATCTAGAGTTTGCCTATCCTTTTTTTCTGAATAAATCTGAGTATATCAAGAAAGGAAAAGAGATCTTTTATTAAGAGAATTAAAAACATAAATAAAATAAAATAAACAAGCAAAAAAAAAACAACAACAACAAAAAAAAACAAAAAAACAAGTAAAGTGGTTAGATAATTGTCTGAGAGGAATCCCGCAGAAAACTATGAAAAATTTCAACAGAGTTCAATTGATTGAGGAATAAAATACACAGATATAATTATGTGCTAACACATTTTTATGAAAAATTAGTCTTGTCAAACCTATTTCACTCCTTGATGCTAGTAAAAAATTTGCTGATAAAATTAGTAACATATATAATAATCTTAGACTTTTATCAGATATTTGACATGACACAAAATTCTGATTTAAAACTTAATGCTATACAGTAGCATTGTAGCATACAATATGTGAATTAATGAATGAATGAGAGTGTCAATTGTTAAAAGATTCAGCATGAGCTGGCAATGTGTGCTTGCAGCCCAGGCCAACTGTATCCTGGGAAGCACAGGGGAAATGTGACGAGCAGATTGAAGAAGGTAATTCTGCCCTTGTACTCTGCTCTCATAAGACCCTACCTGGAGTACTGTGTCCAGTTCTGGAGCTCCAAACACAGGAAGGAAGTCAGGTCCAGAGAGAAGGGCCACAAAGATGATCAGAGTGCTGAAGTACCTCCTCATCTAGGACAAGCTGAGAGAGCTGGGGCCCTTCCGCCTGGAGAAGAGAAGGCTCTGGGGAGACCTTATAGCAGCCATCTAGTACCTGAAGGGGGCCTACGTCTCTGTTCCTTAACAGAGGAAAGAAAGCTGGGGAGGTACTTTTTAGAAGGGCATGTAGCGTCAGGACAAGGGGAAATAGCTTTAAACTGGAAGAGGGTAGATTTAGATTAGATATTAGGAAAAAATTTTTTATTGTGAGGGTGGTGAGACACTGGAACAGGTTGCCCAGTGATATTATGAATGCCTCCTCACTGGAAGCATTCAAGGCCAGTCTGGATAGGGCTTCCCTTCCAACCCAAAGCATTCTATGATTCTATGGTTCTGTGAATGAAAAGCACTTTTTTAAAAAATGTAATTTCAAATGAAGAAACATCTTTGTTGTTCCCTTTCTTGCCAATGGTGTTCTCTAGGAAAATTGAATTGCCCCTTAATATCTTTATCTGTAGCAAACAAGGAAAAACAAAACAAAACACCAAGTACTCAGATATTATCTATGCTTTCTCTAGTTGGTGGTCCCTAAGTTTTTTAGAAGTTCTCCACTTAGGCTGTCCTCACACTACAGAGATTGATAAAATTATTGTTTCCTTCACTTTTAATCAACATTAAAAAATGTACTACATACTTTCAAGATTATATTTTTATAACATAAAACTGATGGCATATGTGTGCATGAAATCATGGATGTGAGCTAATGGATAATATGGAACTATATAAGGCAAAGAAACCAGACGTGGAACTTCATCCTTACTACCTGTTGAACCTAGTTTCTAGAGCAAACTGTGTTCAGAATCATACCTTAGATTAGCTTTGGAAATAACTCAATAAATTACTGTAGAGAGATCTGTGCAGAAAAATTAACTTTCAGTACTGTCAAATACTTAAGGTCCAATATACACTAAGAAATTCAGTGGGTAAGGGTTGTATCTTTGAAGTGGCATCCTGAAAAGCTTTTAAAAGAAGTATTATGTGAGGAATTAAATATGAATTATCAGGATAATGCTGTGCATTAAAAATATAACTTAAGTAATAAAAGTTTTTTTTTACTCCACATATAGAATAAATGAGATCAATAAAGGATTTCTGCATAGACTTGTGATATGAAGAGTCTTCAGAGTGGCTGAAAAATTGGACAGGGTGCAGCAAAGAAGCAAACTAGGGAAAATTCCTCATATTTTAAAACTAAAAAAAAAATACTATCTTCTTGTCTTAGCAAAGAATAGTCTGAAAGTTGTTTTGACTACAATGTTTGAGCATCTTTACAGGGAGAAATTACTAAATGCCAGAGAGATCTTTCATCTGCTTGACAAAAGAGAAACAAATATTAGTTAAAAAAAAGTGTAGCTAGAAAATTTCAAATGAGATGTTAACAATACATATTTTGAAAAAAAAAGAAGGGAATTAACGACTAGAAAAATATTACAATAAGTAAGACTTCTTTACAGAATTCTCAGTAAGAAATCACAATATTAGTTTTTTAAAAGTTTCCTAATTCTGAAACACCTGCAAGTCCCTGTTGACAGATAAGATAATACAGAAGTTTCAGTACATGAAGACTTTTAAATACACTGTCAGCAAAATATCAAATATAAAAAGATTCAGTACAAAAACAGGCTTACTAGTTTATATTTTTCAATTAAAAGGACTGATTAACAAACTATGTCTGTTGCACCACTCTGCAATTAGAAGGTCAAAGGTAGGGAAAGAGTGGATTGATCAGTATTTCTAACAATAGAGAAATATAGAAACTATGAAAAATGAAAATGAAACAAGCAGAGCCCAAATCAGACACAATGTCACAATCTCCAGCATATATAAGTCATACAATTTCTGGCTTAACTTCAACTTTTTTTTTTTTTTTTTTTTTTTTTTAACAATACTATTGAGTTAAAGATGATATCAAATGGCAGAATAACAATTGGATTGCAGAAGGTCTTAAAACTGGAAGAAAGAATAATCTGAAAACCAAATCAAACAAAACAAAACAACATCATCATCATCATCAACAACAACAACAACAAAACAACAGAGCAGTAGGCTGAGGAGAACCACACAAAGTTTAATAAATCTAAATACAAGGTATTGCATCTGGGTTAATGCAACATCCGCTTTCAATACAGGTGGAGAGATGAAAGAACTGAGCACAGCCCTGCTAAAAATGACTTGAGGGTACTGGTAGATGGCAAGGTGGACATGAGCCAGAAGTGCATCCTCACAGCCCAGAAAGCCAGTCATATCCTGGTCCACGTCAAAGGAGACGTGGCCAGCAGAGCAAGGGAAGTGATCCTGCCTCTCAACTCAGCACAGATGAGGCCTCACCTGGAGTACTGCATCCAGATGTGGAGTCCTCAGTACGGGAGAGACATGGATCTTTTGGAATGCGTCAAGAGAAGGGCCACAAAAAATGATCCAAGGGATGGAACACCTCTCCTACAAGGACAGGCTGAGAGAGTTGGGGCTTTTCAGCCAGGAGAAGAGATGGCTCTGAATAAACTTGGTAGTGGCATTGTAGTATGTAAGGGTGGCTGTAAGAAAGAAGGGGACAGACATATTAGCTGAGTCTGTTGTGTTAGGATAAGGGGAAATGGTTTCAAACTAAAAGAGGGTAGATTTTTATTTGACATAAGGAAAAAGTTTTTTTCAACGAGGGTAGTGAGACACCAGAACAAGTTGCTCAGAAACTTGGTAGGTGCCCAGACACTGAAGACTGATTCAAGGTCACCATGTATCAGGTTCTGAGCAACCTGATCTAGATGTAGTATCCCTGTTCACTGTAGGGAAGTTGGACTAAATGACCTTTAAATGTGCCTTCTAACTCAAATGATTCTATGATTCCATGATTCTAAAAGGGATATAAAAACATTACTTCAGGAAGAGCAAGTTACTCTTTTGCATATTTTTGAAGTCATTCTAAATAATGTCTTAGCATTTAGGCTGCACCAATTTCTAACAAATAGGGGAATGGGATTTGAAACAGATTTATAGCAGTAGCAGTGGGAAATAAGCAAATTCCTATTTATCCTTAAAATGAATTATTTTATGAATGGATTGTATAATACTGTTATCAGTGATGGCAAAAGTTTGAATTTAATAAGCCAGGAATTCCCTTCCAATTCCCATTGTTTATTCCATAAAGCAAAATATCTGGTAGAGAGAGACTATTATATCTGAGATAGGCCTTACGCTTCAGTTTATAAAGTTTAAGGAACAAGAAAAAGGAGAAAAGTATGTTGCCTTTGCTTCTTCAGAGAGATCAAATTACCCTGATATATGATATAACGTTAACTTTGCTATTTCACATAGAACAAGCATGTTTGAAGCTCTCTCATACAGCTCTTAAATTTAAATTTTTGATAAATACTGAATTTCTTTGATTTCAAATAGTTTCAGAACAATACATTCAAATACTTTTGTTTACAACTGTGAATCATATTAAGGTCTTATGACCATTTGCAAAGAAATGGTCAATACTTATTTACTAGAACTCTGAAGCTAACTTTGTAGAAGAAATACTCCACAAAAATAATTTCACTGTGAATTTTTTGAATCCACAGAATCACAGAATCACAGAATGGCGAGGGTTGGAAGGGACCTCAAGGATCATGAAGCTCCAACACCCCCTGCCACATGCAGGGCAACCAACCTCCCCATTTAATACTAGACCAGGCCCCATCCAATCTGGCCTTGAATACCTCTATGGAAGGGGCATCCACAACCTCTTTAGGCAGCCTATTCCAGCACCTCACCATTCTCTCTGTAAAGAACTTCCCCCTGATTCCAACCTAAATCTCCCCTCCCTCAACTGAAAACCATTTTCCCTTGTCCTGCCCTTTCAAAGAGTTGATTCCGCTCCTGTTTGTAGGCTCCCTTTAGGTACTGAAAGGCTGCAATGAGGTCACCCCGCAGCCTTCTTTTCTCCAAGCTGAACAAGCCCAGCTCCCTCAGACTGTCTTCGTAGGGGATTCCATATTTATGCAATTCACAAAAATGTATACACATGGTAACATAGCAGAGGCTGTTTCTAGTTGTTCGCTGAAATTGGTTTGGGCATAAAGCTATTGGCTGCAGTGCTCAAACTCTTGACTTTTTAATCACTTTCCTGACAGTATCCATTTCTCATTGTAGATGAGAGATGGATGCATAGTTGCTAAGCGTGATGAGGATAGCAATGGAAATCAGTAGTGTTAATTAAATTACAAGAATTAACATATCTATTGTTTCTTTCTCCTCTAAGCTTTTGCAGGCAATATTAAGAGTTTAACAAGTGAAAATTATTTATGATTCCTTCCTTCTCACAGAATGATCCATTTCCAAGCTTTTTGCCAAGATAGAGTTGAAATTTTGAGTGATTGTTCCTCTGTTTGTTCAGGTATCCTCTCTCTGTCTCAACAGAACCAGTATTTTAAAAAATAAATCCAAAAAGACAGACAACATTAATGAACCTCTTTCCATTCATCTTAGTGGGAGCAAACTTGAATCCTATGTCTTTCAGTTACAAAAAAATTCACAACATATAATTCCAGTCCTCACGACAATAATAAATAAAAAGCTTGGTCGTGCTGAGCAGAAAATAGATTTTTTTCTTACACTGCTTTGCTTGGCTGCAAAGTTGGTCATGCTTAGAAAAAAATATATATTTTAAAATACTCTAGAAGTAACATGTAATTGCTCAAAATAATAGTGAATGTGTTAAAACTGATATTTTCATAGAATCATAGAACGGATTGAAAAGAATGTCGAAGATCATCTAGTTTCAACCCCACTGCCACAGGCAGGGTCGCCAACCACTAGACCAGGCTGCCCATCGCCACATCCAGCCTTGCCTTGAATACATTCAGGGATGGGACATCCACAACCTTGTTGGGCAACCTGTTCCAGTGTGTCAGCACTCTCTGATTGAAAAATTTCCTCCTAATATCTAACCTAAACCTCCCCTGTTGCAGTTTAAAACCATTCCCCCATGTCCTATCACTAGCAACCCATGTAAACAATTATTCCCCCTCGTGTTTATATGCTCCCTTCAAGTAATGGAAGGCCACAATGACGTCTCCCTGGAGCCTTCTCTTTTCTAAGCTAAACAAGCCCAATTCCATCATCCTTTATCCATGGGAGACGTGTTTCAGTCCTCTCATCCTCTTAGTGGCCCTCTGTTATGGTTTTATGTTTTTTGGTCTTCAGTATTCCTCATCATAACATCATGTAGTGCAATGGGAGTTAGAGTGTTAATGCTCCAATACCAGGTACCTATCCCTATACATTACAGAAGTCATGGGATCTGGCCCTTCTGGATGGGGCGGTCTCTTACTGCCTTGCAGTGAGTGGGTGCTGGAGGGTGCTTTCCTAGCCATTCCAAGCTTTTCAGGTTTGACTCGGTCTCAGGAACTCTCCTATCTTATTTGATTTATTAGTCTCAATTTCAATTAGATTGTATTATATTGTGTTATCTTGCATTCCGATATCATAGTTAGTAAAATAAGTTTTCCTCCATAGATTGTTGCCGCTGTTCTTTTCCTTCTTTCCTTCCCATTTCGTGGGGCCGGGGGGGGGGAGGGGGAGTGGGAGGCAGGGGCCTACTGTCCCCCTGTCCCAGGTGTAGAATGATCTAGTTAACTCCGTGACACCCTCTTCTGGACCCACGAGCTCTGTGTCTTTCTTGTACTGGAGACCCCAGACCTGGACGCAGTACTCCAGATGGGGCCCCACAAGAGCCAAGTAGAGGGCGACAATCACCTCCCTCTCCTTTTTAATGCAGGATGTAGTTGTCCTTCCAGTCTGCAAGTGCACACTGCTGACTCATGTCTAGTTCTTTTCCACAGGGCTACTCTCAAGGAGGTCTTCCTCCAGTTTGTATGTGGGATTGCCCTGGCCCAAGTGCAACACCTTGTACTTGGCCTTGTTAAACCTCATTAGGTTTTCATGGGTCCATTTCTCCAGCCTGTCCAGGTCCCTCTGGATGGCTTTGTCTGCAAACTTGCTGAGGGTGCACTCGATTCCATTGTCTATGTCATTGATAAAGCTGTTGAAGAGCATCAGTCCCAAGACTAACCCCTGGGAGACACCACTTGTGACCAGCCTCTACCCAGACAGTCTCCCCAACAGACTCTCCCCAACAGTCCCCCAGAACCACTGATCATAACCCTTTGGCTGCAACCAGCCAACCAGTTCTTAATCCATTGAACAGTCCATCCTTCATACCTCTCCAATTTAGAGAGAAGGATGAGGTGAAAGACCATGTCAAAGGCCTTGCAGAAGTCCAGGTAGATGACATCCTTCACCCTTCCCCTGTCCACTGATGATGTCACTCCATCATAGAAGGCCACCAGATTGGTCAGGCAAGATCTGCCCTTGGTGAAGCCATGTTGGCTGTCTCAGATCATCTCTTTATCTCATATGTGCCTTAAAATGGTAACCAAAAGCATCTGCTCCATGATCTTTCCAGGCACAGAGGTGAGGCCCACCATATTTTGCTGAAAGGAGATTGCTAGGCTCACTGCAAGTAGCATAAGCAAATATTATTTTCTACATTCCTTTGTCCTCAGTTCAGCAAGATATTTAAGTTTTGGGGTCTTCTCTACCTAGAGATATGCCTTTATTTCACTGTTGTTGATGTAGATGAGTCAATATTTGTAGTTTAATATTTTTCAATTTATTTGAGGTAATAAATAAAATGAAGAAAATCTGAAATTCTAGGTATTACTGATTTCATTTCAGATAGTAATTTACATCTACATTTTAGTTAGCATATGTTCCCCCATCTGCTTATATTTAACATTTATTATTGAGGTTAATCATTGTTTTCAATCATTGTTGAGATTTTGATTTGTCCTTTTTGAATCAGTCATTTAAGTGAGGCATATTTATTAACATGCTTATAACTGAACTTATCATCACTGTTGTAGAACAAGACATAATATTGTAGAAATTTGTAATTGTTTTGGTAATTTTTAATACTGATAAACTGTCTATTTAACATTGAATTCTGTTGTTATGAAATTTGAAAGGAGAAGAGTCTCGCTGAAGATCATGGGATACGGTAGACGGAACAGGGATGAAATAATTGATGACAGAGGTCCATTTGTACATAACTGTTCAGAGTAAGATCAGTAGTCCTTACTCTCTGGAAAATTTCAGCAGATTTCAAGAGGACCAGCAGTTTCTGAGTCAGTGTGCAACCTGTTATTCAGAGAGATTACATTAAAAAACGAAACCAAACAAACAAACAAAATTCAGTAGGTGAAAAATTAGAGCTGTATTGAGTCTAAAATCAAATACAAGAAATCTTCACTATTTTAAAAGGTCTATCTCCTTTCTCACTGATATATTAAAAACAGCTATGATTGATAACTAAATTAATAGCATATTTTGGAAAAGCTTTTATGGGGAATTCATGAGCAGTATCAAACCAAAAGAACCATCTTGAATATATTTCTCCATTTGTGATATGAAGAAATACAGTGATTAGGTATAGGATTTTTTTCTTTCTACACATGGCAAATTTCTATTCTTGACAGCAATCATTTTTCTAGAAAAAAAGCACTCAATGTCACAGCAATCTTGAGACCAACATGAAATGAGGATTGACACAAAAAGCATTAAAGAACAGTGCTAATTACATTTTATCTATCCTTTCTTCTTAAAACTTTCTGAGGCTTTAAATTTTCAGAAAAAATTTTTTGTGACTCACCTTGAAACATTCTTCTTCCATCTCATTCATAAGTGTTATCTTCTGTGTCATTCTCACAATATAAATGCATGCATTTCAAACATTTATCCAAAGCTTGTCTTCTGACTTATGACTGTTATCATTTTCATGCCACAGTATATATATGTTTTTCTAAACAGTAATCTTGGAATCAGCAATTTGACCTTCAGTATCTTTTTCTTTATTCACATGGGAACAGAACTCCTGTTGTTAGAAGATATTTACTTGTACCATTCCTTGAAATAATGCCAGAGTTCTGTGTGATGGTATACCTGTGTCATAAGTGTCAACGTGTGAATGCTAACAGGAAGCATATAATTGGATATATGTATGTGAGTGTGAATATAGAAAACTGAACTTCTGAACTTCCAAACAAGAGGCTTGGTACTGCTAGCTGGAATAGGTATTGACTGATTGTAAATTTTCATAACATCTGGACTAAACAGATCTGGCAGGTTTCGAATCCTTCAGTTAAGAGATATGAGAGAGAATCATCATTTTGGAGGCTGGTCACATATTATATTTCTGCACATAAAGTATCTAGTTGGTGAAAATTAAGGGTTGAGAATGCCAAATAAGAATTAGTACTGAAAAGGAAAAAACGTTCACAAAAAGAAGTAGTGATCTGAAAAAGAAGGAGTAGTGTCAGAACAATGATGATGAAGATCTTGGCTTTTTCTGTCTAGAAGACTATGAAACTGCAGAAAGTCAGAGCTACATGGAGGGGGATACTGGGAGAGCTCAAGTGAAGATCCTTACACACAGAGAGCACAGTGCTTTGAGCAAACAAGCAAGTAACTATCTGAGATAATTAAGTAGGGTAAAAGTGCTACAGTAGTTTTGAAATAAATTCCGGTACCCAGACCTTCTGTCCACTTTGCTCCTTCTTAGATAAAAGTACAGGAGTGAAGACACTAAGAGTGCTATATTTCCAAAATCAGTGAGTAAAACAGGCCTGAAATAAGATTTCTAACACCTAACTTCCAGTATTTTTTTGTTTGTTTTGTTTTGTTTTTCATCTATGCATGTAGATGAACAGTTCTTAAAAGAAGGAGAGAAAGGAGAATCTGTCTTATACACCATCATGACACTATCTTAGGCTGTTATTTAAGTCATCTTTCTAAAGTGAATGCTTTTTGTGTCGTTAAACAGAAAGAAGCAATTATTAATATATTCCTAAAGCTAGTAGATAGGCAAAAAAATACTCCAGATCTATTCTAAACCCACTGTTTTTCTCTCTAGAATACTTGTAGAAATCAGGCAAGTACTAGAATACTTGTTCATTAATCACCTAAAGCTGAGGAGCAGTTTTGACTACCCTCCATCTTCAAAGACAAAATACAATTAAAATGGCCGTATGATGTTTTAAACAGAGCATAACAATTTTATTTATTTTTTTTTTTTTCAGAGTACCAAAAATATACAGTAGAAAAAAAATTCAGGGGAGGAAAGAAAAATGGAAACCAAATACAGTCACAGTTACCTGTATGAGCACCACTTTCTCTGTGACAGAATGGTCAGAAAATTTAGATGAAAAAGTGAAAGAACAATGGGTATAGAATAGTAACCAGTAAGTGTCCTCCTCTACTGAAAGGCTGTTGTGTCTATGAGATTCCTATGTGTTTTATAACATTCATGTCTTCAAAGCTGCTCATAGATATCTAGAGGAATGAAGAAACTTCATTTTAATAATTGAAAGGAGTCCTTTAGTTTCAAGGTGCAGCATTTCAGCTTTCGTACTGAGTGTGTGCCCAAGAAATTCAAATAAATATTGTCCAACTGTTACTGCAAATCATATAAATCAGGAATATTTTCAATGATATATGACTTTTTCCAATATCTGTGATTTTAATATATTGAAGTTGGGCTCTATAGCTTGATAGTGATGAGGAAATGAAATATCTACCTATGTTATAAATAGAATAATGTAGTCAGCAAAATTTAGAGAAAAATATGCCTGAATACATCACTTTAAATAGTATTTGTTTTTGCCTATTTTTGCTTTTGAAAACGAATCATAGAATCATAGAATCACCAAGGTTGGAAAAGACCTAAAAGATCATCCAGTCCAACCATTCACCTATTACCAATAGCTCCCACTAAACCATGTCCCTCAACACAACATCCAGTCTTTCCTTGAACACCCCCAAGGTCAGTGACTCCACCACCTCCCTGGGCAGCCCATTCCAGTGCCTGACCACCCTTTCTGAAAAGTAATACTTCCTAATGTCCAGCTTGAATCTCCCCTGCCATAGCTTGAAGCCATCCACTCTGGTCCTATCACTAATGACACGAGAGAAGAGGCCGACCCCCAGCTCACTACAACCTCCCTTCAGGAAGTTATAGAGAGCAATGAGGTCTCCCCTGAGCCTCCTCTTCTCCAGGCTGAACATTCCCAGCTCCTTCAGCCTCTCCTCATATGGCCTGTGTTCCAGACCCCTCACCAGCTTTGTTGCCCTCTTCTGAACACGTTCCAGGGCCTCAATGTCTTTCTTGCAGTGAGGGGCCCAAAACTGGA
Source organism: Meleagris gallopavo (assembly GCF_905368555.1). Taxonomy (NCBI): domain Eukaryota; kingdom Metazoa; phylum Chordata; class Aves; order Galliformes; family Phasianidae; genus Meleagris; species Meleagris gallopavo. The sequence continues at coordinate 161,510,694 of NC_139404.1, forward strand.
CACAGTACTCGGAGGTGCGGCCTCACCAGAGCTGAGTACAGGGGAACAATCACCTCTCTGCTTCTGCTGGCAACACTGTTTCTGATGCAAGCCAGGATGCCATTGGCCTTCTTGGCCACCTGGGCACACTGTTGGCTCATGTTCAGCCGAGCGTCAATCAATACCCCCAGGTCCATTTCCTCTATGCAGTCCTCCAGCCACACTGCCCCAAGCCTGTTGCGTTGCCTGGGGTTGTTGTAGCCGAAGTGCAGGACCCGGCATTTGGTCTTGTTGAAATCTCTCATGTCCTCTATGTATCATACTTTGGTTAACATCAGAAGGTTAATCTCAGAATACACCAACCGCGTTCCTGCCTGCTGAAAGTACATTGGAAGTTGTGAGGCAGGAGTGCATCCAGCAGACCCTGTCTACCTCCTGCTTTGCACTCAGACCATGGGGGAGGCTTCCTCTGATATAAAACATCGTTAACATAAACAGCATTAAAGCTGTATAGGGAAGCAGCTCCTTCCCTAACTTCAGATTCTGTCTTGTAGTGCCACAGTACTGTAGCATGAGCATAACTACAGAGTATTTTAGAGATCTTGCTTTTTAGTGGCTGTGCATTAATTCCTCTCTCTCACTTTCCAAGTTCATAGTGCTTATTTCTGTATTGATACAGGAAATGATTTCTCACTACAATAACCCAGAATTGATTTAAAGGAAAAAAAAAAAAAAAAAAAGTTAGGATTATTGCTATTTATTGGCTCTCCTATAGAATCTAGAGATGTATCTATGACCAGGAGTTGCCTTTAAAGTACAATGTGTCCATCGGGACCCAAGTAAGCCATTTACTCATATTTGGGATATTGCTAGAATGAGAGCATAAAAAACCAAGGTGGATAAAATAAAATCTGAAGACAAAAAAAAAAAAAAAAAGAAAAAAAGAAAAGACTATAGAATTTCACTCTGGTCTCTTCATTTTATAGAAGGGACATTGAGGCACAGGGAGTATAAATGCAATATCTAGAATACCATAGATCATTCATGTGCACATTCATGTGGACACAAAGTAAGAACAGTTGTATCTTTTTTACTTTGTGTTTTAGTTACAGGATCTTTTTTTTTTTTTTTTTTAATCTCTGCAGGAAAGATGATAGTACTGTCCGTATAGGTATCTATAGGGTTAATGAGTTCTCTTAAAATCTTTACTTTGACTTTATCCTTGCATTATCACAGTAAGAACGACTGTTTTATGCTATTAGAATGACTGCACTATACCATTGCACCAAAATGGCAAATTTGGATGGTTAAACTTTGAATATTAAGTTCAATTTATTTTGTTACAAGCTGATAGCAATATCAGCTTGTTATTGGGTCTCCTAGGTATTAATTATAGGAAAAATACAGCGCAAACATATTTACTCACAAAGAAAAATCATGGCTGACGAAGGTAAACCAAGAATTTGGCTTCTCAATTGTAGGAATATTCCCAGTTATTAAATGAAAAAGGAAAAAAAAAAAAAAAAAAAAAAAAAAGGAAGCAAAAGGCATTAGCAGTTGTCTGACCAATTAAATACTCTAACAAAAATCTACAAAAATATTAGAACCTTTTAATTTATATTAGTTATATTATAGGAAAAAAAAAAGTATATATTTTTCAGAGAATCACTTTAAAGTAAAACTTGATAGTGTGCTTTATTTTTGACAAAAATTTGGGGAGAAATCCTCAACTAATTTTAAATCCTTTTGATATAATTGTTCTCAGCAAAGAAGAAATGCTGCTTAGAAATGCTGCTTAGAAATACTTACTGAAATGAGAAAAAGAAAAAAGCAATGTGATTGTCCTAATGACCTACTTCATTCAGATGCATTTTAATCCCTGCACTGATTCAGATATAATATTTACGTAAAGTAAGGAAAGGAAAACTGAAAGACATTTGTCTGCTCTGCCCATTGCACTAGTAGCCTTCTGGACAGGGAGCTGGTCCATCATGGGAGCAATAACAAGTGGATTCTTTCCCATATTTGATGAGTTCTCACCCACCAGAATTCATCTGTTTTGAACTGTTCAGGGAATATTCTGGGTTTATGTGCAGGGTGAAATAAAGATTCTGTTTCTGTATGTGAAAAGACTTTTATAACATATGAGAGCTGAAAACTGGCAGACAACATTAAGACACAATAAAAAAGTCATTTAAATGGACACATTTGGCTTATACAAATTTTACTTGAAGTAATTACAGGTTTATACGTTCTGCAGTTATTTCTCTGCTACTAGTAAAATACAAACAAACAAACAAACAAACAAAAAAACAAAAATAACCAAACCCTTCTTCAAAAACAAAACAAAAAGCAAGGAAAAAATAAACAAAAACACAGAACAAGACAGCATTCAGAATGAAAAGCCAAATCAAGACAAACAAAAATACTTAGTAACTTTAGGAAGAAAAAAAAAAAAAAAAGGATGCGCTTTCCTAAGTATGATAAAGACTTTCAGCATTTTGCTTCTTTCAATAATTGTTTGGAGGTTAAACTCAATAAAGAATATTAAAATTTTTCTTGCTTCCATTATTTCCACCAATCTCCTAGTCTTCCAATCTTCTACTTTTTCTGCCTACTTCAAGTAATAAATGGTGGCTGCAGTTAAGCCCAAACCTCTGAAATAGCATCTGGGAATGAGTAAGATAAAGCAGTCCATCTCTTGCTACTAAGACTGGCAAGGGCATATTTGAAAAAGGCAAACAGAAGAAAAACAAGCATCAGACCTGCAACAATCTTGACAGCATACTACAACTCTGATAGGCAGCCTGTGCAGAGGGGAAGAGTACAAAGACAGTTACAAATGGCAAGGTGCACATTTATGAATACCAATAAAGTTCCCCTTCTGCTCTATCATCTCTTTGAGGTTCTGTTTTTCAAATAACCATTTTAAGAGCAGCTTTATAATTTCTTTCACTTTAAACACCTAAATTAAATATACATATATAAAATAAAGAGCATCTGTCTCATACCTGTTTTTCAGAAGCATGGCACTTCTTAAAGTAGCATTGCTTATTTATAAGCAATATGACTGACTTGTAAGTCATATATATGATTTATAAGTCAGGCTTCATGCATTGTGAGTATTAAGATCTATTTTATGAAACCCAGTTTATTAAAAAAAAAAAAAAAAAAGACTGATTTACTCGGCAGATTCATTAATCTTGCCTTGGAAATTTAAACCAGTCTTATTTTAAACTCTAGTGTTTATAAATTAGACACTTAAATCAAATACCAATTTATACATAATGAGATTGGTTCTAAAGATGTGCAAATAGTAATATATACAATCTCATTCCTATCTGAAGGTAACAATGATCCTGCATTAGCAAATAATTTGATAATTATCAACATTGGTGGAAAAATACCTGTCTTTAATCAGACAGGATAGTATTTGGAAAGTACTCACAACTAGGAGCCAGTCAGAAAGAAGTCCTGACTTTCAGGCAGGAAATAATAGCCTAAACCAAAATATTTTAATTTATGTAATTTGAGCTGTGTTTTACTTTTGAATTTTCAAGTGCTGAGCTTAAGTTCTCCTGGGATGGTTACTCCCACTCAAGCAAGAGCATCAGCTTTTATTTGCTATTGTTTGTTTGTTTTT